>NC_056730.1:627516978-627724478 GCF_019279795.1 Protopterus annectens | reverse complement strand
ACAATTCAGGACATACTCAGGATTCTTGTCACCTGAATAGAATGGTCTTACATTGCTTTCTGCAAAAGACCAAGATGTCCCATTATCTTGTTTCTGCAGTTGCGCCTCCTATCATGTCTTTATTCGATTCTCTTTCAAGTATTAGCTCATGTGGTCATCCTGCACTTCACTTTAAGTGTCCTTATGATGCAGGTTGTTGCAAAAAACATATTTTTAAATTAATTTCATTTGAGTATGTTTCATGACTTGTGCAACATCCTCTGTAAAGTCAAGATCCTCAGAACACTTGGTGAATCATCTTAGTTAACGGGGGAAATCATTTGGAGAAAATGATCTTTGTGAATACATGGACATTAGGGCTCAATATGCCTTTAAGAGTTACAGAGGACATAGCTTCTACACTCATTACTATTGCTTCACTACACTGTGTAACCCATGAATGATTCCCTATGCAGTACTGGCAAATGAGTTGGCACTGGTGTTGTCTTCTTTGTTCCGAACAAATCATTTGATTCTTTCAGTGGTTGGTTGTTACTCCAAAATGTTATAACTTTTAGATGAGAAAGAAAGACAGAATGAGAGACAGGGACAGAAAGAGAGCAGCAATTGAACTAGTCCTTAAATGACTTTGATGACATGTTTTCAAAAAAAATCTATCAGACATGCTCTTTTCCATCAAATAGTTTCAATGCTGATCCAAAGGTTGACTTAGGTCCTTGCTTTATAACATTTTTTAAAAATATATTTTTATAAATAAACCAGCCTGAAAACCCCATTCAGTACTATGTATCTATATGGTTTTATGAAATAAACATTGTACTGATTTTTACATTTTAGCATGGTATTCTGTGAGTGTTGGACAAATCCTCCAATAATGATTTTGGAACCCATGTCATCCTCAAGAACTGGAATCACCACCATATTTTACTTCTCAGATCAGCCACCATATGAAATTGCTGACAGCCTTAAGTATGTAACATTAAGTCTAGACCCTTGCATTTAAAACCCTGCATATGTATCTGTAAAAAAACATAACATAATAGGGATGCTGTTATTAACAATTGAATATTCTTTCCCCTGCTATTGTTATATTTTTGTTCCACTGTCTCTAAGTTTAGGCACCTCTGTGGTCACCTCCCCATGCTTCCATCCTCAGAGGCTCCCACACTGCAGTATTTCTCTGGTTTGACCCATCTCAGGAGTAATCTCCCTTCTTGGACCATCCTTCACACTTGGAGGCCTCCAGTTTCATTATCAGTCAGTTATGAGGGTTCCTTCTGGTGTGCATCTCCAATGGGATGACACAATTTAAAGAGTCATCAGACTGTGGCTCCCAATATTTTTTGTTGCTTTAGTGCCCTACTTCCATAAGATGTACAGGACTGCATCATCTGGGGGAGGCATGTAATAGCACTGGAAAGAAGATTCATCTGTCTTTGTGGTGATGCATTTCTCTCTGTCTCTTGATCACCCCAGACAAAGCACTGTCTCTATGATAAAGGTATTGATATCACCCCCAGGGCTCAGAAGGCAGCCATATGTACCCAGTACCTCATGGTCCTCGCCCCTCTCCCCAGAAGAGGTAACCATCCTATGCTTCATCATTCCTTTTCCATCTCAAGTCAGCTATGTCATAGTCAGGGTTTTATCCCTCTATTCCAGCAGAACTGGCTTACTGTTACACTTATTATTTGTTTCTTTTCATTGTGCTTTTAGTTGCAGTGCTGTTTTACCTCAAGCATCATAATAAATTGAAGTTGACATCGTATTTGAATTGTCAAACTAGAAAAGGCGAAGGATATATTTACACCTAAATGAAGCATCAGGTTATATTGCACAGTTGGATTCTCATAGGACAACTGTTATTAACTTTCAGATGCTGTATAGCTACATAGCAGGTTTTAGTTCCTTGCTTATAACAGTACTCACCACACTTATGCACTCTGTGTTCCTTTATAGGCTTGACAGACCTGACTCATAAGAAGTAACTAAACATGCAGTCCAGGAGACCATTGAAGGGCCTAACCTAATTTTCCAGTTGCCCCAAAGTACTGTCTGGTTGAATGACTTGCTCAAAGTCACACAGTAGGCAAATGAAGGTAGATGGAATAAAACCCTGTACCACAAGAATTAGCTGGTTACCAGCTCATAGCCTTAATAATCTGTTCTAAGTGCCACGCTATAGAGAAAAATGAACTCACCAATCTGTTGCATCAGATTTAAACCAAGGTTGCTGTGAACACAGTGCAAAGTATTAATCTCTATATGATGACAGTGATTTACATAAAGAGGAGCAAATTACCAATTATTTTTTACACATTTGTTAATGAGGTAAGCCTGCTGGACACAAGGGTCTCTTTTCAGAGGCAATTGCAGAGCACTGTCTTGTTATGCGATTTGTGCATAGTCAGAGCAGGTAAATATAAAGGTAGAAGGAATCAAACCCTATATACTCTGTATAGGAAGTATCTCATTAAGTGGTGAGAGCCATATTCCTCTGCATTAATACCGCACTGTGTGAGTGTGTTGCATAAACTCATAGATGATGCAAATTGTTTCCCACCAAGATACAGGCCTACAGACAGAAAAATCTGAAACATGCCTAATATCCAATGTTGGCTCCAAGGCATGATTTCCTCTTATTGTTCTGAAAAACAAAATCATAAATGAATTAAAAGTTGCACTGTGATTATCCAAAATGATCTTTAATATTCCTAGGAATATTTGGCTATACGATGTTTTGTTCCTTGGGTATTCAAAAAGTTCCTCAAATGGCTAAAACCACCTGTCTTTAATCTCACTCTAACTGGAATGACTTTCAACATAAAATTATGAATTTCCTGAAGTATGTAATGCTAGACTGTTATTAAAATCAGTATAACTTTTCCTCCTGCTTGATAGCCTTGTCTTATTCCAGTCAGCCTCATGCAGGCATTATTTCTGCATAACACTATATGACACACAGTGAATTAAACTTCTTTTTGTTCATGTCATAAATCTGTAAATATAAATTCTTTTCCTGACCATATATTTCTATGCGCTGTGTTTGCCTTCAGGCGGTCAGTACCTGATTGCGGATTTCTCGTATTGCACAAGCATGACTGCTTCCTATTTTGTTTAGTCAGATTTGTTTACTCTGTGTACTTTGTCGCATCATGTAGGAATATAATTTGTGTGAGAAAATGGCATTAAATTGATTATTTCTTATTTATTTTGTAAATTATTTGCCTTGTTTTGAGTTATGTGACCTCAAAGTGAGAACAATAAAGTAAGTGAGTAGGGGGAATAATAAATACATTACAGGTTGGTGACTTACCCCTTGCAAAAATGCCTTACCTGTTTTTTTTTTTTTAATGCATGAAGTTGTTTTCCAAGTATGTACATGTGTGTAGGTATAATGTATACTCAAGGAATTAGATTTGTTCAGTTTGCAAATGTGTGTAAGGCAGTTTGGTTTATAAGTATAGTAGCGTGTCCTATGTATTGTGAACAAGAAATATCCTCTTGGATCCATTTGTATACATGATTAAGAAATAATTAATCAAAGGTCCAGCTTAATTTTTAGCATTCACTACAACTCTGTTCTTTTGGTCAACTATTTCATAACTGCTTATCCGCAATAGGTCTGTTATCCATACCATACAAAGTAGAGATCCAGTTCAAAACCATTTGTTTTGTACTTGTAGTAGCCCACAACACATCAGGCTGTCATTCTGTCTTCATATCATTAAATTTTACAAACATACTAAACAAGCTAATGTCAGCTACTTCTGACTGAAAAAATACATAGGAATTCCTCTCTCTCATAGATAGATATAGATATAGATATACTGTCTTGTGCACAATTTGAGAGAATTTGTCTTTGCGAAATGATCATGGCTATATATTTGCTGTTATGATATATATTACAGTGTACTAGGTCTGTGCCATGTGACTCACAAGTTAGGATGTCAGATCTCTTGCCATTGTTATCTGCCAATACTGGAAATGCTGAGCTGGCAATAAAGCTGAAAAATCATTAAAGAGACATTTAGGTGAGTAATCATACCTAGAAAGAAGACTGGATTGTGCAGCTCAAGAATTATTCAAACATGTCAGTAAGTGATTGATACCATCTGAGTCAGATTCCCTTGTGAAAATTTTAAAGACTGTACAGCAGAAAACTATAAACCTTAAAGAATGCTGCTGGGAAGTGATGGAAGAATGTTGTCAAAATACCTCAGGGGCCAAATTTACTGAGATTGCTTTGGAAATTCTAGCATGTGACCAAATTCTTTAATGCATTTTTATTTGTTTATTTAGCTTTCCTGACATGAAAAGGAAGTTTGGGCAATTCCTATAACTAGAAGCAATTTACTGAGCGAGTTTCACTTTACAGGTTTTTCATCTGTAGTTTTCTTTGCAATAATCTATGGAACACTCAATGAAAGTAGACTTCATTTTCTATCAAGGGTTACATATCCAGATTCATATAAGAGGAAACAATTCTTTAAAATAAACAATTCAGTATAAGTACATCACTAAACCAACAAAAACACAATCCTTTCTTTTACAATTAATGCAGACAAACACAGTAATATCTCACATATACTTTTAGTTCCTCAACATATACTTGTTTAAGCATATACCCCAGATGAAAACATGCATAACTGCTTTTTTTTCTGCAAATAACATTTCAATTTGCATGTGGTTTATAGGCCCCATGCTTTTACTGCTAACTGCCCAGAGTACGTTTTGCTTTTGTTGTGTCAACGTAAACCACATTTGGCATAATCTATGTACATATTTATTTAGTAAGGCCAGTGATGAATTGCTAAAGCTGTAATTTTGTAATCTGCATAGACTTTTGTTTTAGATTAAGAATTATGAATCCAAAATGACCTCAGTAAGATTAAGAAAGACGGCTGCACTTTGTTATTTCAGACAGCAAAATGACATAGCCAATAGATGTTGTCTTATCAAGTTTATAGACCTAAATGACTAGTCAAAATAAAAATGACAAAACATACACATTTCTGTTACTTACACAAACAATTATTTATTTGTTTTGAATTTTGTTTGTTTGGTAGGTAATCTAATTTCAAATCAGAGAGTACATTAGCTTTTTAGAGTTATTTCAGTGAGAATCATACACTGGGCTTGAAATCATATTTAGAATGTGATAAATGGAGGGTGAATTCATAGGATTGTCTCAGGGATTCAAAGAATTCCTCTACACCCATACTAATTGCCCAAACATATTGGTCAATTAGTGCAATGGAGAGAAACTCCAGTTCAGAGACATGGTAAAGACATACTGAGAAACATCACATTAACATATTGATGTTCTTCGTGTTTCACTGTTGCAGTCATTACATTTGGGTTATCTGCTTGCAGTAGCCCTCAGTCGGCCTGATTAACAAAGTCTTGGGTCCTGCTTCGGTTGCTGTCCCTTCTTCCATGACGTCAGGTCATCAGGGGTATAAAACATGCAGCCGACGCCATTGCACCAGTCTTTCTTGCCGTGTGGTGCCCAAAGTAGAAACAGTTCGCAAGTGCCAGTCGGCCGACTCCTGAAATTTTCATTTTGGAGTTTCAGAACCGACATCTTCAACTAAAGCTAAGTACCCCATTGGGGAAACCTTTTCTTGCTCCTTACTGATATCAGTAAAAGTTAATAATTGCATTACTTGTTTAATGCAAATACCTCATAAAGATTTTCATCCGTACTGTATTCCTTGCCTAGGCTCTGACCACAATGTGCCTTGCTGTCGGTTTTGTGCTTTATTTAAACACCGCACTATCCGTCATCTGTATATTTTCGCTTCTAAATATTTTGGTTCTCGGTTTAATTATCCAGAAATGTTGTCTGTTAGCCTTCCGACTACCAGAATTCTGAAAAAACACAAAGATAAAGACAGAGACAGGCTGCCGAGGTCCAAAGCTGCCGACAAAGCTTCTCCCAAGCCAGTCACCAGTTCACCAGTACTCAGTGAGGCACTTTCACAGCTCCTGATACCCGCTACTTCTGACTCACAGGCCTCTACTGAGACCCATTCGGAGTCCGGTATGCCACGAGAAGCTTCAACTGTGGAAACTGCGGATGTCTCTAGCTTGAATGGGTCCAGAGCTGCTGTGCATGCACTGGCTTCTAAGGGTGTATTCAGGCCTACGGACTTGCATATTAAACCGATGCCTCCAACTTCATTTAGGCCAAAATCTCAAACCATGCCTAAAAAATCGATGCCCAGGCCACATGCTCCAAATCCCTATGCCTAAAAAACAAATGATAAGAATGGCTGAAGATCTTATAACTCTAATCAGGGGAAGCCAACCCCCCCCCCCCCTTCTAAGAGACCTAGGACTGAAGTTATTTATGAATCTTCTGAACAAGATTCTGATTTTTATGATTCTTCTGATGATCTGGATTTGCCCTTATCTACTTATTAGGATTCTGATGCAGACTCTATTCCCTCTGCTTCCCCTCCAGAGGATTTTTCTTTTGGTGAAACCTTACATACTCTACAGCAGCATTTCCACTGGGAAAGCCAGGATTTTTCTGATTTAAAAAAGAGGCTTCGGGATGTCTTACTCCTGCCTCAGGACAGGCCTTTAGCTATACCTCCTGTACTAGACATTGTTGATGATGCTTTCTCAGAATCTAGTTTGGCCCCTGATTCTTTGCCTCCTGCTCCCAGAAAACCTGACAGATATTACAGGGTTCCTGATTCTTACAAGTTCCTTTTTAAAAATCCTATTGCGGATCCAGAGACTATTTCACAGGGACCCAAAGGCATTAAGGCATCTACTGCTAAAAATCCTACTCCCTCAGATAGAGACTCCAGGGCGTTGGATAGATGGGGTAAGAAAGTTTACACTTCTGCAACCTTGACCATTAAGGCTTTAAACTGCCAGTTTCATATGTGAAAGTATCAACAACAAGTTATCGGATTGCTTAAACAGAAAATTATGTTAATTCCTGACTGCACTGAAAATAAAGAATTACAGGATTTAATGCATTCTGCTGAACAGGTTGGAAAACATACTTTGCAATGTGGATTTGATTCATTAGAGGCCTCTTGCAGGGCTGCTGTTACTGGGTCTGTGCTCAGAAGGCATGCTTGGCTTAAGGAGCAATCTTTGCCTGATCATGTTAAAGCTAAATTGTTGGATGCTCCCTTAAATCAGGACAGCTGTTTGGCATCAAGGCTGAGGAAGTTCTTAAAAAGATGGAAGATAAAGCTAAATCTATGCAGACTGTTAAAGATTTCGTACACGTTCAGCCTCCTAGACTTAGTAGGCACTGGCCCTCTAAAAATTGGTCCTTTCCAGCCCCCTCCAGGTCTTCTCAAGCCAAACCCAGACACAGCAGAAACCCCAGGTTTCAGTCCCAAGGAACACACAAGACTAGGCAGTGGGGGGTTTCTGCACCCAAACTTGGGAGCAGCAAGACTCCCCCCTATGGAAAACCGTCTCAATGACTTGCTTTTAAGACTTCCAAGCACTTCCCAACTGAATGCTCCTTTATGCGGAAAGATTGGCCTGCAGGCCAAAAACTGGGAACTCATTACCCATGAAAAAAGGGTTATAAATATAGTGTCCCAAGGATACAGATTTCATTTCCACGTGTTGCCAATACCAAATGGGTGGCCAGATCTACCCCCAAATCAGTGGACAGAGGCCCAAAATCAAGTACTCTCTCTCTTAAACATGGAGGCTATTCAGTTGGTACCAGAAGAGGAAAAGGGACAAGGTTTCTATTCGAGACTTTTCCTGGTACCCAGAAAAGGCAATACATGGCATCCTATCCCGGACCTTTCTATTCTAAACACCTTTCTGGTGATTCCAAAATTCAAAATGCTGACTCTTCACCAGCTGTTTCCTATGCTAGGTAAGGATGCATGGTTGGCAACACTGGACTTAAAAGAAGCATACCTGCACATACCTATCAGGGAGTCTTGCAGAAGATACCTACACTTCAAAGCAGGCTACATACACTATCAGTTCTCTGTACTGCCCTTTGGCTTATCTACTGTGCCCAGGGTATTCACAAAGTGCCTAGCTCCAGTCATTGCATTTTGCAGGCAAAGAAATATTCAAATATACCCATATCTGGACGATTGTCTAATTCAGGCAGAAAGCAAGGACATTGTCTTCAATCATCTGGCCTTTGTTCAAATGGTACTGAATTGTCTGAGGTTCACCATAAACAAAAATAAATCTCACCTGGTACCCTGTCAACAAATTATATTCCTGGGAGCAAGCTTGAATACAACTTCCCAGATGGCTTTCCTCACGCCAGAGAAACGGACACATTTGACAACTTACTTCAAACAAGTGGCCACAAAAACCCAGCTCTCTGCAAGGCAAATACTGCAAGCTTTGGGGTTCATGGCCTCATGCATTCTTCTAATTCCATATGCAAGGCGGCATATGAGGAAACTACAATGGTATCTCAAAAGCCTATTGTGTCAACATTCACAGGATCTAGAAGCAAGGATTCCTATCATACCTTGCCTACGCCTAGAGTTCCTTTGGTGGGCAGAGGCCTACCACCAAAACAGGGGACTACCATTCACATTACCCCCCTGCCAAACAAATATTAACAACAGACGTATCAGACTATGCGTGGGGGGCTCACCTGGCAGGGAAGTGCATTCAGGGCAAATGGAACCCAAATCAAATGCACCTGCACATAAATCAGAAGGAAATGTTAGCTGTACAGAATGCTCTAACAGCCTTCAAGGACCACATTCTTCCAGGACAACTAATGGTAAAGACAGACAACACCACTGTCATGTGGTACATAAACAAGCAGGGGTACACATTCTTGCCCCCTCTGCAGACTAGTCATGGCATTGTGGAACACAGCCTTGAGCTACCAAGTGAATCTACAAGCTCAATTCCTGCCAGGAAAACTAAATACACTGACAGACGGACTAAGCAGAAACTTCATGGAACTACATGAGTGGAAACTGGAACCAAGGATTTTCAACATGTTGACAAGCAAATGGGGGAGCCCAGATATAGACCTGCTTGCCTCCCCCCAGAACCATCAACTGGACAAATTTTGCACATGAATTCCCCACAAGCAAGCTTGGAAAGTGGATGCTCTATCCTTCAGCTGGAAAAAACTATAAGTTTATGCCTTTCCTCCTCTGCCTCTGCTCTCCAAGGTACTACTAAAGATCAAACAGGACAAGCCAAGGATGATTTTAATTGCACCAGACTGGCCTCACCAACACTGGTACCCACTCTTGCACAGTGTGTCATGCTTGGCTCCATGGCACCTGCCTCAGACTCCTTCCCTGTTGTCTCAGCAGGAGAACATGATTCTGCACCCTCAGCTTCAAACCCTGAACCTAGCAGCCTGGCTAATTACCTAATCTCTCCTTTACCATCCCTCAGTAAATCAGTGATGGATATCATTTTGGAGGCAAGGAGGCCTAGTAGTAGAAAATCTTATGCTGCAAAATAGAAAAGATTCTGTGCTTGGAACCAATCTCAAGAAATGAACGCAACAGTGCCCAATTTACCTCAGATTCTACAATACTTGACTGAGATGCTTCATAAGGGCTTGTCTTTTTCCTCCATCAAAATTCATGCCTCAGCCATTTCAGCTCATTATAGCACAGAGCCTCCTCTCTTCTCTCACTCACTGCTCAAGTAGTTCCTCAGAGGGGCCAAAATTCTAAGGCCATCCAGGAGAGCTCCAACTCCAGCCTGGGATCTTAACTTTGTCTTGGAGAAACTCACTCTTCCTCCTTTTGACCCAGCTGCTACTGCAGATTTAATTTTTTTTCCTGGAAAATAGCTTTCCTTTTGGCAATCACTTCTGCAAGAAGGGTATCTGAATTACAGGCCCTTATGGCAGTGGAACCTTTCATCATCTTTCATGCGGACAGGGTGTCCCTCAGAACCAATTCCTCCTTCATGCCCAAGGTGGTATCCAGTGTGGCTCTTAATCAGTCCATTCATTTGCCTACCTTCTATCCTAACCCACAGAGCAAAGGGGAACGGATACTGCACTCTTTAGTTGTGCACAGGCAGCTTAGATTCTACTTGGACAGGACTAAACCTCAAAGAAAATCTGAACTACTACTGGTGGCATTTGCTGCAGGGATAGAGGAGAAAGCTATTTCAAAATAAATCATTTAAAAATGGATAGGCCACTGCATTCATTTCTGCTATAAGCACCATGGAAAACATATCCCACAGGGCATAAGACCCCATTCAACCAGGTCTGCATCTACCTCTACAGCCTTTCTCAGGGGCGTCCCTACTAGGGACATCTTAGAAGCTGCTACCTGGAGTTCTGTACATACTTTCACCAAGCATTATCTTTTGCCAATTTTCTCTAAATCTAGGTCTGGTTTTGCCACTGCAGTCTTGCAGGGCCTTATAGCTGGTCCTAATTCTATTTAAATTCCTCCTCCCAACCTTAGCTTTGGGAATCTACACAAATGTAATGACTGCAACAGTGAAACATAACGAACATAGTACAGTTGTGTACACTTACCATAAATGTAGATGTTCGAGTGTATTCACTGCTGCAGTCCTGGTTACCCTCCCTCCAGCCCCCATTTCTTCCTTTGGCTATATTTCTACCCTCACTTACTATACTCTAAAAGCTTTTTGGTGTATTTGCTTTTCTGTTGGAGGTATTTCCTTGTATTTATAGATTTAATTGATTCCTATTAGGGGGGCACCTGACATCTGGGGCAACAAAAACTGATGTAATGGTGTAGGCTGCATGTTTTATACCCCTGATGACCTGACGTCATGGAAGAAGGGACAGCAACCGATGCAGGACCCAAGACTTTGTTAATCAGGCTGGCTGAGGGCTACTGCAAGCAGATAACCCAAATGTAATGACTGCAACAGTGAATACACTTGAACATCTACATTTATGGTAAGTGTACACAACTGTACTTTACCATGACTCTGAATCTGACAAAGCACTGACAAAGCTAATGTTCTCCCTGGCAGCCCATGCATTGTGTTAACAAAGTCTCCCCTTTCTGCACATGTACGCATATTCAGACACCAGTGTACAAAGACACACACACACACACACACACACACACACACACACACACACACACACACACACACACACACACACACACACACACACACACACACACACACACACACACACAGAAACACATGTAATATTCATTTAAACATACTGAAGCTTCTAAGCTCCTTACTTACTGAAAATAAGCCTTATTGAAGACCAACTTGTATCTGTTTCAGCACACATATGACTTCACTTCCAATGACAATAATAAGTCACTATTCACATAGAAAGCACATCTAAGGGCTCAGCAGTAGTGAAAGGGGGAACGTGTGTTGCACATAGATTGCCAACTGACACTGGGTTGTTCAATCTTGTTTTTTGAAGAGACTGCAACATTGTGATAGCATATTTTAGGACTGCTTTAAGGCTGTGTGTGGCTTATAAATATTACATCAGTCCTGACAATTTTTTTAAAGAAATAATTTTTGCAATTTGGCATACCCTTAAAATATTTAAAGGCAATACTCCACAAATTTTTACTTCTAATCAACCTCATAATAAGCACGACTTATTGAAATTTTATCTTAACTATACTTTAAAATATTTTGTACATCTCCAAGTTAGCATTACATAAAAATATTATTATCAACTTTTTCTCCAGCCCTTTCAGAACTTTAAAATGGTTTTGTATTAAAGAATTTTCTTTACTACATTTGGATCTCTGTCTCACTTCTAGGGTGTAGTGATTTCTGTTCAGAGTCATGCCCTTCTTTGTTTTTTTTTTTTTTTTGTTTGTGTGGAGGTTCACTGGGTTCTCTGTTTTATTCTGATATCCTAAAAACATACTGAAGGACACGAGTCAGTACATGTGCAAATCTTCATGAGTTTGTGTGTGTGTGTGTGTGTGTGTGTGTGTGTGTGTGTGTGTGTGTGTGTGTGTGTGTGTGTGTGTGTGTGTGTGTGTGTGTGTGTGTGCACATCTGTCCATCTGTCCTTCTCTCTATGTGTGTTGTGTGTATGCAAGCACTCATCTTGCAAAAGACTAGCAGCCAATCCATGATTACTTTTCTGTCCTCTACCTGCTGACTCCTGAGATAAAATCCAGTTCCATCATAGTCCCAACAGTATAATGCAAGTACTGGACAATGAATGATAAAACTAAAGTTAATCATCATTTATTTTTAAGGGACAGTCTTCCATGGAGTTATTTTAATTTGCAGTTCTATTTTTGGATAATACTCTATAACTGGTAAAAAAAATCCACAGACCATTAACATTGGCAGAGCATCTTTCCTGGTTTTCCAATGTAAGCTTGTCACATCTGCCTGTGACCTATTGGCTTAAACTACCATCTTTTTAGATGCCATAACATCTAACAAGGAGGGTATGAGCATTATGGGGTAATAATGGTCCACTGTAGGGTATTATGAGGCCCAACACCACAGGCAGCCTCAACACCCCTATACAATTTGTTAGTCCCTATAAGCAAGAACTTGGAGGGAATTATCATGCTAAGCAAAAGGTATCCATGATCGCTTTTTATTAATTTTTTATGTGGTTTGACAGATATTAAGTTTGTTTTAGAGTGTTCTTTAAAAAAAAAATAGTTACTTTCAATGGAAAATTTCATTGTATAGTTTTAGAAAGGGCTAGATAGTAACTACATAAAGACAAATGGGTGCAATTGAATGCAAATTATGATGACTGTTAACTCTCGAGTTTGTGTGTGTTTAAGAAACAAAGACAGGTAGCTACATTACTGACAGAAGAAACTGCATTCAGATATTAATTATTTTCATATCTCTCAATTTCTTTCTACTAGAATTCTTGACAGAGTGAAAAAAGATGGGGTGACAATAAGTTTCAACTATTATTAAAATGCATCTAAACTTTTCAGGGAACAAAAAGCTTTGCATAAACATGCATTTTATGATTAGGAGTAATAAAAAACATGCAACTCTAATGTCTTTACATAGTGACTGACTAAGCCTGCTTAATGTATCAGAAAATCAAACATTTTGCTAGTCTGAGGGCAAAAATATGAGGCAAAATCCAAGGCATTCTGCAAAATCAAGGATATATGAGAAGTATAATTACCGGTGGGGTGGAGCATGGCAGGCTCTGTTTAAAAGCAACTGATCCCTCATTTGGTTGATTAAACTTAAGTGCTCATCAGCATGTCTTTCAAGGGACAATGTGTGAGCATGAGGTGGGGGGGGGAGTATATAAAGAACCTGATCCCTGCAATTAATTGGTCACACATTAATGGTTATGTGTGTGTGCGTGTGTGCGTGTGTGCGTGTGTGCGTGTGTGCGTGTGTGTGTGTGTGTGTGTGTGTGTGTGTGTGTGTGTGTGTGTGTGTGTGTGTGTGTGTGTGTGTGTGTGTGTGTGTGTGTGTGTGTGTGTGTGTGTGTGTGTGTGTGTGTGTCAATGTACATCTGCTTTTCTGCATAAGTGTGAAAAGAGCTAAAGAGCTGAAATATGCATTGCTTTGTGCATCTTGTGTCTTTGGCAGAGTTGGTTAGGAGGGCACATGTTGATAATATTATATACTACAAATACGAACATATGCACAGGTTTTGTTTGAATGATTTATTAGGAAGGGAGTATATTTTACTTTATAGATGTCCCATGCATGGAATGGTGAAAGTAGTAATGGATGATACAAAATAAACTCTTTTTGTATGAAATATAAAGTGACTGTGGGAATTGATAAAATGGAAGATGTGTTTATTTAAGTCTCACTGTATGCCAATCAGACCCATCCTTTTCCTGTAGTTAAAATTTTAAAACATAAAGAGGTACACAATGCAAACAGGTAGATATAGACATTCAAAATGACACCACTGGTTTAAATAAACCCAGGAGTGTAACTAACGATACTAAAGGGAGCAAGAAATTTCCTGCGAATAGGGACTAGAGTGAAGTTATAGACATTGATGGAAGGTTACATGTTAAAAGAATCTGTAGTTCAAAATGAAATTTACATGATGCTTCTTTAGATGAAACTGATGTGTCCAAATTCATAAAGAAAAAAAAAGCTATCAGGTAAGGCTCAGTTTTTAAAAAAATAGCATGTTTGTTTCTCCTCCTGTTACTAATGTGTAGTCAAATAAATTATCAGCTTTTACCAGGAAATATTTCTAGGTGCACCTAGCAAAGCAGAGATGCACAGATTTTAATTATAGGTGACTCATTACTTTAAGGCATTAAGTATTTTTTGTCCTGAATGGGATATAAAAACATTGCAGTTTCTGTTTTAAGTGGTGCAAGAATAGAAGATATAAAAATTTAATTTCCTAAATAATTTTAAAAATGAGTAATTTGACCTTGAAACAAGAGTATATATATATATATATATATATATATATATATATATATATATATATATATATATATATATATATATATATATAAAATGTTATAATTACTGAAACGTGGTTCCCTGAAACTAACTGACCACTGTCTTTGTAATGCTTTATTGGTAATCATTCATTTCAAAGTAACAGAAATGGAGGTGGAATATCTGTATATACTAAGAAGGACTTGTCCACTACTGTTTTGTTTAAGAATCAAGATAAAAAAATGATGGGTGTATGAATATGGTTTGGAAGTTACTATTTGAAAAAAAGGTGCATTCTCTAGATCCCCAAGTCAGAGAAATGAGGAGAAGAAAATCTTTGTTAAACCAGCACTTTCCTTTATCTCAAATGTTATGATGTGATGGCTGGTGACCAGAAAGCCCTAAAATTAGGTTGGGATTTTTTTACAGGTAAAAACAGTTGTCTGCTGGAAGAGTTAACTGTAATTTGTAATCATTATGACTATCTACAATTGATGAATATCCTGACAAGAAAAGGGAGCATACTGGACATAGTGTGGATGAAGGAACAAATGGTTATTGATAAATGTGTGGTGCTACCTGAAGTGGGTGGGTCAGATCACAAGTGTATCCTGGGTGGCTACAGTTGAGAAGCAACATTGGTATTTTGTCAGCATTAGATGCAAAGAAAGATTTGTATAAAGTCAATTACATGGTAACTGAGAAAGCCTTGCAAGAGTGAGACTGGAACAAATACTTATGTACTTACTGATCTATTTCTAAATCTTGAAACTCTTTCTATATATTTATTGACCATCTGGTGCCTAAATATGTTCCATAGGTGGCTAATATGAGGGCTGATAATACAATTCCATGGTAGTCAAACAAATAAGAAAAAAATAAAAACCATTACTGGAGGTATTCAAAAGGGGGGGGTCAAATTTAGCAAAGAAGATTAGATATAAAAATGCCAGATTGAGATTTAGAAAGTTATTGCATATTAATAGGACTAGGTATAAGACAAAATCTGGTGAAGCATACAACTAGTAATAACAAGGCTCTTTACAAACATCTGAAAAGTTGCAGGACTGAAGACAAGTATATTTAATTATCGGACATAACAGGACATCAGAAACTGTTCCACATACATTAGTAAACATATTTGCTGATATATTTGTAGAATTTAAAAATTTATTGAAATCTGAACATACTATGACTTTATACCTATTATTACAGAGTCCATATTGGCAAATGGTTAATAACAGCACTCTGCCCCTGGGCCCGATGAGTTAAATGGCTGTTTTCTAACTGGGGACTGAGTGTAGCCAACTTACTCTGCTAGGTTTGTTTTCAAAATCCTTGATTAAAGGTTATGTTCTACCACTTTGGAAGGAAGCCATAATTGTACCCATCTATGGGGGAAAGGGGTCTTCAACATGTATTGACAATTTCCAACCAATAAGTTTTACCTGCATCTTATGGAAACGATTTGAATGCATATTGAGTAGTTACCTAACAGAAGCTATTTATAAGGAAATTTATATTTACCCACATGGTTTCATGGAAGGAAGATCATGTTTTACTAACCTGAAAAGTTTTTATCAATTGGTATACAAAGCTTTAGATAAGTATGTGTTGTATACCCATACCTTTCTAAAGCCTTTGATTTGGCTTCTTACTTTCATATCTTGAATAATATGAAAAAAAGCTAATTTTAATCCTCATAACATTATTAGGTTAAGAAGTGGCTACAAAGAAGAACATGTATGGTCAGAGTAGGAAGTGTGTTATCTAATCCAAAAGACTAGAAGGTGGTATCCCTCAGGATTCTGTTTAGGGCAATCATTTGTTCTCCACATGTATGTCTGATTTTCTTTCTTGCAACAAGATATGAGTTAGGAGGTTTGCCATTGATACCACAGTGGGAACTATTATAACCTCATTAGAAGGCCATGACATATTGCAGAATTGTATGGATGTCCTTCAAAGATGGTCACAATTACAACACATCAATTTTAATGTTGATAAAGCTAAGATAGTACATTTTGGCCACTCTAATGTTGCTTGTCCACACAAATTAAAAAACAATTCTGAACAGTGTAACTACGATAAGAGATCTGTAAGTGATAGTTCTTAAAGGACTTGTGCTTGGAAACAATCAGACATTACTCATTAGAAATTGCTATAAAGTGATAAAGGATATATTACACTCAATTGCCAGTAGGGCTACTTCTACACTTCTACTATAACAGTGATTAGACTACACATAGAATATTGTGGAATATTCTGCTCTTATAATACAGTGCAAATCAAACAGCGTGAAAGGATGCAGAGGTTTGATATGAGATACACTGCTCTAGTGAAGAAGCTGAATTATAAAAGCAGTTTGGTCAAACTGTCTTTATTTACAATTAATTATAGATTATTAAGAAGTGACTTGATTTTAATGCATAAATCATTCTGCAGTGAAAGACTGGCAGTGAATATAAGTATTGAAGTGAAATCCCTTAAAATAGATATGAGGAATAATAATTGATTTATGAAGAGTCCTGTGGTATTAAAACTAAGTAAAAGGCCCTGTCATTGTTTTGTCAGGTTTCCTACAATGGTATTCAAGAAATTATTTGACAACTTGGGGGGGGGTGATAGGGTTTTTAAGCCTATACACATAAGTGCTAAGCTCTTGGAAGAGCTTCTGCAGACTAATGAGTCTGATGTAATAAAACCCTGAAACACTGAAAATGTATTTCTTATGATTGCGGGCAAGTATTAGCTGGGTACTCAGTCAGAAAATGTTTACTTTTAGGGGTGAGTAAGTGGTATTTGTGTGAAAAAACAGTACACTGTACTTGATCACAGTTAGACATTCATTAATCTGGGATTTGAGTGTGCATATCTGTGTGTGTGTGTGTGTGTGTGTGTGTGTGTGTGTGTGTGTGTGTGTGTGTGTGTGTGTGTGTGTGTGTGTGAGAGTCTGAGTCTGCCTATCAGCATGTGTAGGTTTCTTTCACTTGATAGCAGTCTAGCACTAAGAAGGTAGTTATTATTTGAGGGGCAATCTGTGTATAAAACAGACATATCAGTGATGCAACATAATCATAGTTAAATGATACCTGTTATTTTATTTGGACAATGTGCCCAGGGGAATCTAGATGTAAATACTCATACAGAATTTATTTGTAAATAAAGAGTGTCTGAGCCTTTTTACAAGACAGAGGAGATACGTAATGTCATAAGGAGCATATTCAGTGGGTCAGACTGGAAAAGGAGATAAAACTATTGTTTTTCAAATTTCCTGAAGAAATTTAAGCTATAATGCATTTGTTTGCTTTCATAATTATTACTTGCTATATTATCAGATGAACAGCATACCTAGTGTTATCAGATTTGGTTTGCAACAATAAGACCGTTGTTCTTTTTCTTAAGAAGAATACATACGGGGGGGCGTGGCTAGGATGCTGAACTGATAGCTGCACTTCATTTCAGCTCTCTTACCTCAATACAATTCCTGACAGGAATTTTACAAAATAATATTTAATTTGAAGAAATTTTTATTACTAACTTATTTCTAATAACTCTGAGCATCTATAAGAAAAATTTTATTGTCAGAACTTGAATAATTCCTGTCAAATTAATTACTGGAAAATCAGCACCAATATCAGCTTTACAGCATGAGTCATCTAAGGAATACAGCACAAGACTCTTCCCTCAAAAAAGACCTGCAGTCTCTCATTACAAATATACAGGAACTCACAATAAAAATCGACAAGATGGACAATAAAATAGATACTTTTAAAGAAAAGTGCTCACAACAACTGGAACAGCTTCAAGAAATGTTTACACAGCAGAAAGGACAGATATCACTTATTGAACAGTCATTAAGTGACATTGACACTAGAGTCCAAATAGAAGAACAACAAACTGAATTCTTACTTCAACAGAATACATATTTACTAGAAAAGCTTGATGATATGGAAAACCGAACAAGAAGAAATAATATTAGAATATATGGTCTACCAGAAAATCTGAAGGGGACAATATGATAAACTTTCTTACCACCTGGATACCAGATGTAACAAAAATACCTGAAGCTCTTTCATATGGTATAGAACGGGCGATAGATCACTAGCAGCTTCTGGAAATGCTTCTTCTCCGGTAAGAACAAGCCGAGATCTATAATTGTGAGACTTTTTCTACACAAGATAAAGATCTTATATTAAGAAATGCTTGGGCAAATTCTCCCATCAAATACAATGATTCATTAATAAGATTTGACAATGATTATTCTACAAAGGTGGTTTCAAAAGAAAAGAATTTCTACCAATAAAAAACCTTGAAGAAAAAGCAACTGAAAGTCCATCTTTTATTTCCAGCAAGACTGAAAGTTTTTCTACCAAATGGAATAAAAATCTTTGAAACAGTAGATTCAGCAATAAAATACCTTACCAACAACAACATCCTAACACATGAAGAATCTATGGACTGGACAATAAGTACAATCAAGAGAAATGCTGACGTAAATAATTGGAAAACTGTTGAGCAAAAAAAAAAACTAAAGGACAAATAATCTTACATATGTTATATTCTGTAAAAATCTAAATAATAATACTAACAACAAAAGAAAAGTTCTTACTGTCTTCAAGTTACACCAAAACAGGTACTGTTTTCAATTATATTTTAAATGTCAAAATTAGCATAAATGTAAATACATTTATCTCAAATCACATCAATATACTAAGCATAATTTAAACATTACTCTATTTTTCATTATTATCCATCTATTATTTTCATATTCTTAATCAGAGTAATCAATGCATAATAATGTTCCCAAGTAGTTATTTATTTATTTATTTTCTCTCTTTGTGTGTTGTTGTTTTATTTTTCTTCTCTTTTTATTAAATCTTCATTAACTTATAATACTTTAATCAGTATATGGTTATATTGCTTAATAGGTATAGTAATGGCTGCTATATAACTTATTATTAGTTACATCCCTGATAGTATTACTTTTTATAAGTTAAAAGTGTCCCTGTTTAGATAAACGCTAATGCTGGGCAGAAATGTGTTGCTTTTGAAATGAAGTATTTCAGTTAGGATGTATCATAAGACTACTTTAAATAATCTTAAAGATGTTCTGCCTTTGACCCATATGCACATACTGATATAGTCCAGTGAAAAAATATGTTTTAAGTGATATTTTGAGGCTATAAGTCATGTGTGTTGTGGCTCTAGACATCCGGAGTTGAAAGATGCTTGTGACTAGCTTAGATATCCTGTTGTCTTTTCTTTTGTAGAGAAATAAGGCATAGCATGTTTAAAATGCAAAGTTTGACAGTTGTGAACACTACTCCGTAAATTAGAGTGCTTGCGCACACTACATGAGTTTGTCACCAAATAAGAGGAGGGAAAAGAAAAAGAAAAACACATACCTTTTCCTGCTTGGTTCTCGAGACAATTTAACAGCCACAAACATCACTAGAAACTTGAGTTACTTATTGCTTGTCGCATTTACTTGTGTACGCCATCCCCTGACTCTTTCTAATTGACGTCTAGTCAGAAAATAAGCTAGGTTCACATTAAAAGATACAGAAACCTAAATTCCTTCTAAGGAAACATAAATAATATAAAAGGCTCATATAAATATACACAGATATTTATTTTTGAAGCACTTTCAGTTTATGGCTACTGATGTCTTCTAGCACCTTGATAGATAAGGACATATATCTGCTTGTCTTTCTATCAGTTTAGATTTCCAGACATTTTAGCTATCCCTTACTATGTTTTATACGGCAGAGTTTAAAAAGAAGAAATTAATCATCAGCAAATAAAATCACTGCTGTTTTACAAATTCTCTAAAGAAACTAGTAAATGTCAAGCAACTGACAGGTTTGTTTTGGGGAGGGTTGCCATTTCCCACGCTGGTGCTCCTGCAGAATACTACTGATGTCCTGCTGCCAAGGTATGCCCTCGGGTGGGCAGGTGGGATGCAACAAGAAGGTTGGATGTGCATTTGGCAAATCAAACATTTAGATGGCGTTATGGTATACTAGATGGAGAAAGTGGAAGCAATGATTGTATAGGCAACTATAATGAGTAACATAACAACAGTGGATTTGACCCGTGTGTCAATTATACAATGTTTATATCCCATGTGGCTTTGGGCTTTGAAGCATCTGTGTTCTACACACATATTGTGTTGGATCTGATTTGAGTGGAAGGGGAGAGGCTTAGCCCACACCCTAATTTGTTACTGGGTTGCCATGCATTATGGACATGCATTGTGGCAGGTACTCAACGGGCTATCCATCCTTAGATGGCTCATGCTGTTCCGTTTGCTCATCTGAATGGTGACTGCGGCTGTGCTCTTCTTGTTATGTTGCCTGGCTGTGGCTTCACCCTTCTTATAATATTGTCTGGCTTTTTACATTATCAAGAATGACACAATACTAGTGTATGCGGGTATATCATGTTACTGTTAGTGTGGACAAGGATGCTTGACAATGCAACTATGATTCTTGGACCTTTCTGCAGACGGGTGTGTTGTCTGGCAATTGAGAGCCTGGTTGTTCCTGATCAGCGGACCTGTATTTTTGTGTTTCAATGCGACTGCATGAAAGGATGCCAGTATTGGTCTGCAAGTTTGGTGGGCAGTAGATTCGTTGGGGATTGATTTGAGAAGACACTTGTATTATGGCTGGGGCACTTGACATTTGATAAATGTATCCTCTCAATGATGCGTTCTGTCTGGTCATTGGCTGTAAAACAGCTTTTCTGAGAAATATTGTTGTGGTGCCAGTTAATGATTTGGATTAAATGTTTCTATATACAGTCGTGAAGCAATTGCCAGGATAAAATGGTACTCTTGCAGTGCATGGATCATCGTGGCTGTCCTCCGATGTTGGAGGAAAACAAGCTTCTTGGACACCTTTTGACGTGGTAAAGGTGTTACCCCATGGTTTGAATACGCTTTGTCTCTTTGCTGCAAAATGGGTTGGGAATTTTGGCCTGTAATATTTTCGTACATGGTGGTTTGAATCTTGGCAGCTTCCATTGCTTTGATGTGTTCTCCAGTATACTTTTGTTCAGTCATAGGATTGAATTACTGGTGTTGAGTAGGTCAGGATTGTATCTCCAGCACTTGTTGTCAGCAGATAGACTCACTGGTTGGGTGTCAGTCTAAACTGTGGGAGTTGATGTGTGATATACATAGATGTTTGCTTTGAGGGTGTGGTCAAGTGCGCTGCAGTTTTACCTCTGTACTGTGTCAGTTTTCATTGTGCAGGGTCCCTCTGAGGGTTGATGGAAGTGTTGGCAACAAGACACTCAATCAGGTAACAACATTATGAGTGGTCTCTTGGATAAGGGAGCTGTCTAAATTGTGATCTTGTTGTCTCCAGCCATGGGAATTGTCATTGAAAAGCAGAAAAATGCAATCAGAGGAACATATTTAATGTCTACTAAAGAAATATTAATATACTTATACATTGTATCGCATTTCAGTTTATGTTAAACATGAAATATGATGTGGTTTCAGAACTATTCATGTTTTTATTCCAATATGACTTTGCAAATATTAATTTAAACACTGGTTTCGACTTGAGTAGTCTAAAACAATTGCACAACAATGGTACTGTATTATACAGTAATGTCAGTAAATAGTTTTCAACAGATGTATGAAATATACAGTTATAGATTTTAACATGATGTTTATTAATACCCTAAATTATTTTGAAATGATACTACCTTAATCTAAATATTTGTACCTTTTTGAAACCTGCTTAGAAGTAAGTATTATTGAATTACAATAAGATGAGTAAAGAATATATGTATATATTTTAGCTGATTAGATTATCTTAATATATTATTCAATTATCTTTATTTAAAACTAAGAGGATAAGAGAAACTGATCCAAATATTATTTGTGAGGGTAGAAAGTTTGTTTGGTTAGATTCACTAACCAAACGAAGAGGTATATTACCTCATAGCAATAGGGAATGGTTTTAAGGTTAAGAATTACAAGTTTGGAAGTTCTTTGTTTTTTTTTTTTATTCTATCACTTTGGTGTCACTCAGAAACATGCAAAAATCATACAAGAAAAACTTTTTGAATTCTGTATCCAAGATGGAACTAAGAATAAACAATATTTACATAAACTTACACATAAAACTAACTCAAAACTAGGAAATGAAATGTTTATCCATAAATGTTAATGGTCTAAATAATAGTAATAAAAGGAGAAGCCTATTCAAGTACATAAACTTACATAAACCACAAATAGTCTTTTTACAAGAGACACACTTATTAGATAGAGATATAAACAACTTAAATATTAATAATTATACAGTACTAATAAACTCTCAATACAAAACAAAAAAGAGGAGTAGCTATACTACTTCGCAACTCAACTATAACACCTAAAATAATTACTACTCATCAAGATACATCAGGTATGTTTTGTCTAGTTTCAATAGAGTTAAATAAGATAATCTATACATTAGTAAATCTATATTGGATCCCAGGACTAGGATTAAAAACAGTTAAACAGCATTTTGAAGAGATAATTCATTTAACTAAGGGTAGCCTGATATTGGCAGGAGACTTCAACTGTATAATGAATGAAAAAGATACAGATTCTAAATCCAAAAGAAGAAAACAACCCATCGCTAAAGCACTATCAAAATTTATAGATACATTGTATTTAAAAGATGTAAATGAATTTGCAGAACCAGACTCACTAATCTTCACATTTTATTCTCATAGATATAAAACTAACTCTAGAATTGATAGAATATATGTTGCCAATGACCTAATAACAAAAATTGACAAAGTCAAAATCATAAATTGTCCTTTATCTGATCATTATGCCATAGTCTTTGAGATAGAACTTACACCATTTTATTCAAATCCCATTACTAGGATACCTTCCTATATCACAAAATTGAGAGATTTCAAAGAATTTTATGAAGAAACAATCAAAAACTTTCTAGAAATAAATTACACAGAAGATATTTCAGAAATATATGTCTGGGATTCATTAAAAGCAGTTACATATGGGAAGATATTATCCTGGTACATAAATAAAAGGAAGTTATGGAATAAAGATATGCTAGACTTACAAAACAAAGCAGATAAATTGAAACTGGAAATACAAAAGGGTAATGCTACTCAAGTTCAAGAACTTACACAAATCAATAAGAAGTATACAGAATTGCTACACCATAAGATTATGATTAACTTAGAAAAGATAAAAATAAACTCATACTCTACTAATTCAGCACACCTGAGATACTTAACTAATAGAACAAAAAAATAATTAAATCTAAGCAAATAAAAGAAATATTTATTCCCAATACTAACAAAAGAGTTACGGAACTAAATGATATTTTAGAAGCATTCAGACTCCAATTTAACATTGATAATTCCATAAATACTCAAGATACACCTACTAAGGATATAAAAATACTTAGAAAACAATATTAATATTAAATTAACACAAGAACAAATAGACATTATAAACAAACCAATCAATATGACAGAATTAAATTCACAAATTAAAAAGCTCAAGACAAATAAAGCACCTGGCCCAGACAATATGCTACCAGAAATGTATAAATTAATACCCAATCAAGCTTTCATATCTTTATTATTAAAAGTATATGATATAGCCAATAAAGATTTGAATATACCACCCTCTTGGAAATATTCATTGATATCCCCAATTATCAAACCAGATAAAGATGAGAAACAGTGTTCCTCATATAGGCCAATATCATTACTCAATATAGACTACAAGATGTTTATGGCTATATACGCAGATAGGATCAAACACTTTCTTCCTTTCTTAATTCACAAAGATCAAACAGGTTTTATTAAAGGAAGAAATACTTCAGATAATATTAAAAGAATACTAACATTAATAGATTATAGCAAACATAAAGTCCTAAATTTAAATGTAATCTCATTAGATATTAATAAAGCTT
The DNA here is from genome assembly GCF_019279795.1 of Protopterus annectens. Lineage (NCBI taxonomy): Eukaryota > Metazoa > Chordata > Ceratodontiformes > Protopteridae > Protopterus > Protopterus annectens. The sequence continues at coordinate 627,700,173 of NC_056730.1, read as the reverse complement.
TTGATTCAAGTTAATTGGAACTTTCTTTCACTAGTTTTAAAAGAATATAACTTTCCTTCTAATTTTAATAATCTTATCCAAATACTATATGAAAAATCTACTGCATATGTTAAACTGGGATCATATAGATCAGGCCCTATAACAATAAAAAAGGGAACTAAACAAGGTTGCCCTTTATCACCGTTGTTATTTGCATTACTCATAGAACCCTTTGCAAATCAAATCAGATCAAACAATAACATAAAGGCCATTTGTATTAATAAAATGTTAAACCTTAAAATCCAACTCTTTGCTGATGACATACTATTAACTCTCTCAGATGCAAATGAGTCTTTGAATGCTCTATTTAACTCCATGAATAAATTTCAAAATATTTCAGGCTTAAAATTTAATGAAAACAAAACTAAAATTATGCCCTGTAATTGTAAAAAAATAATATAAACAAAAGATTTTCCAAATATATAGTAACAGAAAGTAAATTATTATATCTGGGAATAAATCTACTCAATGAATTAACAGATTCTCTAATATTTAACTATAATAAAATACTAGACAAAATAGAACAAACAATTGGTTACTGGAATAAATATATCTTTTCAACAGCAGACAGATTATATCTTATTAAAATAATCATATTTCCCAAAATATTATACTTAATACAAAATTTTTCATTGCCACCTCCCAAATATATTATTCAAAGATACAATAAACTAATTTTAAATTTTCTATGGTTTCCAAATAAACCCCAGATAGCCTTAAATAAACATTTGCCAGATTGGGAAGATGGTGGAATTAATTTACCGGATATTGATTTATATATTACCTCATCTGTTATTAAAAACATAACACTATGGTTAAATAATTCATACACACCTATATGGAAACAAGCCCATGAGCAGATTTACATAGAAATCAATTATAATCACATACAAGACAACTTAACAGTAATACCATCACCCCTTATATGGATGTTAAAAGATTATTTTTTAGGAAAAAGGAATAATATTAATAAATTGCCATCAAACTATGTAAGTTCTACACTTTCAGTGTTCAGAACATATATAAACAAAATACCAAATATTAATTCTTGGATTTTTCTTATTTTCCTATAGCTTTTACACCAAATATTCTAGATACATTCCAAATATCTAAAATAAATATACTTAAAGAAGAAACATTACTCTTTTGGCATCAACTTATAGAGAAAGGGAAAATTCTAACAAAGGAACAGATAATTTATAATTATAATATAAATAAAGACAATTGGCTGTTTTACAAAATCTAAGGCATTTTCTTATAAATAAAATAGAACAAATGCAACCTTCAGTTAGACATGAAGCTCCAAAACTCATTGAATACCTTATTCTTATCACAAAACAGCCTTATCAGGGTACAGGTTATTTGTCTAATATCTATAAAATTGTTAAAAACAAAAACTTTCATGAAAAATCATACTGGGATTATTATTCTTTAATAAACTACCATCCTCCTGTTGCAGAAGAAATAAGTAATATTCTAAAATCTTCCAAATTTTCTACATTATCAAAATACTGGCAATTAATCACTTGGAGATATCTACACAGAAGTTTCTATACACCACATAGGTTAGCCAAAATGTATTCTATTGAAGATCAATGTTGGAGATGCCATATCAAGATAAAAGCAGATTGGCAGCATGTTTTTATGAATGTATATGTCTCAATATGTACTGGAAATCCATTAATTATTTTTTCAGACTGTTTATAATGATAATTTTCAATTAACAAAGTCTTTAATTTTTCTCAACTCTCCTATTCCAAACTGTGTACCAAAAAAGACACTAAAATCCTATGGTCACTATTGGCAATTTCAATGTAAAATCATAACTATACACTGGAAAAATGAGGCTTTTCACGCTCAAGGAATTTGAGACTTTAACAACAACAGTTGCTCACATGGAAATATTAACAGTGAAGAACAGAACTAAAAGATCTACTTCTTACTATTACTCTTGGATGAAAGTACTGGAAATACTTGAAAATATCGAAGAAGATATATCATCTTATGTTTCTAACTCTATATAATATAGAATTTCAATGTTATTTGCATAGACACCAATGTAAATAGTTATATAATGGTTTGAAGTTAGTAATGTTTTAGAATTGTAAATATGTTATTTATCTTTATTTCATGTAATGTTTAAGACATCTTATTTGAAATAATAAAAAAAATATTTAGTGAAAAAAAAGAAGAATACATACCATCATAAACATAGTGTTATTTTATAACAGTAGAACTAAAACTGTTATATGTTTCCCTAAATTAATTATTTTCTAGCATTTATAATATACTGATATAAAACATGACAGGGCTATAAAACTGGTACTCACAAATTTATAATGAAGTCTTTTCATTGTCCTTGTACCTAATAATGCAATTCGCATACAGTTTTTACTGAATATAAAACATTGATGTTACACAATATTTTCTAGAATATATTAAACTATTTTAAAGACATGAGACTGCATGAAAGCAATCACCAAGTGCCTTACACTGACATTAGAACATGCAAAGTGCATTATATTTGATTTCTGCTGAGTTGGTACATGACTTCATTTCAGATAGACAAATGCAACACATACTTTGGGCATACCTGTATGGACTTGACATTGCTTCAATGGTGAAAAAAGAAAGAAAGAAGCATTAACGTTTATTAGCAAGATTGTGAATGAATGAATCCATTTCAAGTCATATTACATATATAAATATTTGACATCAGATATTTTATTTAAGGACATTCTGAGAAACAATTAGCAGAAAGCAAATGCAAACAAAATATAAATAAAATAAAAGAGAGCATATCCTCTATACTGTATTCAAATCTACAACATACTAACAGACTGACAAAATGAATTTTGCCCTAGTTACAGTAACTTAACAGAGCTATAAAATTAACCAACCAAATATATGCCAATATGGAGCACACAGCACCTACAGGTACTTTATTTTAGATTTCAAATGAGTTGCAGTAATGGACCAAAACTATCTCACAGACATAACTTTAACTACTTTAATATTGCAGTCTCAGACATAAGTAGTATAAGAAAAGGTGTCACTCGGAGTAAAGTACCAAGACCTTTCCTTTCCCTTTGTCATCCACAGTTTACCTTAAGATCTCCCAAATATCAACCAATTACAGTATAGAGACAATACTGAAATTGTAAGAAGCTACATATCTTCCAATACATTAAATTGCTAGCTTTAGCAGAATTTTGTTCAAATATAGAATTGGTCCACTGCCAACAATATTAACTGCCACCATCCAAAAATTCTCAACGATGGTGCTTGGAATATGATTAGGTCAAATTTCAAGTACTAGACATCAAAAATGAGATGATATGCCCATTCCCTCAAATGAAGTGCAAAGATATTGAGGAATTATGTTAAATGTTGAGCTAACATAGAAACTGCCTACTTAAAAAACATGTTCTACAGATAAAAATATCCTTAGTCCTATGCCTTGAGTACTCATAGCTGCTAATTTGTCTAAATTCCCAAAAATATATTGTCACACTTAAGCAACTTTGAACCAAATACTCTGGTGTTTGCACTCATCATACAATATGGGCCACAACTCTGATACTATACAATAAGTAAAATAGTTACCAGTTGAAGCTAGAACATATTTTTATGAATTATCCTTACGTACAAACATCTAAATGAAAGTTATTTCCTTGCCCTAAACAGTATGTTACTAATTAGAAGCATCCAGTGCAATTTAAAAAGACAGAAAAATAACTATGCATACTCCCTTCTACCATAGCAACAATCGAAACGGCCCTTTACAAAATAGCTGCCATGACATAGAACATTCTACCAGACAAATTAGAGAAAACTAACAAACATGCACTTTAGACCCTCGGATTCTGCAAGCCTTGGATGGCATGCAGGATTAGTGCAGGAGCTCCAGCAGGCAATATATCTGCTGTGTGATCCAGGAATAGCCTGCAGGGGTGTGCATGAGTGCTCCTGCACTAGTCCTGCACGGACTAAGCCCATGTATGCAAATTACCCCATTTGCAGGAAAAATCCAGACAAATGAGGTGAATTTGCAATCCAGGAAGCTGGAAACTGGCCATGCAGGGCTAGTGACATCTGCAGAAATGTAATCGGTTAGTAACCAAATACATTTCTGCAAATTCCAAAACGGAGCCGTGACAGCTCCAAATAAAGGATGCATATCAGTCAGAAAGCATGCCAATGGCCAAGTATAAGGCCATTGACATTGAAAGCAGCTTAAAAAATAAAAAAAAAAATCAACTTTTATTTTTTTTTAGCTGATGGCTGTTTAAGCATAGGGCAGTGGCGCGCAAATGGGATCAGGGGAATAATAAGAAAATACACCTAAAATAAGCATTCTAACTTAAATCACTATTCTGCCATTAAAGTCAATGGCAGGTGGAAGACAACATGGCCAATGAGTAGTGATTGCTAAGAGGGGAGGCTCAGTGTGAGACATGTAACTATGCATTAGCAGACAATCCTATGCAAATGAGTGAATGATAGTGAATTCCAGTTTCCCCCAGCATGCTAGTCAGGTCCCAACAGTGTAAGAGCAGGAATAGCTTGGTGCAAGAGTAGGAGTTAGCTGACATCATAGGGGTGTGTGTCAGGCATACTGTAAACAGATTGGAGCCCTGTGGCTCAGGCTTGCTCCTAGCTAAGCACAGCTAAGCAAGGGGGTGTGTCTGAGTCTGCCTAACACTCTTTATATTGCCTAAGTGGATGTGCGCACCGCGCACTGAGTTTTAAAGGAAAAAAAAAGTTAAACCAGGAAATAGCATCTCTGTGCTCATTTGAGCACTGTGTTTGCGCAGCACGCCCCCAGGCTTAAACAGGAAGGTAATGGGAAGGGAAAACAACAGTAGGAAGGTAATCTAGGAGAACTAGCATAGCTGGCAGGTGAAATGTATCTGAATCAGCCAATTACACAGGCAGCAGAACAGCCCAGCCCAGAACACTACTATAAACCATGCAAACACCTTCCACTCTGATTTTCCCACACTCTGCACCACCGGTGTATACAAGCAGGGAACTTTTAACAAATGAAACAACAAAATGATAGAGGCTGCAGTAGCTATCATACAACTTGTGGAAGAGGCTGAGGGGGGTGAGGATGTGAATGCTGTTGACCAATCCACAGTGAGGAGATGGAGAAGAGTGTACAGACCCAGGGTAACCTACCTAGGACTACATGAGCTAGAGATAGTGGATCGCTATACGGTGGAAAGGGACCGCCTTCAGCAAATTGTTGAGCTGTGCCGGCCACGCCTGACACACAGAACCAACGGAGGGCAACCCATCCCAGTGGATACCAAGGTATGTGTAGGCCTAAGAATACTAGCTACAGGTACCTTCCAAAGGCCAACTGGGGATATGATGGGGATCTTATAGGCATCACCATTCAGGGTAATCTACCAGTTCCTGGATGCCATGTCAACACACGTTGGTGAGCATGTATATTTCCCCAACACCCGTGAGGCGCTGGCCAGCAATATGCAACTGTTCCACCAAATAGCAGAATGCCTTGAGGTAGTGGATGCTATAGACTTCACGCACATATGCATCAAAGCACCACCTGGTGAGCGAGGTAGGGTCTACATCAACCGCAAGGGCTTCCCCTCCATCAACTGCCAGATCATGTGCAATGCTCAGGGCATAATAATGAATGCTTGTGCTGGCTGCCCTGGAAGCTATCACAATTCCCACATCTGGCATCTGATGCAGCTGTACCAGAGATTTGCCAATGGAGAAATCCCTCACGGTCACGTAGTGGGGAATGCTGGATGTGCATTGTAGCCATGGCTGATGACACCCATCAAAACTGCACACACCGGAACAAGAACTCCATAATGAGGAACACACACAGTCCAGATTTATAGTAGAACATGTGTTTGGGATGCTCAAGTCATGGTTCTGGTGCCTGGACACATCTGGTGGAGCCTTACAGTACTCACAAGCTACATGTACCCAAATTGTCATCGTATGTGCCATGCTACATGATATGATCCAGCAGAAACAGCTGCAGCAGGAACAGCACGGGGCAGGGCCACATAGCCCCCCACCATTGCCAAGACCTGCACAGGCTCAGAGTGACTCGGAGGAGGAACAACCTGAGCCTGCCCCAGTAGGCAGAAGGAGGCATGCTCAGTATGCCCTGGCCTTGGCAAAGAGGCAACGCATAGCACATACACCGACACATGAGGGACCCAGGGAATAACACCTCTCTCTGACTCTCACATACAGTAAAAGGGATGCTAAACATGACACTACCTGTGCTCAACCATGTGTTGGGAGCATACTATGTGCATCCGACATAGGCAGCCCATTCAGCACCACCCTCAATATTGGGACACCCACAAGGTAAGTGACGCACACATGCCAGTCAGGAGGGTTCACATACCCAACAACAGACACAGCCAGCAGGACAGGTGTAGACAAACACAAACAAAGGTTGTGTTATGGCCTCTGAATGCTATGGGTAACCTCCCCCCCAGGCCTACACAGACAGACTACAGCAGGTCAGGCAGTGGGACTTAGTTCTGAAGGATAGGAAGTCAGAAACAAATATGTAGGTCAATCAAAGTTATGATCTGTAGTACACTGATATACCTGTAGCCAGCATGATAGGTTAGAATACATAATGAAATGGAGTACCTGACATACCAATATAGTCATAGCAAATGTGTACAAGTGTCATGTGTGCCCCCCCCATCCTACATATTAATGTAATAGCAGTCAGGTGTGCCCCCCCCCAATCCTGTGCAGAAATGTAGAAATTGTCAGTTGTGCCCCCACCCCCATCTTACATAGAAATGTATTTATTATTTATTTATTGTATTTATTTTATTTATTTTCATTTGTTGACCAGGGTAGTCCGACTGGAATCATGTCCATTTTCAGCAGAGGCCCAGGGGAAAAGCTCCAAGACAAACAATAACATTTAAAACAATGAAGACAATTTACAGATTTGATATGTACAAAGACTGTAAAAGCAAGTTCTCAGGTTAGAGTTTCCCCCAGGTTACAGTCAGGGGAAATTTTACAGTAAATTGACTAGTAATTCACATTTAAGATAAGAGTTAGCCAGGCTTGTTACAGTGGCAAAGCCAGTTTAGAGTCAGATGTTGTTTGAGTCTGGTTTTAAATTGGGTTAAGGAGGAGAGCAATGTAATGTCAGCTGGGAGTAGGTTCCAAACTCTACCAACAGAGTTTGCAAAGAGGGAGTCACCGGCTACATTGTTAGTTTTGATAGTTTGAATTAGAAATGTAGTAAGAGTCAGGTGTGCACCCCCCCAATCCTGTGTAGAAATGTAAAAATTGTCAGGTGTGTCCCCTCAATCCTGTGTAGAAATGTAGAAAAAGTCAGGTGTGCCCCTCCAATCCTGTGCAGGAATGCAGAAACAGTCAGGTGTGCCCCCCCCCAATCCTGTGTAGAAATGTAGAAATAGTCAGGTGTGCCCCCCAATCCTGTGTAGAAATGTAAAAATAGTCAGGTGTGCCCCCCCCCATTCCTACGTAGGAATGCAGAAACAGTCTGGTGTGCCCCTACAATCCTGTGTAGAAATGTAGAAATAGTCAGGTGCGCCCCCCACAATCCTGTGTAGGAATGCAGAAACAGTCAGGTGTGCTCCCCCAACCTTACTTAATTATGTAGTAATGGTCTGGTGTGCCCCTCCAGTCTGATGTACACATGTCATAACAGTCAGGTGTGCCCCCCCACAACCCTATGTAGAAATGTAGTAACATGTATGTGTAGGTATAATACCAGTGGAGCACAGATTCACAGAGGTGGCCAAGGTAGCAGGATAGGTTGTAGCATCTGCACAATATGCAGGTATGTGTGTGTTAGACTGGTGTGTGTCTCATATCATGTGAGAGTGGTCGGTATGTATGCATGTTGAGGCAAGCCTGGTGGCCATTTCCCACTACTGCTGATGACAGGGACAAGTCCTCACAACTGCAGTGCTATACACAATACCCATCAGTATAATACAAGCTAGCAGTAAGCCATTGCAAATGTATGGTGGTAGTATGTGTCACCATCTGAAAGACTGACATGGCATGGCTGTTGGGCTAGATATACAAGCAGTACACAGGGGAAAGTACCCCAGACATACAGTATATATTGTGCCACTGTGAAATGGACACACCCTTGGAAAAATACATACAGGTACGCATCACATTATCTGGTCCTGTAGTAGGGGATACTGATGTTGTCTGCCCAAACACTTGCAGATCACAAAGGAGGTAGGACTGATGTATTGGGAAACAGCTAATGTACCTGCACATGCAAGCATAACTGGAATGCTCAATGCATATATGTTTGTCAGATGCAAGTAGTGTCCGTAGCACACATGCTCCCAGCTCATGCAAACACCACCCACAGGCACCTCTCATGTCATATCCCTGCTGTGAGGAATGGGTACAGTAAGACCCCACCTGTATATGGCAATAGTGGAAGACTGCAGCATGCAGTGCAGGTGTCCCATGCAGCTGTGTCCCTAGCTATAGGTAGCATGCTACCGGCATCCACACCACCTGAGCAAGACTCTTAGCAGTATTGGCATGAACACCTATCACACCTACCCTGTCACCCCAGGGGAATATACTGTATAGTGGTCTGGGACTGTAGGACTGACAGAATGCAATGACGTGCCACATCTGGCATGCAACAGCACCTAATGCCAAGCAGGCATCTGCCAAAGGCCTGTGTCTGACACGTACTGCCAATGCATGTTATGTCATAGACACCCAAATAACAACATAACACACTCCACATATGCCATATGCAAGGCCATGTGAACAAACCACAGTAACATGTTCACCATGACCTACTGCATGAACTGTGGACCAACACTAACACACACCTGTGATGGGGTGATACCCTTAGGGAAAGTATCATAGAATGTATGCATAATGTATGGAAGAGTTTAGACTAATGAGGGGTGAGTGGGAGCATGGGCAGCATGGAATGTGCAGCGTCTGACACCAAGCTGTGTGCACACACTATTCTTGGCTGCAAACACATACATGGGGGGCTACTGACCTACTCATACACCACAATAGGGTAAATGTACTGACCCATAGCCTCTGCCGCTGGCTAACCTGTGTGAATCTGTACAGCTGTGAGGCATTGCCACAGCAAGATAAGCCCACACTGTCATTTTGATGGGTGTACAAGTATGGGATCCTCTGCCAGCACTGTACCAAGGTGCTGAACCAGATACACAAACCCAGCATCAAGTGTGTGCAGCTCCCCCTCTAGATTGATATAACTTACCATGAATAAGTAGGTGTCTGCCCACAATACCGGACACAGCTGCAGTCACCCTTGTCTCACTGTGAGCAAGAATGTCCACCTGACAGTACATGAGGACAGAAAACATCACTATGTATAACAGTACATGTCTGAATATCTCTGCTAACAGCAGTACCATGCAGCTGAAGCAACACAGACACAATCACCTACAGTACTGCTGTACAGTACTATGTTATATCTATATATATATATATATATATATATATAATATAGTATATATTAAATAAATAATATATTTAATAATATATTAAATAAATAATATATATATTTATATCTATAGCTACATATATAGATATGTTATAACTATTTAGATAATAATATCTATACACACACATACATGTTGGAATACATTCCCTGTACTGTTGAATGACTGGGCTGGATGATATGTTTGTGAAAACATCAGGCTTATGTCTATCCAACATGGCTTAGTAGTAAATCACTTTGGCTATGGTGTACAGGGCCCTGAGTTCGAGCCTTGCAGAGGTTATTTATTTTGTTGCTGGGCAGAACAAGGGCCATTGGATACAGAGCGATTAAGGCACTTTTGAGTGGTTGTAAGTGGGTTTGCATGAGTTTGTGCAGAGGTAAGCACTGCTAACTTTTGGTTACAGTTTCTTATACTCAGCTTCTAAATTGCTTAACCTGTGTAGGCATTGCTTTCCCCCATGCAAACAGGCTTAAACCCACTTACTGCTGCTTAAATGTGCTTACTCTTGCTTACCCCCACACTAATTTCTTTAAAAGAAAAGAAAAAAGGGTTGATAGGAAAGTGGTGAAAAAGAAGCACAAAGAGGCAAAGACAATAGGAAAAATAGCTAGGAATGTGCAGGAAGGGTGTAGGGGAGGTCCCATTTCTTCTACAGCAACAGCTGTGCATATACACTGAATTTGGAGGTATATTTGGACACTCAAACCCCTGAGAGAGGGGTGAGGACAACAATAATATGTTGTGATGCCAATTAGACCTGATTACGTGCCCAGTGGACACGTGTGAAATGGACAGCTATGTATGAGGTGTGATTTTTTGGGGGGAACAGATTGCCCTTTTTTATTTTTTTTAAGGTGAGAATGGGATGTTGGGGAGGGGTAGTAGATATATGTGAGGAGGTAGGTTGGGTAGGTTAACAGTCAAGACAAACAAGACACATTCAGTGGCAGTATATGACATGTGGGGGGAAAACACCTTGATGGGGAGTAGTGTTGGGAAATCGGAAGCCCCTGAGCCCCCTAGTGGAAACAGTGGGACTGTGGTCCCCACAAATGGGCAGTCACCACTGCACCTTCACAGCCCGATGGTGGCTGTGCTGGGGGTTGAGTCACAGAGCCAGACTGATGCTCTAGTCATGACACACAACCCTCAAGCTGGCATAGAAGATTATCAAGCTGCTGGTTGAGCTCTCTACGCACCACAACCCGGACCTGGCAACGGGTGACAGGTACCTGTCCATGCCCACTCCCGGGGGGGGAGTGAGCCCCATCCTGTGAGGCGGTTCCACCCGAAGGTGCTGCAGGACCAACAGACGAGGAGGTCCTGGGTTGGGCCCCAGACATGCTGGTGACAGGTGCCATGGCCAGCTGAGGTGGGACAGGTGGGCCCGCTGGGACCTGCCTTCCCAAACGTGCTATAGTGTTTCGATTTTATCATCATATGTGTGTTAGTACTAGTCAACACATTCCAGGGTTAGGTATAACAGCATGCATAGATATTTCCATTAACCCAGACATCAGATATGGAACAGTTGCATAGCAAACAGAGCACATGCATATATGGGACCACAGTGGTAATAACAACATCATGCAGGTACATTGATGGCACCATGCCACCAGTGTTGGAATAATTAATTGTAGCACATGCATGGAAACAAATATAAATATTGACCAATATTGCATGATCAGAACATTGGAGACATTACATACCGGTTGGGGTGGGTGTGTAGTTTATTGTTGGAGGTGTGTGGGGAGAGAAAGATGTCAATTAACAACCAGTATATTCCTGTAGTCCACATTACTTTCCTAGTCAGTACTGTTATCTGTACCTTACAAGTATTACTACGCTACCCTAAAACATTAGTTTGGACAGTGATATGGCTGTTGTCATCATTATACATGAACTGGTTTTACCTGCAGTATAAACCTCTTACCTGGTATCCCTGTTGAGGAAATGTTTGTTAACACTAACTGTTTCTACACATACTCCCAGATTCCATGTTGATGTTGTGCACATAGCTCTCCAACTCTTTCTGCACAGACTCTGGCCATGTCTTGACCACATGCAGGTGTACCAGGAAATATCTAGACTATTGCCCTCTTCAACTTTTATTGACTTGATAGACACATATACATGCTTTCCTACACAGTTATATTATGTAGCACAGTGTGGGTGACGGTGATCAGTGATACTTTATTATTTAGAGAAACTACAACACTCACTACTCCCTACAATACCAGAGTAAACAGAACCAGTACAGGGTATGAAGGGTTTTATTTCTCAGCACAGTGTTCGTATCTGATGTACCTGTGGGAGCAATGATTGTTAGCATACCTGACTGTTGCCACACAAAGTTCCAGATTGCACATTAGTATTATGCACATACATCTCACTCTGTTACTATACACACTCTGGTCACAGATTGACAACATGGGGGTGTAGATAGTACATAAGTGGCTTATTACTGTCCTTACAGTTTCAGGAGTTGCTACAGTGACAGGTTTACTCTCATAGATGTTTGACAATCACTTGTATTCCTTGTTGGCTGGCTAAACATCTGGGATTATCCCACAGACTTCCCAGGGGGACAGGGTAACAGGCAGAATATATGGGCCCATATACTGGACATCCTGATCTTATCTGTACAGTTGTGGGATATGATTCTGTATGCAGCCTACTTCCACTCCCAGGATTCAGACCAAGGCTGTGTCTGCTACAACTTACAGACTGCCCATCAGAGTTGTGTGTGCTATATAGATATTGCTGTATATCTCCTATCTGCTTTCTGTCTTATAATTCTCCTGTGCTTTGGCATTCTGACCTTGTATTACAACACTCTTATACAGATATCCTAGACAGTTATATTTTGTAAGACAGTGTGGGCAACAGTGATGACTACTACCTTGTTATTCAGAGCAACTGCATCAGTCACAATGCCATACAATACCAATGTAAACAGTACCAGTACAGGGTAACATTCTTGTATTTCTGGGCACAGTGTTGGTATCCGACAGACCTGTGGGAGAACTGTTTGTTAGCACTCCCTGAATGTTGCCACACACAGTACCAGATTACAGATTACTAATATGCACATGCATCTCACTATGTTACTGTACACACTCTGACCACAGCTTGACAACATGGGGGTGTAAATGGGACATACGTGGCTTCTTACACTCATATGGTTTTGAGGAGTTGCTAGTGTGCCAGCTTTGTTCTCATAGATGGCTATCAGTCAGCTGTATTTCCTGTTTGCTGTCTATATGTCTGGCATCATCCCACTGATTTCACAGGGGGACAGGTTGACAGGCACCAGATATAGGCTACTTTACTGGACATTCTGGACATATCAGTGCAGTTGTGGGGTATGATTCTGTATGCAGACTACTCCCACTGCCAGGATTCAAACCATGGCTGTGTGAACTAAAAATATAACAGTTCACATCTCAGTTGCATGTGCTATTTGGGTTTTGTTGTCTGCCTTTTCCCTGTTTTCTGTCTATGTGTCTCTCAGTTGTACTAAATGGCCTCTGGGGATTACACCAGTCATATACAGGCATTCCTACACATTCTATTTATGGTGCACAGTGTGGGTAACAGTGCTTAATACAACAGTACTATTACATGATTGCAGATCTACATTACCGTATGATACCAGAGTATACACATGCAGTCCAGCAGTTAGAACTTTATTGTCAGACTATTACGCTTTATTTACATACGAACTATAGCAGACTCTTCTTGCCATATTCTCCGGTGTATGCAGTACTTGCCTTGAACAATGCAGGTTTTATACAGGCAATTAATTTACTAATACTTTTAGTTTTATTTCCTATGACAGTAAATGCATGAATATTACTGACCTGCCTAGCATCACAACCTCACCAGGTAACTGATGCGGGCCTCCTGGTTTGCGGCCCACTCCATTGCAGCTGTGGGGGACATAAGAGGAATATTTAGCCATACCTGTCCATGACATACATGAGCTGGCAATTATTACACACATAGTGGGGTGATACTTACACACAGCTGGGACACCCCCTTCCTCTCTAGCCTCTTAGATCCACTGGTCCAAGAGGTCCCCCTTATGCCGCTTTAGGTCGGCATAGTGATGCCTGACCTGCTCGCCAGTTTGGGGTATGCCAGTGGCACTGGTGAGGTCACGGGTGAGATAGTCCCAGGCCACCACCTTATATTGGGAGCCCTGGTACTGGCCCTGCAGCAGTCTCTGATCACAGTCTTTGACAAGGCGTCCCGCCATGACTCTGGACTCCTGGATGCAGCATCACTGTGCCCGAAAGTGCATAACTTCTCCTCTTCCTGACATGATGCCTGCAAGGGGAAGCTACAACCAGTTATCAGATGTATTCCTGCCTCTTGGGTTTTAGTAGGGCCGATTTCCCACACTTTTCCATGATTGGTCAGTTTTGAAAAGGCTAAGCTATGGGCAAACCTGCTTACCTAGGATTGGCATTGTTTAAAGGGGTATACCTCTGGGCATACTGTGTTAGCTAGCCTGCACATTGCTTACACTTCCTAAGCTGGCCTGTGCAATGCTCAATGTTGCTTACATTAGACTTTGCATTATATTTCCTTTATGGCATTGATGTATTATTCATTACACCTTATATGTATGCCTGGTATCCATGATTCATGTGTACATACACTGTATGGGGTCCTTGTATTTTATTGGGGACTTCAACACTCTGGGCTTACTGCTGTACTCCAGTTCACATATTTATGTTATGTAGTGGGTTGAGGCATATATGTTTGTATACTGATTCCTTTCACAGGTTCAGTTTGATTTTACTATGGTGAAGACTTGTTTGCTGATACCTCATTCTTCTTTACGTCTGTGGTGGCTTGGTGGTTAACTACTGAGCCTACAGTGTGCATGCTACTGGGTTCAAGACCTTCATGGCTGTTTATTTTGTTGATGGGCAGAACAAGGGCCATTGGATACAGGGTGATTAGGGCACTTTTGAGCATTTGTAAGTGGATTTTTGCAGGTTTGCGCGAGGGTAAGCACTGCTAACATCCGATTACATATGCTTACAGAGAGTTAGCTTGAAAATTGTTTAACCTGTGTGCGCATTGCTTACCCCATGCAAATGGGCTTAAACCCACTTACTAGTGCTTAAATATGCTTACTACTGCTTATTGGTGCTTAAACCTGCTTACTAGTGTTTTATTCATTATGATACTGACACCTCACATGTGCATTTACTGCAGTACTCCAGTTCATTACTATATGTTATTTAGTGGGTTATGCAACATAAATATTAGTCATAACGTGCTTTGCCAAGGAAAATGGAATGTGCTGCACTAGGACTCGAACCGGGAAAACCTGCTCGTAAGGGGAATGCTCTGCCCACTACATTACTGCTATGCTGCTTCATTTGCATATATCTTCCTTGTTATCCTCTTCAGCCATTTAAGCTGCATTAACCATAGCTAAGCGATGGGCACACCTGCGCACCTATGGTTAGCTTTAATCAGATTTAAAAACAAAAAAGGTTTGTTCATTGTATTTCTGTATACTTGCTGTTGTACACCAGGGGGACTGTTGGTGGGGATATGAGGACACCTATGAGCGGTATCTCTCATTTCTGACCCTTTCTGCTGTTCCTCATTGTGGGGGTGTATATTCTGCGAGCTCTGCTTTCAGACATGCCTCCTGCACTCTTAAACGCTCCATGTTAGTTTAGGAGCTCAGGCAGTGCACCTCATTAATATATATGGTGCGCTGCCATCCTGCTCCTAAACATCCACCTCCGTGCAGGACTAAGCTAGTCTTGCATGGAGGAATAGTAAATCTTGGGGAGAAAGTTACTAAAAGCACACCTTACATGCCTTTAGGAATGCAAATTGACTCTTAGTCAGATAACAAGGTTAATACAAACAGCAATGCATGGCCCATCATACACAAGCAATGCTCAAGGAATAAGGTATAGCTAGAGCTATGTAAGATGTTTAAATATGTGAACAAAATAAGAATGTGTCACTTATACATAATGTGATGACCTTCATAATTTTTTCAAGCTATTATAAAAATACTCCACCCAGGTAAAGTCAGTACCCCTCCTCCTAACATCCCTCACTCCTCCAAACATATTGCCACCTCATTCAACACACACTTCACACAAACCATACTATCACTAGCTAAACAACACAACCCCACTCCCCTCCAACCCACACCTTCAACTAGTAGTCTCCCCACTGCCTTCTCTTTTTCACCTGTTCCTACCTCCAACATAAAAAAACTCTTAACTAAACTTAAGCCCACCAAATTAGCAGCAGACAAGCTCCCAAATGAATACCTACAAATTGCAGCTGATGCTCTGGCCTACCCAGTATTTATCTTGATTAACTGATCTCTGTCAGAAAGTTACATTCCCATACTATGGAAAGTATCACATATAATTCCCCTCTACAAAGGCAACCCCTCCATGGAACTAACCGATTAAGCCCATAGCTATTCTCTCTCCACTCTTCAAAATAGTAGAGAGATGCATTCACTCTCAAGTCTCAGACTACCTCCTTACTAACAACCTCCTTTCCAATACTCAGCATGGTTTCTAACCAAACCATAGCACCACCACTGCCTTACTCTCCTTTACTAACACAATTCTTCAGCATAAAAACAATGGCTATCTCTCCTCTGCTACTTTCCTAGACCTATCGAAAGCATTTGACATGGTCCCACACAAACAACTCATCTCTATCCTCAATAACCTATCTTTCTCTCAATCAGTCACCAACTGGTTTCAGAGTTACCTGTCTGACCACCAACAATCTGTTATATAGCAGAATGACACATCTTCCCAACTACCTGTCACTATAGGAGTTCCCCAAGGATCCATCCTTGGACCCCTACTCTTCTCTTTTTTCACCAATAATCTAGCCTCTGCCACCAAACATGGCACACTCATACAATACTTAGATGATTCAACCATAATCTGCTCAGCCCAGTCCCTACCCAATCTGCAAAAAGTCACACAGGAAGCCTTTTCCTCTGTTGAAACTTGGTTATCCGATGCCCAATTAATACTCAACCCAAACAAAACTACTCATCTTCCAACCCACCAAACATACTCAAAACAACTCTCACTTTAACATCACAGCAAAACACAACACCACCATACACTCAACAGAACACACCAAATTGCTAGGAGTGGAAATAGACGATAAACTAAAATTTGACATTCACATATCCATGACCATAAAAGAACGCACAAAAAAACTAGGAGCATTATACAGAAATAAGCAACTTCTCACCAAAGCAGCAAAGATTTCGGTAGCAAATTCCCACCTTATCTCCACCCTACCTTATGCCTCTCCAATATATACCAACCTAAGGCAATGCGATCTAAACAAGCTAGAGACCTGCTACAACAAAATCACCAAATTCACCACAGGGGCATCCTACCATAGTCACCACTGTCTCTCACTTGTTGAACTGGGCTTTCTTGTGCTCCCTCACCTCCTTCAATGGCATCAACTCACACTCGCCCACAAACTAGTAAACCATCCACTAAATGTCCCATCCTTCCAGAATCTACTCCAATCCTATCGCACCACCAGACCACTAAGATCCAGCAACAAAAATCACTTGCAGGTCACTAAAGCCAATAACTGTGCTGGAGAAGCACTATTCTCTTGCACCATAGCCAAATTATGGAACTCCCTCCCACCCACGATTACCTCTGTACCATCATGCACCCACTTCAAAACTTTACTAAAAGTGCACCTAAATACATGCTGGCTATGCCCTTGCAACTCCCACTCTAATATCACCCACCCAATCCACCCACTACCTTTCTTTCCACCCCACTAACTACCTTGATTATAGCAAGATCAGATGCTCATAAGCCTAACTACTTATTATACAGCAGGAACTTCTTATTGTAACAATTGTCAGTGTCTGTTATGTACTTTGCGGATGATAGATTCTAGTTGTCTATTGATGTACTATGTTCTTCATTTGTAACTATGTTTGTAATTGTTAATTGTTATGTTGATAAAATTATTAATTGCTATGTAAATCCAGTCTAGCTACTGTCTGTATATTTTAACTGTGGAGCTTTTCTCCTCAGGTCTCCATTGAAAATGGACCTACGTCCAGTCGGATACTCCCGGTCAACAAATGTAAATAAAAATAAATAAATAAAATACTGCAGCTGATTTTTGGCCTGGGCCATGCTTAAATAGGCCTTTTGACCAGTTAACTTAGCTAGTTAAATAAATAAATGAATAAATAAACAAACAAACTAAATAAGTGTGTAAATAACATAGATGAACCAGTTAATGAATAAAACAAATTGTTGGAAAGCAATGTATAGGAAAATAGTACATACATTTTGCAGGCTAGAACCTCTGCTTGTGCTACACTAAAATTGCCATTTAATATCTCACCTTAATTAAGCACTCACTCTTCTTAGCATTCACTCATTATTGTTATACTGATAGATAGATAGATAGATAGATAGATAGATAGATAGATAGATAGATAGATAGATAGACAGCTAGACAGATAGATAGATAGATAGATAGATAGATAGATAGATAGATAGATAGATAGATAGATAGATAGATAGAAAGGTAGATAAATACAGATATAAGTCTAGGTATATATATATATAGATATGTATATATATATATATATATAGATATGTATATATTTTGCCATACGGTCACCAAAATAATTAAAATTATATCTTTATCCAGAATTACGAAGTGCAATATTAATAGATTTTCACTCCAAGCTTCTTCAAACACATGTGCAATTTATTAAAGGTTCTTTTAATCAGCAGGGTACTTTCAGCTACCCTTTTACTTTCTTTTACATATTTGATTGAAAAAAATATCTCTGTGTTACATGTAGCTGTGCCTCTCAACTGTTTCCCTTAATTTCCTGCTTCAACAGAATATCAGTGTTACCACTAAAATATAAACTGGAATCCATACTGGAAGAGTTAGATTCCAAGAATGGCAATTTGCCAAATATCACAGTATTATTTCAACTAACATTGTATAACACCAGGTCTAATACCATATACTTCTTAATAAGTTATTAAATAATTCTTAATGTTTTAAGTTTTTAGTGCAACTGTCTACAAACAGCTGTCTCTTGGTATTCTCCCTGCTTGTAAACGTAAGTAGGTAACTGTTAGTTAAATAGTCTTCAGACTATTCCATGTCTTGCTAGTGAGTAACCAAAAGTGAGAATCAAAACCCTATACCAACCACCAACCCCAGCCATTTGCTTTATCTTCTTCCGCCATTGTCTGACTTACTTGTTCAGACTGTGGTCATCCAAGCAGAGAGCTTGTTACTGTAAGCCAAGCCATTCACTTGCAGCTCATGAGCCACAAGAGGTTTCCCTTCAATCTGACAAGATTGTTGAAATCATATAGTGCCAGCAATTCTAATTTTAATTTGCATTATATGGCTGAAATAATCCATATTCCACATTTTCATCACAAATCCAGCAATTATCATTCTCAATTTGGCCATAGTACATACATCTTCTGTATTAGTGATCAGTGATATTGTTTTGCTGTTTACATAGAATGGAGTTCAGGTCAGTGGCTAATGGAGGTTTACAGGCAGCATGTTTAAATGCATTAGACTTAAGAAATACTTCAAGTGCACCAAAAAGGGAATATCTTTGCTTGGGAAACTTGCCAGAGAGATAGAATAAAATGATTCAATTGAAGGAGCACCTAAGTGGCTTGCATTCATCAAACATCTGAAGATGATTGTCACCGATAACAGGGCATGACTGCAGGTAGCTGCAGAAAGCACCAAACTGAAATATATTACTTCACAATAGCCTTTTTCACATTCATCACAATCAACTATTAGATGTATATATAAAATGCAGTGTAGATGTGAAATGAAAGGCACTTATGTTATTTAAAATGATCACAGATATAGTTTAACAGGGGCCAGCAATGCATGTGTCTGAGTGCTGAAATTTGAAATATATTATGATGAATGTAATTTCCTTTACAGATTCACAGACATCACATGCAAGCATTGGATGTATATACAAAATGTGGCCATTTTCATGAGAAAGAGCTAGGGATGTTGGTAGACATTGCATGGAAGAAAAGAGGTAGTTACTTAGCCGTCTATGACAATAAAGTTATAAGCTTGCTACGGGGTCTAAAATTGATAGCAACAAGTTGAAATACATTGCTGTGGTTATAATTTATTACACATTCATCACAAGCAGACATCAGAAGTCCATAGAAAATGTGGCTACTTTTTGGGTGGAGTGATATAAGTGGCCTGTCTATGTGTAAGCAAAAGTAGTTATATAAGCACTGTTAAAATGATAAATACTATGGATTGACTTGGGGGGGGGGGCTCCAGTGCATGTATATGAGGTATCAAGTTAAAACATATTCTTGTGGCTGATGTTTCTTTCACTATTATCACAGCAAATATCAAATGTGCACAGAGAAAGTGCAGCTATTTTGAGGAACACTGTAGTTGAGGTAACATAGTGTGGAAGCAGAGGCTTATACACAATCATTATCAAATCAATCATTTATGTGGCTTTTTAGAAAGGTTGTAATGAATCTGCCTGAGAGGGATGTAGCATTCACTCTAAGAAGGTTATTTTTTTCAAAGCGTTGGTGTGATTTAAAGATTGAAATTCATATTAACAACACACAAGTGGCTAATACTCATGCTCACAGATGAAAATCCTTGCCATTATTTTGATGACAGTATGACAAAAGATATATACATATCTATCTAACTATATCTACCTATATATAGATATAGATAAATATGTATATATATATATATATATATATATATATATATATATATATATATATATGTATGTATATATGTCTATCCCCAGGATTCAGCAAGCTCTACACAGTGAGCTGCTGCAGGCGATATGGCTGCCGTGCGAACCTGGAATAAGCTCTTGGGATGTGCATGAGCGCCCCTGCACTATTCATGCATGGACACAGCCCCTGTATGCTAATTACCTCATTTGCTGGTGAAAAGCATGCAAATGAGGTGAATTAGCAATCCAGGAAGCAGGCAGATGACCGTGCAAGACTAGTGTACATTGCAGAAATGTATTCAGCCAGTAGCTCATAAAAATACATGTATTAGAAGTGTTAGGCATGCCAAAGGCCAAACATATGGTCATAGGTATGAAAAATATTTTCAAAATTATAAAAATTAACATTATTTTGTTGGCCAATTTAAGCCATTTTAAGCGCTGGGCAGCAGTGCTCAAACGGGATCCGTCCAAAAATAAAAAAAAAGCTGGAAATAAGCTTTTAAACCAAAATCATAATTCTGTCATAATGGTCAGTGGCATGCATAACACAACAAGACCATGGAATAGTGGTTGCTAAGGAGAAGGCTGAGTGTCAGATTTGTAACCATGCATTAGCAGTCAATCCTATGCAAATGAGGGCAATGACACTGAATCACATATTTCCCCTCAGTGCTAGCTTGCACCCAACCATGTAGGTGCATTAGGATCTCAGTGTAAGCCTAAGAGATAGATGACTTCATAAGGGTGTGTGTCATGCATGCTGTAAGCCTATTGGAGCCCTGTGGCCCATGTTTGTGTTTAGCTAGGCAGAGCTAAGGCAGGGGATGTGTCTAAGGCTGTATTGTCTTCCACTAACAAATGCAGAGTGTGATTGTGTCCAGGGAGGTCCAGTTTCTGCTAAATGGTGTTTACATTTCATAAACGGGTGTGCACGTCATGCACCGAGTTTAAAAAAATAACAGGAAATAGCAGCTCCGTTCACATCTGAGCACTGGGTTTGTGTGGCACACCTCGGGGCTTAAAAAAGAAGGCAATGGGAAGGGAAAATAGCAGTAGGAAGGTAGTCAAAGAGAACTAGCATAGCTGGCATGTGAAATGTATCAGAACCAGCCAATTACACAGGCAGCAGCCCAGCCCAGCCCAGCACACTACTATAAACTATGCCAACACCTTTCCCTCTGTTTTTTCCCACAAACTCTACACTACTGGTGTACACAAACAGGGAAATTTTACCTAACAAAAGCAAAAAAATGATTGGGGCTGCTTTCACTATCATAAATCAACATGTGGAAGAGGCTGAGGGTGGTGAAGATGACAATGTTGATGACCAACCCACAGTGAAAAGAAGGAGAAGAGTGTACCAACCCAGGGTAACCTACCAGGGGCTACATGAGCTGGACATAGTGGAGTGCTATAGGGTGGACAGAGACCCCCTACAGCAAATTGTTTAGCTGTGCCGGCCACGCCTCAAGGTATGTGTAGGCTTAAGAATACTAACCACAGGTATCTTCCAAAGGCCAACTGTGGATATCAAGGGGATCTCACAGGCATCAGCATCCAGGGTACTCCACCAGTTCCTGGATGCCATGTCAGCACATGCCAGTGAGCACATATATTTCCACAACACCCGTGAGGTATTAACCAGCAATATGCATCTCTTCCACCAAATAGCAGAATACCCTGAGGTAGTGGGTGCTATAGACTGCATGCACATATGCATCAAAGCACCACCCAGTGAGTGGGGTAGAGTCTACATAAACTGCAAGGGTTTCCCTCCATCAACTGCCAGGTTGTGTGCGATGCCCAGGGCATTATAATGAATGTGTGTGCTGGTGGCCCTGGAAGCTATCATGACTCCCACATCTGGCATATGACACAGCTGTACCAGAGATTTGCCAATGGGGACATCCCATATGGCCACCTGGTGGGGGATGCTGGTTATGCACTGGAGCCGTGGATGATGGCATCCATCAGAAATGCACACACACCCGAACAAGAACTCCATAATGAAGCACACGCACAGACCAGATTCATAATAGAGCATGTGTCATGGTTCCGGTGCTTGGACATATCTGGTGGAGCCTTGCAGTATCACCAGCTACATGTACTCAGATTGTCATTGTATGTGCCATACTACACAATATGATCCTGTGGAAACAGCTGCAGCAGGAATAGCATGGGGCAGGGCCACACAGCCCCCCACCATTGCCAAGGCCAGCACAGGCACAGAGTGACCCAGATGAAGAACAACCTCAGCCTGCCCTGTAGGCAGAAGGAGGTGTGCCCAGTATGCCCAGGCCATGGCAAAGAGGCAACACATAGCACATACACTGACACAGTAGGGATCCAGGGAATGACACCTCACTCTGACTCGCACATACAGTAAAAGGGATGCCAAACATGACACTACCTGTGCTTAACCATATATAGGGAGTGTACTATGTGCATTCAACATAGTCAGCCCTCCAGCACCATCCTCAATACTGGCACAGCCACAAGGTAAGTCACTCTCACTATCAATTGCTGAATGGAGTAGTATGTTCTGCTACTTGTATCTATGGTAAGGATATGAGCATGCAAGAGAATCGGGTGGCTTAATGGGATGGCAGCAGATAGTAGACACCTATATCGGCAGCAGGAAATCCATAACAAATACTGGTGTCAATGTAGTAGGCAGTACTAGACAAGGTGACAAAACCCACTGCACAACATGTGGTGGGCCAAATGTGTGTCCATAGGACACACACATGCATGTCAGTGAGGCTCACATACCCAACAGTCTCATCCAGCAGGACAGCTGTAGACAAACACAAAGAAAGGCTGTGCTAAGGCCTCTGATTGATGGCAATGGAGAACAGCCCCCTCCAGATCTACACAGACAGACTACAACAGGTCAGGCAGTGGGATGTTAGTTCTGAAGGGTAAGAAGTCTGAAACTGAAATGTAGGTCAATAAAACCTAAGAACTATACTACACTGATATGCCTCTAGTCTGCATGATAGGTCAGAATACAGAATGAAATGGAAGTCAACAGAGTACCTGAAATACCATTATGGTCATAGCAAATGTTTACAGGTATCAGGTGTGAACCCCCACAATCCTATGTAGAAATGTAGTAACATGTACATGTGGGTATAATAGCAGTGGAGCACAGATTACCTGAGCTGGCCAAATTAGCAGGATAGATTGTTGTATGTGTACAACATGCAGGGCTCTGTGTGTTAGGTTGTTGTGTGTTGTATATTGTGTGAAAGTGGTCAGCATGTAGGCATAGAAGGTTGTGTCCTGGTGGCCAATGGCCAGTACTGTTGATGACAGGGCCAAGTTCTCACAACTGCAGTGCCAAACACAATGCATCCTAGCAAGACACAATCCAGCAGTAATCCATACTAATTGTTTAGATGTAATATCTGTCACCATTTGAAAGATGTACATGGCATGAATATGGGTCCAGACATACAAACAGTACACAGGTGGATGTACCCTAGATAGAGAGTGTATAAAATGTTACTGTCAAATGGACCCACTTTTGGATTTGTGCATACAGGTTAGAAGCACATTAGTTGGCTGTATAGTATGGAATACTGATGTAGTCTGGCCAAACACTGGCAGATCAGAAAAGGCACAGGTATGAAGTACTGAGAAACCACTAATATCCCCGCACAAGCCAACATAATGGAAATGCCACATGTATATCTGTGAATCAGCTGCAAGTAGCTTCCATAGCACACATGCACTCAGCTCACCCCATCATCAGCCACAGGTACCTCACAGACCATATCCCTGTTGTTGGGAATGAGTACAATATGACCCCCACTTCTGTATGGGAATAGCCACAGAATGCAGCATGCTGGAGAGGTGTCCCATGCAGGTGTGTTCCTAGCTGTAAGCAGCACCCTGCCAGCATCCACACCAATGGATTAATAAGGACAGAAACTATTGCCATTAACACCTTGCACACCTACCCTGTCAACCCAGGGGAATACAGTGGCTTGCCTCCTAGAACTGTAGAAGTGACAGAATGCACTGGCCTACTACAGATGGCCTGCATCACTACCAAATGCCCTACAGTCCTCTGTCAAAGGCCTGTGTCTCACCCATACTGCCAATGTATGTTATCTCATGGACTTCCAAATAATGACATAACACAGTCCACAGAACACAAATGCAAGGCCATGTTAACAAATCCCAGTAGCATGTCCACCATGTCCTACAGCATGAAGTGTGGACCAACCCCTAAATACTGCTGAGATAAAGTGATAACTATAGGGATACTTATCAGATATCATTTGCATAATGTTAGGAAGAGGATAAAATAACAAATGGGGTAGAAGCATGGATGCCATGGAGTATGTGAAGTCTGAAACTCTGATGTGTGCACATGTTATCCCTGCCAGCAAACACAGGAATGAGTGGCTACAAACCTGCTTGTAAACTACAATGTGAAGGGGTAATGACCAGAAATATGAGCCCTGCCTCTGGGTAACCTATGTGAATCTGTACAGATGTGAGGGATGGCCACAGCAGGATATGGTCATTCTGTCATGCCGATAGATGTACAAGCATAGGATCCTCAGTCACCACAGTACCAAGGTGCTGGACCATTTACACAGACCCATCAGCAAGTGTCTGCAGCTCCCCCTCCAGAATGGCATGATTGTGCAAGAATATGTAGGCTGCAGACCACAATACTGGACACAGCTGCATTCATCTTGTATTCCCCAGGAAATTACTTTGAGCAAATAAGTATACCTGTCAGTAGTTGATGACATAAAACATCACAGTGTAAAACAGTATATATGGCTGAATATCTCTGCTAACACCAAAACCATGTAGCAGAAGAAGCAGAGACACAATTATTTACAGTATCCCACTATCCTTTGCCCATTGTGACCAAATATTGTCAACCTATCTACAGATATCCTGCAGAAACAGGTTGCTAGCTGTAGGTGCAGAACACAAATGCCTGCAAAGGAGTACAACCTACCTGGAATGGATTTATACATTCACTACAGAAGGTCATACTGGGCATGCTTCCACACTTAGAGAAATGAAGCCCATGTCTGAAAACAAAATACAGAAGGGTCATACTGGTCATGCTCCCTCACTTACAGAAATGAAGCCCATGTCTGGCAAAAACAGTGGACTATACATATCTGTCAGTCACAGATGTCTGTGCATACACTCCACATTGCACACCAGTCATGCTTTGCACACACATTAGATAGGATTACACACATAGATCCAAGGACAACACAGTATAATAGGTCAAACATACACATACATAGATGTGGGGAAAAGAGTGACAGACAGTGACAACAAGCTTCCCATCATGAGGACTGTCCCACCCAGCACACATCCCATTGGCAAATATCACATGATATGCAAATGCTATCACTGTAGACATTTGCTTCTGGTAGCCCTCGGCACTATAGTGTCTGTGGTGTTTGTGATAACTGTGTAACATGAAAGTACAAGTCATTATTCAGCTAGCAGTTGTATACACAGTCCTGTCAAATGTAAAGTTGTGTGTGACTGAGTTTTGTACGTGTGCTTCAAGACAAATGGTTTAGGCCCATTCACACACACTGCACTCCCCATTGCCCTACTTTAGCTAGCCTGCTGATGTCATTCACCTTGAAATACACCTTTGGAGAAGGACCAACCCTATATACTCTGTGGCATGTGCTATACCTACGTAATGCTGTAGAGTGATGTACTAGTGAGGTAGGAGTTCAAATCCCAAACATAGCAACTGGGAAACTGTGTGAGTGTGTGTGTGTGTGTGTGTGTGTGTGTGTGTGTGTGTGTGTGTGTGTGTGTGTGTGTGTGTGTGTGTGTGTGTGTTTGTGTGTGTGTGTGTGTGTGTGTGTGTGTGTGTAGGGAACAATGATTTTGATGACATTCACAGTGACTACACTTTCCATTGCCCTACTTTAGCAAGCCTGCTGATGTCATTCACCTTGAAATACACCTTTGGGAAAGTGCTAGCCCTGTAAGTGCAGTGGTCTGTGCTATACCTGCATAATGCTATAGTGTCATCTACTAGGTAGGTAGGAGTTCTAATCCCAGACATGGCAAGTGAGATGCTCTGTTTGTGTGTTTGTTTGTGCATGTAGGGATCAATACTTTTGAGGCCCCTTTCCCTTGCCCACCTTTGGCAAGGCTGCTGATGTCATTCACCTTGAAATACACCTTTGGAGAAGGGCTAGCCATATTAGCTCTGTGGCATGTGCTATACCTGAGTAATGCAATAGTGTGATGTACTAGTTAGGTAGGACTTCTAATCCCAGACATGGCAACTGTGAACCTCTGTGTGTGTTTGTGTGTGTAGGGATCAATGCTTTTGAAGCCATTCACAGTTACTACACTTACCATTGCCCTACTTTGGCAAGCCTGCTGATGTCATTCACCTTGAAATACACCTTTGGAGAAGGGCTAGCCCTATAAACTCCATGGTGCATGTTATACCTGTGTAATGCTATACAGTGATGTACTAACTAGGTAGGAGTTCTAATCCCAGACATGGTAACTGTGAAACTCTGTGTGTGTAAGGATCACTGCTTTTGAGGCCATTCACAGTCACTACACATTCCGTTGCACTACTTTGGCAAGTCTGCTGTTGTCATTCACCTTGACATACACCTTTGGAGAAGGGCTAGCCCTATAAACTATGTGTTGTGTGCTATACCTGTGTAATGCTATAGTGTGATGTACTAGTTAGGTAAGAGTTCTAATCCCAGACATGGCAACTATGAAACTCTGTGTGTGTGTTTATTTGTGTGTGTAGGAATCAATGCTTTTGAGGCCATTCACAGTCACTGCACTTTCCATTGCCTTACTTTGGCAAGCCTGCTGATGTCATTCACATTGAAATACACCTTTGGAGAAGGGGTAGCCCTATAAGCTCTGTGGCACATGCTCTACCTGTATAATGCTATAGTGTGATGTACTAGTTGGGTAGGAGTTCTAATCTCCAACATGGTAACTGTGAAACTCTGTGTGTGTGTGTGTGTGTGTGTGTGTGTGTGTGTGTGTGTGTGTGTGTGTGTGTGTGTGTGTGTGTTTGTTTGTTTGTGTAGGGATCAATGCTCTTGAGGCCATTCACAGTCATTACACTTTCCATTGCCCTTCTTTGGTAAGCCTGCTGATGTCATTCACCTTGAAATACACCTTTGGTGAAGGGCTAGTCCTATAAGCTCTGTGGTGTGTGCTATACTTGCATAATGCTGTAGTGTGATGTACTAATTAGGTAGCAGTTCCAATCCCAGACATGGCAACTGTGAAACTCTGTGTGTTTGTGTGTGTAGGGATCAATCCTTTTGAGGCTATTTGCAGTCACTCCTCTTTCCAGTGCCCTACTTTGGCAAGCCTGCTGATGTCATTCACCTTGAAATGCACCTTTGGAAAAGGGTTAGCCCTATAAGCTCTGCAGCACTTGTTATACCTGTGTAATGCTATACTGTGATGTCCTAGTTAGGTAGGAGTTCTAATCCCAGACGTGACAACTGTGAAACTCTGTGTGTGTTTGTTTGGGTGTGTAGGGATCAATAGTTTTGACGGCATTCACAGTCACTTCACTTTCCATTGCCCTACTTTTGCAAGCCTGCTGATATCATTCACCTTGAAATACACCTTTGGAGAAGGGCTAGACCTATAAAATCTGTGGCGTGTGTTATACCTGTGTATTGCTATAGTGTGATAAACTAGTTAGGTACAAGATGTAATCCCAGACATGGCAACTGTGAAACTCTGTGTTTGTAGGGATCAATGCTTTTGAGGCCATTCACAGTCACTACACTGTCCATTGCCCTACTTTAGCAAGCCTGCTGATGTCATTCACCTTTGGAGAAGGGCTAGCCCTATAAGCTCCATGGTGTGTGCTATACCTGCATAATGCTATAATGTGATGTACTAGTTAGGTAGGAATTCTAATCCCATACATGGCAACTGTGAAACTCTGTGTGTCTGTTTGTGTGTGTAGGGATCAATGCTTTTGAGGCAATTCACTACACTTTCCATTGCCCTACTTTTGCAAGCCTGCTGATGTCATTCACCTTGAAATACACCATTGGAGAAGGGTTATCCCTATAAGCTATGTGGAGTGTGCTATACCTGTGTGATGTACTAGTTAGGTAGGAGTTCTAATCCAAGACATGGCAACTGTAAAACTCTGTATGTTTGTTTGTGTGTGTAGGGATCAATGCTTTTGAGGCCATTCACAGTCACTACACTTTCCATTGCCTTACTTTGTCAAGCATGCTGATGTCATTCAACTTGAAATACACCATCGGAGAAGGGTTATCCCTATAAGCTATGTGGAGTGTGCTATACCTGTGTGATGTACTAGTTAGGTAGGAGTTCTAATCCAAGACATGGCAACTGTAAAACTCTGTATGTTTGTGTGTGAAGGGATCAATGCTTTTGAGGCCATCCACAGTCACTACACTTTCCATTGCCTTACTTTGTCAAGCATGCTGATGTCATTCACCTTGAAATACACCTTTGGAGAAGGGCTAGCCATATAAGCTCTGTGGTGTGTACTATACCTGCGTAATGCTGTAGTGTGATGTACTAAGTATGTAGGAGTTCTAATCCCAGACATGAGTACTGTGAAACTCTGTGTATGTGTAGGGATCAATGCTTTTGAGGCCATTAACAGTCACTACACTTATTATTGCCCTACCTTAGCAAGCGTGCTAATGGCATTCACCTTGAAATACACATTTAGAGAAGGGCTAGCCCTATAAGCTTTGTGGCCTGTGTGAAAAATGTGGTACACTGTTGTAGCAGTATATAGCTAGGTAGGTGTTTGAATCTCAGTACTGGCAAGTGTGTGTGTGTGTGTGTGTGTGTGTGTGTGTGTGTGTGTGTGTGTGTGTGTGTGTGTGTGTGTGTGTGTGTGTGTTTGTTATCAATATCCTGTGTGGAGGCATCTGTGATTTTATAATAACAGGACTCATTGTGGGGGGGGTTTGCAAAATTCATATATTGAGGACCTACTATATGTCACAATATCCACCTTACAAGGACAACAGATATCAAACAGCCAAGAGGCTGGTTTAGACAATCCATACCCTTACATGTGATATTATGGATCAGTGAACAATATAGGCAACCCTTGTGATAGCCAGAGAACACTCTCCACCCATGTCTCATACACAAACACACTTGGCTAGGCAACAACCACTATATTGGTAGTTCCCTGCATATTGCCCACAAATAGTAACCACAGTGTGATTGCAGTGGACTACAGAGGACATGGTACCCTGTTCCATCCCTCCAATAGGCAAATAATTGCTTACAGTGGTCCTTTGCTATGTTCCCCACTGGATGCCTGAAACCAATGTAGAGTCTGCAAATGTAACCCACAAATGGAATACCATGCCTTATACACATGCCCTGTATGGAGAGATGCCACTAACACCAGTAATTACCTGTATCATGCTGTCAATGTAGGTGCAGGCAGGACCTCAGTTCCATAGCCAGTTCTAACCACATGCGGTCAGGAATGGCACATCAGATGATAACAATCTGCCTACACAACATGCTCCAGAGTCCCCAGGTACACTTCCACATGTCACAGAAAATGCATGTGGGACATGTGAATAACACAGATACTGTCCATGTTATGGAATATAGAACACATACATGGCAAGCATTGCACAGCACTGGTGACCCACAATAGTAACCCAGATGAGTGAATGGTGAATACAATACCCACCTGTGTGGGCCAATCCAGGGACTACACCCCTGACCCACACTGGAGACCATTGTTATGTGGCCTGATACCAAGGTATGCACTTTGCCTAGCTTTGTACAGCCTTCTGGCACAGTCAACTACTACACACCTGTGAAGCAATGAACCCGTGCATGTCAGTACTGGGAAATGTGTGTGTGTGTGTGTGTGTGTGTGTGTGTGTGTGTGTGTGTGTGTGTGTGTGTGTGTGTGTGTGTGTGTGTGTGTGTGTGTGTGTGTGTGTGTGTGTGTGTGTGCCCTACTGCAGCATGCCTTCTGATGTCAGTCACCTTGAAATACCCTTTGGCCATATATCAGCCTGATAAGCTCTGTGCCGCATGTGATACCTGTGTAATACTGTAGTGTAGCAAACTAGTTAGTTAGGAATTCTAATCCTGACACTGCCAACTGTGATAATGTGTGTGAGTCTTTGACAGAGTCTGGTTGTGTCTTCCTTGACACCTGCTTTTGTGGATAGCCACATGTACTACACTTACCTTAGCCCTCCTTTATCACTGTTGCTGATGTCACTCACCTTCACAGATACCTTTGGAGAGCTCTGCAACATATAAGCTCTGTGGCGCATGCAAAAACTGCATAAAAATGTAATAACGATACATAGTCAGGCAGGGGTTTGAAACCCAGTACTAGTAAGTGTGTGAAACAAACATGGTTAGCTCTTACTCTCCTAACCTCCTTACTTTGTCTCTGCCTGTCTCTCTCACTCCCTCTCTGGTGGATGTAGAAAAGTACACCTGCTTTGCTTAGGCAGCGGCTTGTATTTTGTAAGTGATGCTCATGATCAGCTGATGGCTTGTGCACGAATTGCAGTCTGCCAATAGCTGATTGCATGTGGAACAGCTGTGGTCTCCTTCCTATAGCCAATTGCATGAAAAATACTCCTATAACTAAGAACATCATGTGGGTATTGAACCTTTTCATTCACTGTGAGCAGGACTGCATGTGGGTGTTTCACAAACAGCATCACAGATGGTAGTTAGATATACCTCTTACAAGATACACTGTGGAGATAGGCCAACAAACAAGAGGGGGATGTTCCAGACATGAGGATAGAATGTAAGTATTGCTCTTCTACATTTGAAGTAATGTTGGTTTAACAGGGTTTGTGTCAATATGGCTGGTCTACATTATTTAATATCTGTCATGACAGTGTTATGTGGTTGGGGAAACTCCCACCTGTAGGGCTATCTGCAGACTGGCCAGTGTTTGGAGTCTTACATGTGTTGTGTTAGTCAAATATCTCCTATCTTTAGAAATGCAGTAGCATACTCTGAGGATTGCAGTCAGTACATGGTGACATCCATGTGAGTTACTGATTTCATATTCCTCAGTAGACATATGTCACAACAAACCCTGTTACACCAGTAAATGTATGGGTTCATCACAGCAACATGTCAATATTGGCCCTGTGTTAGTGCCTCCAGTCACAACTCTGTCAACCTTTGTACATATGTCATGCAGTAAGAGGTACATATGTAAGGTACATCATTATTTACTGACATCATACCTGATAACAAACCAGGGAGATACCAGACTGCTAGATATGTTATGCATAGTAGGCCTTATATTTGAAGACAAAACCTAGATATTCTGTTGTAGTGTGTACAGTAGTGAGGTCTATGTACTTATGGTGATTGTCCACAGAATGTGTAATGTGAATATGTACCTCGGCCTGTGTACAGACTGTGGTAGATGTCATTGTTCTTGGTCCTGTGCTATGTGATGTTCTATGCTGCTGCAGTGTATGGTACCCTACCATCATACATGTTTGTTGAGTCAGACCAAGACATGTCCCATACCACAATCAGGCATCGCAATGCACTGTGTGTTGGCCCAGTATATGTAGGGTTGGTGTGTGAGTGGCACATATGAGGATGGTGTTGTTCACACAGTCCATATACTGTAATATTAAGTATGCTTACCATATGTGACTGTGGCTGTGTTCATATTGGTTGTGTGTATGCACTTTCACACAGGTGTCTGTTACTCCATACTGTTACATGCCTGTAGAGCCTGCTATATTTGCAGGTACATGTGTGTATCCCATAACAAATGTAGGCCAGTGTTGTGGCAGTCTGCCTATAGTTTGCACAGTGCTTTGTGACATGCCTAGCAGCTCAGTGTACTTACCCAGTGTGATGTTATGTCCAGATATTTGTCACATGTACTGTTGCCGGGCCACCATAACTGTTGTGTATTTCTGACAAAGCAGTGGGATGCTGTACAGATGTATGTCACTAACTAGTGGGTAGTATGTGGGCATGTGACCTCTGCTCCTCTGGTTATTATGTGTCAGGACAGACAGGTGTGTGTGAATGCATAAACTGTGTGAACTTATCTATTCCAGTATTTTCATGATATCCCCATTTACATATCTGTAAACATCCACCCTGTCAGGCTTGGTCCACATGTCTTGTACTAAGGGGTGCTGTGTATACCTCTGGACTGACCAGATTGTGTCAGACTGTCCACATTTATTGGTCAAATCTCTGCTGTATTCCACAGGATCATTACTGTGATTTGTGTGGTACTGTACTATGATGATCTTATGATGTCTATCAGTAACTGATGGCATACATGTCAATATCAGATGTGACATCCACAACATTTCTGTTAAGACAACACCTGTTACAATAGCAAAAGTATACATGTATACCTGCAATACTTCCATGACATCCCCTTGCACTAAGAGGTTGTGACTATTAGTGCTGAGGTATGACTCCACTACATGTTATGGACATATGCTATACATATATGCATATATGTATACACACACACAAACACACACACACATATATATATATATATATGTATATATATATATATATATATATATATATATATATATATATATATATATATATATATATATATATATATATATATATATATATATATATATATATATATATATATATATATATATATATATATATATATATATATATATATATATATATATATATATATATATATATATATATATATATATATATATATATGTGTGTGTGTGTGTGTGTATGCACATGTATACATATATCTACATATGTATGTATATATATATATATATATATATATATATATATATCCATATCCTTATTATGTGTACACATGACTGCTGCATATACCTTCCCAGATGTATAACACAGTATTTATCTGATATGTGTATATGTAGATACAACATAGTTGATTTTACACTAATATCACTTCAAAGTACTACACAATTGTAGAAGTCAAAACAGTTGTTCACTACTATTCAGTATGTGTATTGACAGATATATTGGAAAAAAACAACTGTTGTCACAGCTGTGATGGTGGTTAAGTGCTGTGACTATAGTGTACAGGGTCCTGAGTTCAAGACCTGGAAGGGCTGTTTATTCTGTTGCTAGGGGGAACAAGGGCTGTTGGATACAGAGTGGTTATGGCAGTTATGAGCAGACTGATCACACTCCAGTCTGATAAAATAGAAGGGCAATGACATTTTAATAAATGTATTTAATTCCATGTGCATAACATGCGTCTATGTGCTGTCATTACAGTAGCAATGGGTGTGAGTTTACTATCTGGGACACCTGAGTATATATGGCTTGTAAAACACTCTATTCCATTTGAATGTGTTACATACATGGATAGTATCCCAGGTTATATGCAGTCACACTGGCATGTAGTGTATCATTACGTTACTACTGTTGACAGTGCTTTCACAAGTAAGAGTAGATAGCAGATTGTAATACTGGAACCAAAAACCCCTACATGCAAAGATGGACTCTGAATCCTCACTGTCATGTTCTTGGTGTGTAAGCTGTGTGTTATTAAGTATTTCCTACTGGATATTGATCTGACATGTGGATATTAACTGTAGACTACTGTGCGTATGGGACATGTCATTGAGGGCTGCTGTCATGTAGTAATGGAATACCTATCAGTGTCAGACATCTGTCTGTCACCACAGTCATCCTACTACATAACCAGTTGGCTAGCTGATGTCTGTCTGTCCCCTGTACAAATGTACAGATTTTGGGACTCCATCTTGGCTGCTTACAGGCAATCTATGCTTGAGTGACACTGACATCTCTGCCCAGCTGTATTATGAATGCCACAGCTAGGAATCCACACCCTGTATGCACCACATGCCATGGAAACCTCAACTACACTACCACAGTCAACAGAACATGCTTGGGTACAGGTCTCCAAGACAGACACTGACCATGTTATGTAATACATGTTGCATACATGTCAACTGGAGCACCTCACTGGCCCTCTGCAAGAGGCAACCAGATGATTGGATGTTGCATGTAACTCTCACCCTGAGGATCACCCCTGTGGTATCTATTGATTGATGGCCTGCTGGCAAATGGCAGGTGGCATGATACCACTGTACACACATCCCCTACTCCTCCCATCTCACCATGGACAATATTTTGGTACACACCTATGAACACCTGCACCTATGGACCCCACTACTGACAAATGTGTAAGTGTGTATTATTGAGTATAACAGTGTCTCTGTGTTTGTAGACCTGTAGTTGATAATACCCTGAGGCCCCTTACACCCACTGCACCCCCCCATTGCCATAGTTAGATATGTCTGCTGCTGTAATGAACATTACATGTACCTTGTTACACTCTTCACCCTATGGGCTACCAGGAGCTTGCAGTACCAGCACAACACTGTTGTACAAATGGATTGATAGGCATGGGATACCCTCTGAGTTCTGGCAAGTGTGTGTATCTGTGCAAGTGTGCATATTTGTAGGATACAGCATTCTTAGGTCAAATTCTCCTAATGCAATACACTTTGCCACACAGTATTAGGGACAGTGATGTTGCTGACCATAAGAGAGCCATGACAATGCATCACCCTACTATCCCTATGTGATGTGCATTAGATGCATATCCCTGTAGTAGCACTCGAGATAGACAAGGGTTTGTATTGCAGTCCTGGTCAATGTGTAATGGTGGGTATGTCAGAGTATTATCATGGGTTTCAGTGATTACAATATCCACTGTGGGGTGTGGGGGCTGGGTATACTGTCTTTACACCATGGTACCACCAGTACATGTTCCATGTTCCACTGTATGGGGATCACTGTCACCATCAACCATACAGGTAACTGATAACACTATCCAGCCCAGTGATGCATATGCTGTGTGCAACTTATCTGTAACAGAATGGACACACTGACAAGGTAGTTAGCACTGATAAGCCCAGGTCTCTCAGATGTGTGCATGACAGTTATGTGGTTGTCAATGTGTATATGACAGTATGTCACACTATGTATTGTTCATAAACAACCAGTACATCCCTCATTACCATACTGTACAGGGCCTGGTGAAGTTCTTCACTTAACATGTAACTTAGAACACACCTCATACTAAAAACTGTGTGGTGTGTGCAATTAAGGCCACAGACATCAGTAGCAATACATACCTAGGTAGGGGTGTTAGTCCCAGTGTTCCAAGTAATAGTGTGTGTGTATGTGAAGGGATCTACTTCAGTTTGCAGAATATACATGTCCCAGGAAGTCATCTGTCCGAGAACTGCCTGGATAAATGCTAACATTTCACAGGTATCATCCTGTGGAAATTCATTCCATCACAACTAGTAGTAGATGTGTAAATGTCCTCTTCCCCACTGTATAGCTATACAGCGATACTGGGGTTGGTATATATAGCTGGGTGTGGATCTTGTGGACACAGCCACCATTATTGCAGTTATTGTTGAGTGTATCCTCCCGCTTAGTTGGCTGTAATACTGTATAGTTCATGTTAACAGGTTAAGTAGTTGTCAATCACACTATCTGCAGTTCTACACCACCTCTCACCCTCCAAAGGGTAGGATTGTGCCACCCACACCAGCACACCTATGTTTACTGAGTTGAAGATTGCTCTACATTGGGGAAGGCGGCATATACCCTGCCAGTACCATCGTCAATGACATTAAACTAGCAGACTGCTTATTTCCCACTGTGTTGTTGTGCCCTTTCTGTCCTGGTAGAATTACATAGACTAAAATGAGTTCCTTGCACAAGTACATACATCCATGTGCACAGTATTCTCTGTGTATTGCATCAACACCAAAGCCTCGGTGTGTGTTATACACAAACTTGTGGTGTGTACCACCTAGTACACTTACCATTGTCCACTGTAGAAGTGCTGCTGACATCAGCCACCATGCACTCACCTGTATACACCCCCAGACCTATCAGATATGTGGCACATGCAGTAACTGTTATACAGACCTGTGACTTGTGTTTAGCTGCACCCACGATATGGCACAGTAGGAAACAACAGCAGACCAACATCCTGCTGACACATGGACACCTACAACACAAACGGAATACATTATGGAGACCACAATCACTCAGTGTTAATAACAGCTATAATGCATCATGGCTGGACAGCTACACTTCCTGACATGTAAGCATTAAACTTTAGTGCTGAAAACATGTTACACAGCATTACATTGGTACACCATAGTACAGTCACCCTGTGCATCAGAACTATATTAGCCTGTCTCTGCATCGATGTTATACATGACAGGGATGTGGCACAGGTATCATCATATGCATAGGGTGTGTTGTTGGTTTACCAGAGACCTAGGCTGAGCCATAATTTTGACATCATATGTGTGTGTATGAGGGGGTTTCTTTATTAATCGGGCTGTTGTGATGTGCTGTGTGTAGGTATGGGGTTGCCCTAGCTGTGCTGGTGACATGTGTATGTATGCATTAACACAGTTCTGCCATGTGGCTGCCTATACAGGCATTTGTTGGACAGCTGCAGACCGTACCTGGCAGGGTGTGCAGTTCACCATCTCCAGCCATGGACAAAAGAACTGTGCCTGCCAGGGGTTCCACGGGCATTACCAGGTACAAGCCAAGATATGGTACTCTCCCCTAATGATGACATATGTCTGCTGGATCAAGGTCTCTCTTGGGACCGGCCAGGGCCACATGCACGCGGCCTGCTGTGTTGTGGTGTGGACAGTGCTCCCCCTGCAGTGCTGTGGCTGGTACTGCCACTAAGGGAGCAGCTCTGACTTCTTGCATGTTCACGTCGACCTCCAGGTGTTGGTGTTGCTGGCCTATGTCCACATGGACATCGCACTACTCCCACCATATGCTCAAGCACAGACATTCCATGGTTGAGAATTCCCACCATCTCACTGAACTATTTGTGACCTTAGCAAAATAACAGTGGGCACCTGCAAGATCACGGATGTTGTCAATAACAGCGGAATGAGTAGCCCTCTGCAGCCTCATACCCTGTCTGGTATACCATTCCATACATGCCTACACCTCCATGACAGCCTGAAACATATGTCTGATGGCACCAGATGTGGCAATTCTGCCAGGGGCATGATGACCAGCAGCCCTCCTATGAGTACCCCTGTACATCTGACTGTGTGGTACCCCGCCAGACATCTGGCTATGGCTGCTATGTCCAGACACACATGGCATAGACAGCACACTGTCCTGTCCCATGCCACCACCCACCAACTGTCCCTCATCTATGGCCACTGGTGATGGGGTATGTATAGGCAATGAGACTGTGTGCAGGGATGGGGTGGATAACAGTGGGATGTCAAATGATGGAGCAGCTCCAGCCCCTGACAACCCTGCCTGTGCCTCAACATACCCGTCATCATTATCAGTGTCTGTATGGACACTAACATCAGTTTTTCTGCAGGAGGGACCCTGACCCACCTCGCCACCTGCGTGGGGAAAACAAGAAATGCACTTTAAGCCTTGTACATCATTGCTTAACAGTACACACACACACACACACACACACACACACACACACACACACACACACACACACACACACACACACACACACACACACATTTACAGGTGAGGTTGCAGAAAGATATTACACACAGACCTCTCATTACCCATCTGTTAACATGCATGACATATGGCACTCAACAGCATGCAGTGCAGCTATAGTCAATCCCTGTTACCAACATTATGCATCTCTGTGATGCATGGGTTGTGTTAGTAGGTGATGCCCCTTCCCCTAGAACACACTGCACCCATGTATACAGTATTGCTGTGCATCTGCTCAGCACCCTGGTATGTACTGTGCACCATACCTCACAGGTTTACACACCTTGCTGAATGTGTATATGTGTGTCAGTTATGTTTGCTCTGCTGCTCACAGGCCCTATGTGTTTGTCCGACACATACCTGGGATGATATGTGGACAGATGTCATTAGTGAATGCCTGATGTCTGATTTTCAGATCTCATCATCAGCGGTGCATGTATGGCCAATAAAATACAATTACACTGACAAATGTCAAACCTTACTGTGGCTATGAGGAGTGTACATACCCTTATTGACATGGCACCCTCTTCCCTGATATGCCATGGGGCCACATTACAGCATATGTTAACATTACACAAACCTGATATGTGACATATGACCTGTGCAATCAAATGCAGTATCAAACAAATGTATTAGTTGAGCAGATGCTGATTGAGATCCATACAATTTGTGGGTGCATATGTGTGCACTCCCTTATCATGATGGCTTGTTGCGCCAACTGTTAAGTGTACTACCGCAGTCACTATTCCTGGAAGGGGTATACTAGCATGGGCCATCTGCATTTGCCAGTATTTGGTCACTCTGCCCTACAAATGTCCCCCAACTCTGCATGATTGCAAGGTCAACTCATGTGCACAACCCTTGGAGGTCACACAGTGCTGTCACTATTGCTGTGGAGTCAGGGTTATGTCTGTCACAATTCATGACCTTGACTGTGTTAAGATGCAGCCATTTTTAGTGAGTTTTGGATGTCTGCATCAGTTTACTGTTGTGTTTCAGGATGATACCCAATCCCCATTCTCAGCCTTTTTGCAGATGCTTGACAACTATGGGCTACACATGTGTGTCATTTTGTAGTGTCCCAAATTCTGAACACCATGTGTACCTGCTTAGTCACTGCTAATGAATGGCAAACATACAGGTGTACACTGGCACCAGCAAGGTAAAGATGAGGATGGTGGGCCTGAGGTGGGATGAGGTATTGCTTGTGCAGCACATGTATCTTAATTGATACTGTCTGTAGGTTTCCAACTTGGTCTTGTTACACCAGTACACATTGCAACACATGCCTTTGGGGGCTTTTGATGTTATGCATACTCTACCTGTAGAGAACCCTGGCTGATGTTTCCTGTGGAACAACTGTTCCATCTGATTATCCTAACCCATTTGCCACACTAATGCAGAGTCTAGGCAATTGTCGACACAGGTACTGCACAGCCAGTACTTGCTAGACATTCCTGCAACTCCCTCAGTGTTGCGGCATGTTAATAGGCAGCCTGCATGACCAGTTTGCATCATGTGTCGTCATCATTCTTGGATGGCCATCTTTTTATTTTCTACATTAAACTTGTCCCATACATCCTCACCACATACATGACTGTCTACCCTGTTTGCCATGGTATATGCAATGGTGAGGTAAGGCTACATGTCCCACTCTTGCATGCTACCTGTTTGCATGGGATCCATTCCATGGCTTGTAAGATGTGTGCAAGACATGGCTGCCTCTGTTGCAGGTAAGTGGGCACATTTGATGGACAAATGTCTTGGACAACAAACCATTTCTTGGTGTGACATTGAGGACCTGTACTTGCTAGAAGATCCATACTCAAGAAGAGTGAATGCTGCCAGTACCTCAAAAACTTCTTCCACAATATGTTATTTGGAGTGTATGCACACATATGCTTCCAGTGTTTGTTAAGGTATGTATTCCCCATATTTGCTGCCCTAACATAAGATTCCATAGTACAAATTCATTGCTCTTGTTAGGACTACACTACAGGTTGCAAGGGTTGTGGAATGTGGTATTGTGATATACTGTTGTGTAGCTCTGTAACAGTTGCCATTGTAATAGTGGTATATACACTGTTGTAGCACTGTATAAGGGTGATGTTTCAGACATGTTCCTACTGTAGGCCATTTGTCCCACCATAATGCATATATAAATACATTTCCCCAACTGTTGAATGACTGTGCTTGATGATATGTTTGAGAATACGTCAGGCTTATTTATGTCTGAAATGGCTTGCTGGTAAATAACTTTGGCTATAGTGTATAGGGTCCTGGGTTTCAGACTTGCAAGGGCTGCTCAGTTTGTTGCTGGGCAGAACAGGGGCTGTTGGAGACAGAGTGATTAAGGCACTTTAAAGCAGTTGTAAGTGGTTTGCGTTGATTTGCGTGGAGCTAAGCGATGCTTACGTGAGTTTAGCTTTGCTTACACCTGCTTACGGCCACTTACGGCCTCTTAAACCGGCGCTGATTTCAAATAAAGAAAAGAAAAAAAGAGGGATAGGAAAGTAGTGGAATTGGGGTAAGCAGGGGGACAAACAAGAGGAAAAACAAGTAGGGATGTGCAGGACGGGTGTAGGAAAGGACCATTACTCTGCATTTCTTTGGCAGCAATAGCTGCTTTCAATGTGGGCAATTTAGAATTTGGAGCCTCACACCCTACAGGGAGGTGTGTGGGCAGCATACAATACGGATGATTGGTAGGTTAGATTGTGTGCTGGGTACATGCCTCTGGGCGAAATGCAGAGTTATGTATGGGATGTGTTTTTTTTGTGAGACATATGCCCGTTTTGTAAGGTGAAAGTGGGATGTTATGAAAGGATTATTGGTAAGTGTGGTCAGGGAGCTTTAGTAGGAGAGGTTGCATTTGCAGACAGACATGACACATGGGAGTAGAAACCTTGACAGGGAGGGTGGTTGGGAATCTGAGGCTCATGAGCCCCCCAGATGGTAGTAGTGGCTCTGATGTCCCCACCCGATGGCAGTTACCACTACTTCTTCACAGCTCCGAAGGTGGCTGTGCAGGGGGCTGAGCTGGAGTGGCTGCCTGTCCCTCTAGCTGTGATAGCCTGCCCTCCATCTGGCATGGGCAGTCATCCAGCTCCATCTGGAAGACACTGCGCACCATGTCACATACCTCGTCCTGGGTGACAGCGTCCTCACAGTGCCTATTTGCAGGGGGGATCAGCCCCATCCCCTTCCAGCATTTCCACTCGAGGGTGTTGCAGGACCAGCAGATGAGGGAGGTCTGGGTTGGGTCCCAGACATGTTGGGACCTAGTGCCTCAGCCAGGTGGGGTGGGAGAGGCGGATCCGCTGGGATATGCCTTCCCATATGTGCTATGGTGTGGAAATTAGCAATGAATATTTGTTAGTCATGCACAACACATTACAACATTAGTCAAAATAAGATGCATGGATATTCCCATTAACCCAAAGCAGTGCAATTATAACAGTGCCATAGCAAACAGAACCCATTCATATATGGAACAGCATTCAGGGTTGCAACAGCATGCCAGTTAGTAGTATGCCAGGCAGGCAATAAGATGATTATTCAACAGGGGATATTAGTATGCACACAGCTTAAACAATGATAAACCAAATGGAACAATGGTCTGAACAGTAGAGGTTTGTTTAGGAACATACCCATTTTGGTTTCAGTGTG
The DNA here is from genome assembly GCF_019279795.1 of Protopterus annectens. Taxonomy (NCBI): domain Eukaryota; kingdom Metazoa; phylum Chordata; order Ceratodontiformes; family Protopteridae; genus Protopterus; species Protopterus annectens. The sequence continues at coordinate 627,658,527 of NC_056730.1, read as the reverse complement.
ATGGTTGGATCAGTTGAGTGGTGGGGGAAGAGAACAAATTCAACTGACAACTGCTATCAAGTATATTTCTCAGTACACTTCTATTCACTACTCTACATTCTGACCACACTTACATTCTACCTGGGCCATGGGGCTGCTACAGCACACCAACAGCTGTAGATATCAACAGAGCAATTGTACTCTTATTTTAGTTATACGCATCAGACCTGTTTATATACCAATTTCTTTACCTGTGGGCCTGTCCAGCTGAACTGTGTGCACATTACATTGCTGTTTCTACACATATTTCAGAATCACATATTAGTTGCAGGCCCTGGAGTGTGTGTTATGTCTTTCACATACATCTACTGGGACATTCTCTGTGTGCAGGTTTCTTGTCAACTGGGGAAACTATCCCTGACAGTGTGACACTTGAGGGGCTTTTCTGGGCCAGACTACAGAGTGTAGATGTCTAGCTTGCATCTGTTTGTAGGACTGGGCTGATCAACACAACAATTGTACACCTTTCATAGTTATACACATCATACTAGTATTTCTATTCAGATTGTTTTACCTGTGTGCCCTGTATGGAAAATGCATGTGTTGCAGTGCATTATTTTTTCTATTCAGATTGCAGTTTAAAATGGTAGAACCAGACTGAAATGTTAGTGGCAGTCCCTGGATTTGAACCATGCTGTGTGTGCAAAATTGAACTACAGGCCTAGTCTTTATCAGACTGAGCTACTGGGGAAGTGTTGTGTTTTGAATGTGACATTTCTATCTAGTACATATTTTAGTGCACAGTACTTTTATTATCACATGTTGCATTATTTGCTTCCCATTTTCAGTACATTTTATGTATACACAACAGATATTGGTGTCACTGTTTGTGAAACATGTCCACATAAGGTGGATTGCACATTTGACTGTTTTACAACTGCATACTGCAATTTAGATTCCTGAGTACACAGTGTAGGTTTTAGGTCTGTACCTGTTAGCCTTATACATTTCTCAGTACATTCACAGCTAAATACGTCTGAAATTGAAAGGTTAACACAGCAAAATGCTGGCAGACAAACAAGTAAAACACATTCTGATGGGAATATGTACTGTTGCTTTTTTGCAATTATTTGACATGGCCATTCTAAAGTATGCAGACAAGCAGTGCTAAATCAGTTCACCCCAGTTAATGCTTTCTGCAGGACATACACATTTCTATTTATGCTGCACTATGCTTACCTCCACACAAATTGGCATAGCAATGCTTACACCAGGTATAAGTAAGATGACACACACCAGTGTTTGGGATCACCTTTATTAGTTTTGACATACATATCTGTGTTCGACACAGAACTCCACAATTACTATTCCTGCATGATCTGCACAGGGGGCTGCTTTTCATTTCTAACTGTTACAGTAGCCCTAACATGGCACTTTCTTGGTAGGTTCAATCAGACACACTCATACATATTCTAATATTCCTTTCCTGCATATTTTACATTGTTTGCAACTGATATCTGTCTTACACAGTAGCTGGGAATACTCCATTGTAACACTGGCAGCCTGACACAGGCATTTATTCCTGACTTTTACAGCACAATTATATATACAGGCAGTACTACCATTAATATAATTTTGATTTCTTACTTCAAATAGTAGGGGGGTATTCTGTACTCACCATACTGCCTCCGCAGATGGGCCAGTTGCTGTGCATGAGCCTGTACATTTGTTGACCTCTCCACAGCAGCTGTATGGGGAGACATCACACATTAATCACACCTGCACAGTCACAAGTTGAACTTTTTCCATACTTAGAGATACATAAGACTGCATACTTACATACAGGTGGGACATCCTGCGCTCAGGCTTCTTGGATCCACTGGTCCAAGAGTGCACCCCTCCTCTACTTCAGGTCATTATGGTGATGACATACCTGCTCACCAGTCCGGGGTATGCCAGTGGCACTGGTGAGATCACGTGCAAGCTGGTCCCAGGCCTCCACTTTGTGCTTACACCAGCTAAGCAAAGCTGAATGCAGGTAAGCAATGCTTACACTAGAAAACCATTGCTTAAATCTATTTTTTTTTCATTAAAGTTATAAATTGCTTTTTACATTTATATTTTACATATTCCCACCTCTACTGTGCTATACGTGAGCCATATGATTGACATTTATCATACACATTAAATAATTTGTCGGGGGGGGTTGAACCAAGCATGTTCTATATGCTATACCATGGCGGTACCACTATGCTACAACAGCTCTATGATGTTTTCTATCACAGTAGCACTTGTTTATCATTTTTAGGATTTCAGCAAGGCTAAGCATAGTGGTGCGCCACGCAAACAACCTGCGCAGTGCTTAAACTTCGGATTTATTTCATGAAAAAATACTATTACATTTCTTTATTTTTTATTCCTTTCCACTTGCCCTACTGCTTCCATGCATGTAGGGCCAGAGTGCATACATTTGGGGTGTGTATTTGAAGGTTCCTGGCTTCTATAGGTGTTTATGGTAATTTTATTTCAGTGTCCGTGGACACTGAAATGTTAGCTATTTACATTTCAGTGTCTGCGGACACTCGTGTACTATATAATATTAGAGCTGGGCTCTAATATTATATAGTTTGACACTCATCCATGTCAGAAAGTGCTGTATAGCACTTTCAGAGTGAAGGGAGCATGTTTCTGGTGCTGGGATTGCTGACACATGCCCCCTGTGCTCATTCCTGGTTTGTGTCCATTTAGTTTAGATAGCAGCGTGTCTTCATGCCTATGCAAGGCATGCTGCTATCCTAAATGGAGATGAACCACTCTGTGCAAGAATAGCCTTATTCTTGCATGGAGCTTCGTGAATCCAGGGGTATATCTTTTTATTTATATATATATATATATATATATATCTATATCTATATATATATCTATATCGATCTTTCTATCTATGTAAATGGGTGTAATATGTATGAGCTGTCTGCTATACCTTCTCATACATGATTATGGTCAAACTCTAGAAATCTACCAATCAAAACAAAATGATGGCAGAATATCTAGATGAACTGTACAATTAAATTTTAAAAGATACACGTTTAGAAGAAAACATGACTAAAGTGTAAAAAAAATCTTGGCTAAACTAGATTAGCATGCAGATTTGTATAATAATAATAATAATAATAATAATAATAATAATAATAATTATTATTATTATTATTATTATTATTATTATTATTATTATTATTATTATTATTATTATTATTAAACTAGTCCAGATAATAGGGGGGACTCAATTACAGAAAAAATGATTATTGGAAAATACCAGGTCCATCTGGCAAATCCCTGAAGAAAAATCCAGGTGAGTTCATACATCTAGAATTAATATCAAATACCAAACAAAAACAGCAGTTGCTGTTAGCTAATATGCTGAAACAATTGAAACAAAAAAAAACTGAATCTATGGCACACAGACATAAATTACTGACAGACCTGTCTTAGGCAAGGAGTAGACACTAAAGTGAAGGTGAATGAACAGCTGATATCTGATGACTAAATCTTGGGCAAAAGTGGTGGAGTGGTACATTGCAGTGTTTGATTCTACTGCATAAGTGGTATACAGCATTCAGCACATGAACTGGGATGACTTTTGGCTTTGTTAAGCCACATACACATGGCAGCTTTCATGGTCCATCTGCAGAGGTCAGAAGCATACAAAAAAATGCATGATACTTTTTTTGTCTTTGAGGACGTGCACTAGCCACTTGCTTGTTGATGCCTTGAAGATGTCATTGCACAGACCAACTCCCCCCATGTTGGAAACCAAATGGGCATGGTCATTTGCAGTAGCACCAGATGGTCAGTAAGCATAGAAAAGCACCCAAAAAAAGACAAACAAGAGACAGTAATACTCAGAGTCCATGGAATAAATAGTCAAGTAAGAACATATTATATAAAGACCTAAATCCAAGTCAGTGTGATCCTGTCCACAAGAATTATGCCAGCAGGATGATTTAAGCAAGCAATACCAATACTGTAGTAGAAGGTTTTGTATTTAACAGAAATGGACATGAAATGTTTCTCACTAGAGATCTTTTTTTTTTCCTCAAATATTTTTTTTATTTTCAGTTTAAATAACATTTACATACTATTTTTAAATATCATTTTAAACAACTATATACAGTATTTACAATAGCCTGACTTTCAATTATATATACTGTATGTTATTAAATATAGAATTAACAGATCAGTTATCAGAGATACAATATTGATAATTGCAGAGTGTCCAACAAAGATATAACTTTCTTTCAAGGATTATTTACCAATGGCCTGGGATAGATTTGTAGTTCTTTGATTTTTATTTCCATTAATGCAGTTGTCTTCAGTAAAGTGTAGAATTCTTCCAAGGTTGGGGTGTATTTGAATTCCACCTTCTGGTTACGCATTTCCTAGATATAGCAAGTATTGTCCATAACAAATACATATTTGTCTTATTCAGGTAGGGACCTTCATTTACATTTAGTATTATCAATATTTTAGTTAAGGTAAAGGATTCATTAAACAAAGCTTGTAAAAATGATTGATTCCATTCCAGTATGATTTAATTTTATTACATTCATAAAAATATGAATCCAGACTACTTTATTTGACTTTTCACACCTCCAGCAAAAGACATTTGTAGTAATACTGATATTTTAAATTCTATCTGGTGTTATAAATGCTCTGTGTAAGTATTTCCAGTTAAATATTTTCCAGTACTGTGTGTTAGAGGTGTAATTAACTGATAGTAAGATGTTACATTTAATTTCTTCTGTTAACTGCAATGACTGACCTTTTGTTAGGAACTGCCAGTATGATGGTTTTGGAATTGTTTTATATGTTATTAACTCTTTATATAGATTTGAAATGGAATTTTTCTTTTCACAACTATTATATATAAATTCATGCAGAAAACTTATTATATTTGAAATATCTTTAAATGAGGAATTATTAATTAATCTGCATAAATCTTGAGTGTACATTAGAATGCTTTGTAAGGTTAACCAGACCTGTGTTGGAATATTGTAAGCAGTTTTTATCATATGTATATCTAAAACATTTAATTTATTTACACATTGAAACCAGCATAATAATCCATTTTGTTACCAGGAGGTTATTGTTTCCCTAAATATTTTGTGAGGAAAGTTCTAAGTGATGGTAAATTGGGTTAAAAGGTCAAACCAAAGTTTTAGAGCTATGTTTGCACTGATAAGTTTCCTAAAGGAATTGATGTAATGATTAATCAGTGTTGTTTTAGAAGATTTAGTTATATTATACTGTATACTTATGCATAGTATGTACCAGAGTTTGTTTGATTTGTCTACTATTAAATTTTTTTTAACAGATTAAATTCATTTGTTAATATAGTTGTTGTTAATTCTTTCCAGTTGGCAAAATAATTTGGGTTTATCCAGTCTATTGTAGTTTTAAGCACAGATGCTTTTATATGTTTCTATTTCTGAGAAGTTCAATCCTCCTTGTTTCCAGGGTCTAATGTGATGAGTTAGAGCTACTCTATTCTTTTAGGGATGCCATAAAAATGTTATTAAACATGAGTTTATTTCTTTAAGAATGCATCTTTCAGGAATTGACTGTATTGCTAATGCTACATATAGTATTTTTGGCATTAAGACCATTTTTATTAATTGACATCTGTCTTTCAAAAGTTAATATAATTTTGTTCCACTTTTCTATATATTTTTATTTGTCCAACAATGTTTTTATAATTTATTAATATTGTTTTGTTTATATTTTTGCATAACACTATTCCTAAATAATTTAGTGTAAGTTCTTGTTTTCCTATGATGGATTTATCTGTAACTTGTAGTTCTTTTTTTCTTATTTAAAAATGGAAATTTTGATTTTGATCTCTTAAAGTGTAGACCTGAAAGCTTATAAAATTTCTCCATTATTTCTTCTAGCTCTCCAAATGACTCTCTGGAGTTTGATAGGGTTAATAAAATATCATCAGCAAAAAGCTTTATTTTAGATATGTACTGGTCATAGACATCTATTTCTTTTATTCTTGGATTATTGCATATTATTTCTGCAAGTATTTCTATAGCCAAAGCAAACAAAATAGGAGAAAGGGGGTATCCTTGTTTAGTACCTTTTGTTATATAGATAGATTCTGAGGTGAAAGGACTTAATTTAATGTAAGCTAAGTTATTAATATATATGTTTTTTAGTAAAAAGATGAAGGGAAAAGGAAATTCAAATAATGCTAAAGTTTTAAATAGATATTCCCAGTTGAGGAAATCAAAGGCTTTTTCTATGTCTAATCCAATTACAAATGTTTCTCTATCTTCTTTATTCACATAATCTATAAGAGTAAGTATCCTCTTAATATTATCATGTGTGTGCCTGTTATATAAAAATCCAGTTTGATCATTATTAATTGTCTTTGAAAGTGGGATTTTCATTCTGTTAGCTAGGATTGACATGAATATTTTGTAATCATTATTCAATAATGATATAGGTCTGTATGAGGTGCAAAGGTCTGATGGTTTATTATCTTTTAGAATTGGTGTTATGAGAGAATATTTCCATGAGGGTGGTATTTTTGCATCTGACTGGACTTCTAGCAAAGTTTTATGAAAAAGGGAGATTACTGTTGAAAGGAAGAGTTTGTAAATTTCTGTAATTATACCATATATCCCTGGAGCTTTGTTAGATTTATTTTATCTTGTCAACAATATTTTTGTAGGATATAGGCTTTTGAAGGTCTAGTTTTAAGTTTTTGGGATTTGTTTTATATTGATAAGGTTTGTATCTAAGTTTATTTGGTTGGTATCTAAATCTTCTTTTTTGAAGTGTTCCATATAATGGAACTGAAATGCTTCAAGGATGTCTCCTATATCTGATACTTTTCCCCTTTCTTTTCATGATATATACTACTAATGTTATTTGCTTTAGATTGTATTTTAATTCTAGTAGATAAGTTATGTAGATATCTGGGGGAGGTGACTAATGAGTTTATTTTTTAATTTTTCCAAGGATAGACAAGTTTTGTGTGTTAGAATTTCATTATATTTTTTATTTAATTCCTCTATTTCTTTTTTGACTTCTGGACAATTCTGATTTTTTTTTAGATTTTGCTGTCAAGAGTCTGGTTTGCAAGTCTAATGATTCAGATTCCCACTCTCTAACTTTGTTTTTGTACCAGCTAAGGGTCTTACCAAATAAATACGCTTTTAATTAATCCCAAACCATGACTACTGATTTCTGTTGTGTTATTAATTTCAAGAAATAATTGTAGTTCTGACAACATCCAGGGTCTGAATTCTTTAATTTTTGTGATATATGATGGAATTCTAGTTGAGAGGATTAAAGGTGTAAACTCGATTTGGAGTTTCTTTATCTGAGAGTCATGATCTGAGAAGGGGCATGGAACTATTGAGAAGTTGAGGATTTTTGTTTGTAAGTCTTGAACTACGAATAATTTGTATATTCTGGTTTGTGTTCCAAATCTATGGCCTTTATGGGAAAATAATAAGGATTTATCATCTTTTACTTTAAAGGTGTCTATTAAATGAAATGAATCAATCCATTTTTTAAGGATTTTGAAATAGTTGCTATGCGTAAAGACTTTTTGGTGGTTTCAGAAGCTTCTAAGGTACAATTAAAGTCTCCTCCCAGTATAATATTTCCTTTATAATTGTTGGAAATAAAATCTAGGTGTTTTTTAACCGTTCCTGCTCCAATTCCTGGGAACTGATATTGATTAACTAAGGTCCATATTCTGTTATTAAATTTAATTATAACAAATGCTAGTAGACCTTCTTTGTCTTCATATTTATAAATAACATTTGGAGTGATTATGTTTTTCTTCCAGAGAATTGATACTCCTTTTGTCTTTGTTCTGTAGGAGGATTGAGCTAAGACTGTATAGTCCTTAGGGGTTCCAAATAAAGCCATTTGTCTTAAAATGCATTTCATGGAGAAATACTACTTGTGACTTATTTAGATTTAAATATTTTAGTAAGTTTGATCTTTTATTTGCATTATTTAAGGCCTTAGTAATTAATGATAAGAATGTTAAATCCATTTCAAGTTATTGTTGGAAGAAACGTTTTGCTTTTTTTATTTTGATTATAGTAGTTATACCATATTCTCTGATAACATTGGATGTTATTTTTATGTGTGTAAACTTGGGAGTGTAATTTAATGTTCTTTCTTCTTTAAATATAAGAAGGGTAAAATTCTGCTCAGGCTTTAAAAATTACTTCTATAAAACATTGACTCTAAAGTATCAAATACAAGTAAATATGAATTTCCCATTAAACATGGAATGGAAGTCATTCCTAATCCAGTAGATAAAGATAGATCTATTGGATTATCATTCATACCTTTAACCAACAATATCAACTGAGCTCCATATGTTAAATTACTATATGGATAATTTTCTTAAAAGAGATATGAAATTCCATATTATTCTATTTATGTTCTATAGCATTTTATATATCAGGATGGAATGCTAGTAATGCAAACAATTATTATGTTGACTTAGAAAATATCCAATATTTAGTTACACTTAAGAGATCACAAACGTCAGATATGTCATTTTGGATAAATTAGATGCAACAGAGGAGCATACACTAAATAAGCCAACAACAAATAGATTATTACTAAAATAATTTGACTAAAATGACTCTACAGGAGACAATGAGTGATTACCAATGAAACATGAATTTACTGTAGGTGTACTGTCTTCCTTTACTTTCCCACACTTCAGCTCACCAACTTCAACTTACACTTATGAAAAGACATGGCTTATCAGTGGTATCCTGACTCTGAGTAGAGGCACTCTACATTCTAGTGTGCAGTGCTTTTACATATTTATAGATTTACAAAGCAGAGTCTAAGAATGAACTATGATCACCCTGACAATTCCCATCCTGCATAGGGCACCATCTGCTTCCAGAATGGGTAGTCACATCAGGTCTAGAATGAATGTGAAAGTACCTATATGGTAATCAAGACTTACCTTAGGTAAGTATTAATCAAATAGTATTTAGAGCATCTTAGAGAGTTCTCAAGGCAGTTAGAATACTCTTAAGCCTCTCCTCCCTTGACCAAAAACAGAGATTTCCCTTCCCTTTCTTTTCCTTATTTTAAATCAGTGCTAATAAAAGAAATTCAGCAAACATAGGTAAACAGAAATAACATTCAGTAGTCCGTCTTGTACATGACTCGCAATTCATTAAACAAGTCAGTGACTATCATCACTTTAGTAAACATTATAAAGACAAATTAGAAATAATTTCCTAGCTCTTTAAATTTTCTGATAAAGCAAAACATTAACAATAAGCTATTTTTAACTAAAAGTATAAAGCATTTCAATTTTTCCTTGCATGTATACATTTCTTCTTATATTGTAGTGTCAATAGCTGTCTTTGAAATCTGTACAATACTTCACTTCTTCAAATCATTCCTTTTTCAATTTAGGTTTTGTTTTGTCAAAACGGCAACAATATTTCAAGGGCACAATTAATATTTAGACTGATGTTTCAAATAAATAACTTGTCAGTTGCCAATTGAGCTAGTTTAGAAAGTATGGTTAGTGCAAATATAGCATGTTGCAAAAATAATATGTATTTTTTCGTGTGCTCTAGAGACTGTCATATGCAAGTGACATATATAATGTAGCATATACAGAGCAGATAGCTTATGGATTCAGGTTGTTAAAGTAAATTATGCTTATTAATCAGGCAGTTTCATTTAAATTCACAAGTAATTTGGGAACATTTCAGTTGAGTTTCCAGGAATGTGTAGTCCAATGTGAATAACTGAGTTCACTTTTCCTCATAAACATATGTCACAATTCATTAAACTAAGCTGAGTCTAACATCTGTCTAATTATCATTATAAAGATAAAGAATAGTAATTTCCTAGCTCTTCAAACTTTCTCATATCACAAAATGTTGACAGTAAGCTATTTTAACTGGAAGACTAAAAATTTCAATACTTCCTTGTGAATATACATTTTTACTTTTACTGTAGTGTACTGTGGTGGTGGTGCTGCTGTGGTAGCATTGTCGCCTCACAGTAAGACATTGTCCTGTTCGATTCTCAGCTAAAGCATCTTCTGTGTGGAGACATGCGTGAATGGGCGTACCTTCATTGAAGGTTGTGCATCAGGGCTGGCAACTCGGTACGTAAAAATCTACTGCCAATCATTAGAGGACCGGAGTTCTGCTGTGGCAACCCCTAACCGGGAAAAGCCAAAAGATACAACAACTTTTACTGTAGTGTCAAGAACTGTCTTTGAAATCTATGCATTACTTCACTTCTTTCAAGTCATTCATTTTACAGTTCACATTATATTTTGTCAAAATGTCAATAGCATTTCAAGGACACATTTAATATTGAAACTGATATTTTAAATGAATAGCTATCAGTTGCCAAGTGAGTTTGCACAGAGTGTGAGGTAACTGCAAAAATAACATGTTGCAAAAATTAATATGTATCTTTTCATGTGCTCTAGAGACTGTCAGTTTCAAGTAACATAAAACGAAACTTTTACAGTGCAGACAGCTTGTGGAATCAGCATATTAAAATTAGTAATACTTTTTAATCAAGCAGCTACCTTTTAGTGCACATGTAGTTTGGGAAGATTTCAGTTGTGTTTCCAGGAATATGTAATCCTATGAGGATGAATCATAAAAAATATACAAATAGTCCTATTATGTATTTATTTTACCTTGTTTTAGGTTGTTTTTCATTTTAATAACTAAAAAACATTACTTTTTCTTATTATTTGTTATATGTGAGGCTAAATGCACTTTGCAGATTCACAGTTTCCTTAGAAACTGCAGCAATTGTTTACTGTTGCTATGACAACACAAATAGAATGTGAAGAAAGCTTCACTTCTCTTAATCAACAGTTCATTTTCCCTCCTTTTTAAATGTATTTGTTAATGCTAAAAGGAAATAATTCAAAGGACATATGTACATGAATGGAACATTTCAGAGTTAACCACGAACATGTCCCCAATCCTAATAAGCATGACAGTGACGATCATTAATCAAATTAAGTTCACTATTCCAACTAGTCTACCTTAAAACTAGATTATTTTAGACTATTATTTATCTATGTATAGATAGTGAGTTATTAAATATATACAGACTATATTAATATAGTAAATAGGAGCGAATTTAGAAAGGGAGACAAGATGCAGTTAAAATAAATAATGAGAAAAGAGAGAAGAGAAAAAGAAAAGAGAAAATTAAGAGAAAATACACATATACTATGTATGTTGATTTACAGTATAAATATTTTATGTGCTATATAATCCTCCTTTTGTGAAAGAAAAGTACCATGTTTTACATACCTGGGGTAATGTAAAAACTCTTGTGTCATCTATTTTCAAAAAATATAGATAAAGATTGCAGTAGTTAGTTATCTTTGTTTTAAAATTCCAAGCAGTAAAATTGGTCCTTTAAAGTAATGTTAAAACAATTCATATCATAGTAGATACTTTGACAAATTTGGCTGTAACAGTTTCAGTCTTTTGCTTCTTCTTTTTGACATCTGTCTAGACATTTGTTCTTTTGTTCTCTTGAGAGAAGGTGACATCCAATCCATATATTCTGGTAAAGTAATCACATTATTAGTTTTAATAAATAAAGAGGCTTCCTCTAAGTCAATAAAAGTCCTCACCTTGTTGGCATACAGTATTCTTATCTTAGCTGGATATGCAAGTTGTGCCTAGATGTTATTTTGTTTCAGAAATGTTATCATTGGCCACACTTTTTTCCTTTGTTCCATTATTCTAGATGAATAGTTGTTATCAAATCTTATCAGGCTGTTTATATTTTAGAGGTTCCATCCTCCAAGCAGATCTTAAAATCAGTTCCTTGTCCAAGTATGAAAGACATTTGATAATTATTGACCTAGGAGGAGAGTTTGACTTAGTGGCAGGTTTCCCAAGGGCTCTGTGTGCCCTTTCAATGCCAAAGGAAAGTCTTTCTTTTAAATTTAAAAAGTCAGGGATTCAGCTTGATAAAAAGGAAATAATATCCTCACCTTCTGTGTTTAAAGGTAATCCAAAAACCCTGATGTTATTTTTCCTCTCCCTATTTTCCAAGTCATCTACTTTATTAACCAACCAAGTGTTTTGTTTAAGAAGCAGTTCTTTCTGTGTTTCCTCTTCCTTAAGTCTGCTTTCTAAGTGATTTAGAGAAACCTATATTCCTGTTATCCTTGTCTGGTGTTGTTGTAGCATTACCTTGAGGGTGTCAGCCTGTTTTTGACTGCTTGTTTTAAGATTTTACAGATTCTCTTTAAAATCATCCATCTTCAAAGACAACTCCTGCAGGGTAGATGACATCTGTTGTAGTTCCTTCCTTAAGGCAGCATCTTGGTGAGAATTCTTTGAGTCGCTCATTTTAACAAGTGAATTTATCTCCAAGCTTTTTTACAAGAAATTATTTGTAAAACTTCACCAAAGTTTCTAATTATGTAAATTAGTCATTTATCTATAAGATTTTAAACTTTGAAGAAAAAAAGAATATTTTTTTCCTGTCTTATTTAACTAGTTATATGGAGCTTTAAAATACTGCTGCTTTCAGTTAGTCATTCAGGCTCCACCCCCCACTAGAGATCTTTTGATAACACACTGTACTAAGAAATGTGAGATGGCTGTTACTTAATAGATAAATAACACAGATAAGTGATCTGTTTTAAACCACATGAGCATATTTGCTGTGTTGTGCCTTGACGGATTTTTGTATCACTTTCAATCTACTTGGGTAGTTTAAGTAACATCCAGACAACATGGCTCAATCTGTGGAAGTACAAAGAGAGATGACTGTAAACTGTATGCGTGCAAATGTAATAAGCAATGAAAACACTGGGATTAATGACTAATGGTGATAAAGATCATTCCTTTCCGACAACAGATAGAGCAGATATTATTGAAGTAGAAAATGGAGAATCTTCAGATCTGATCAAAAATGAAATGCTTGTAATTTGGAGATTAAATCATTAGAAGACAGATGGTAATGAACATTGAATATTGTTATGCTTACCAGGAACAAAAACTCAGGATGACATAAATCCCTTAGAATGGTTTAATGTAAGGAAGTATAGAGCTGTTTATATTCATGTTGGTACCGATAATTTAATCTCCAAGGACTCTCTGACTCTGTTAGTATGGAACTTACTGCTCTCTTAGATTGCATAGCTTGTACAAGTGCTAGGACATCTTTTTCACCATCCTCATATAGAAAGGAGAGTCGGGGTCAGCATGAATGAAAAGATTTTGGGGATAAATACCTACATGGAAAAAAAAGTCACATTTTAAAATGTGGAAATGTGTACAGCACCCAAGCCTAATGTTGAGCACACGTGCTAAGACAAGATGATATTCAGTTGTCAAGACAAGAGAAGAGAATTTTCGCAGCAGGTATATTGCAATATTTTACTAAAACAAGACAGGATTTTAACAGTTCATACACACCAACATTTGATGTATCTCTGATGGTTCCTGATGCTTGGAGCATTAGTAATATTTTTTATTGGAAAATTTGTCAAATTTCCATAAGATTGATGTTGTTACTCTTTGTGAAATATTGTTTCACAACAATGACAATGACTGGAAACCATTTATGTCAGGCTATAAATATTTTTACTGTAACAGGCATTCTAACTAAAAAGAATCTGGTGGTGGTGTTAAGGCAGGGATTAAAGATTGACATGAAACCTGTGATTATTATATGTTCAGTGATAACATCAATATTCTAGATTGTTTAACTGTGACAATAGAGATAACCCTGGAACATGCAACAATTGTTGGAGTGTATAGACAACCAAATTCAAATGCTGATAGCATAGTGGAATTCATAACATTTCTTACATTGAATTGAAGAAACATGGGAGGGAGAAATAATGGTGGCTGGGGAATTACATTTACCAGAAACAGACTAGAATAATATTGATTCAACAACATCAGTAAGAAAATTACTTAAAAGGTATTTTCAGGAACAATTGCTTCTGATTGCTAAAAAGCCTACCAGGGAATGTAACATACTAGATATTGTTTGTGTTCCTAAGGAAATGGCTGTTACTTCATGTCATAATGGGGTTATGAAGATTAAATTGCTGCTACATAATTGTGTCAAAATGAAATCTAAATCAGTGCACAGAACATCAGTAATAGATGACATGGAAACAAAACTTTTTAAAACTAATGGGAGTGACATGGTCAGAGGAAAAGCTGTAGAAGGAATGTGGGAAGTTTTGAAAGAGAAATTGTTTGAATGCAAAAACAAAACAAAACAAAAAAAAAAGGTTTAACATCAGAATCTAGGCACACAAGGTCACTAGGATATATTTCCATAAGAACAAGATACTTGATTAAGGTAAGAGGCAAAATACATAAGAAATGGAAAGAAGGTTAAAGACAACTTTGAAAAACTGAAATAAACAAGATGGACAGACAAACTACAATAACTGTGGCCAAGATCCAGAAAAAATTGAAGAAAATGCATATAAAGATATTGAAAATATTAGGCAAACATTTTAGAGATAGTTAAGATGTGGTAGGAGTAAAGATATACAAATTGAAAAACTGTGTGAAGATTCTAAAATTTATTCTCAAATGCAGAAGATTTTAGATATATTTATAAAGTGGTATGCAAAGTATTTTCGCTCCACAAGGGGGAGGGGGTGATGAATTGTTCTAGTAACACCCAGGTAAATTCAGATACTGAAAATAATATTGAATATACTGAAAAGGAACTATGAAAACTGGACACAAACAAAGCACAGAGTGGAGATGGAATTGGTAATAATGACCTGAGAACACTTCAGGATGAAGGTACACCATTATATATGTTATTCACCAGGTCATTGAAGCATGGAGCTATGTGATTATTAGCCCATTCTTTAAGGCAAAGGGAAATAGGACAAACCCAGAGTCATATGGACCCATATTTGTACTTTCATGTTGGGGGAAAAATGAAAAAAGTTATTTTAGATAAATTATTGTCCGAATTGAAAAAGATGGAATTTGAAACCATATATCATCATGCATGTGTTCAAAATAGATCTATACTCAGCTGTACCATGATATTCTATAACAATGTAATAACAGCTAAAAAGAGAAATGGTGATGTGATGTAATTTATATAGATAACTTCAGCATTTGATAGGATCATACACAAAACACTGATCAATAAATTAGAACAACTAAGTTTGTATGTTTGATAAGATGGATAGTTGAATGGCTTACAAACAGGGCATGTATCATACAACAGTTGTACAGGTGAAATTACAGATTACAGCTTTGGTGTCCCATGGAAATTTGTCCTAGGACCAGACTTGTTTAGTTTGTATCTTTCAGATCTATCATTTTTATCACAGGTCTTCTGCAGTCTGTATGTAGATGACTTGAAAATGGTTAAACTAATTACATGTGTTACAGACATGGAGTGTCTGCAAAAGAACTTGACTAAATTGGCCATTTTGGCAAAGGTGAATAATATGCTAATAAATACTTAAAAATTAAGCATGTGAGATTTTGGAGACATAGAAAAAAGGTGAATATTTAATACAGCATGCAGTGATTCATTTAAGGACCCGGATATATAGGTACTGCATAATTTATTTTTAAATTCTAGGAAATCAAAAAATATAAAATCATTGTTTCTTAACTTACATTAGACCCAAACTTGAGTATGGAATAACAATATGGGAACCTTATAAGAAAACAAACATGAGTAAATTGGAAAGAGTAGAGTGGAAATATATCAAAGGCAACCAAGGATGTGAAAATGTAAGTTATTATGAAATACTAAAATATCTGAACTTGTACAGTGTCTCATATAGAACTTATAAAGGGTTATTCAGGTACATAAAACATTTAGAGACAATTACTTCTGGGAATGTTGGAGGTTATCAAAAAGTAAGAGAAAATCATCAGACAAACTGTGTAGATGATTATATAGGAAGGAGAGGTTTACTAATTGAATCACTGAGAGATCAAAAAATCAAGTACTAGTTTAGATACCTTTATGGACAACCTTGACACATACAGGAATAACTGTTTTGTTATATTGGCAGGCTAGAAGGGCATTCCTGCCCATGTTTGAAATATTTGCATGTATATATATCCTCTGTACTCTTCTATGTGCTTTTACAAAGACTTCCTGAAAATGTTTTGCAAAGTGTTTGACCAGTTTCTACTTGCACTTTTGAACCTTGTTCAATTTTTGTGGAGAAGCAGTTGAGACCCATTTTGGATAAGTCTAATGTAGTCTTGCGAGATTCTAAACATTTTCTACAGAACCTGTACTCATATGTAGAGCAGAATACAACATCTTTTGATTGCATGATGGTGACCATGGATATTCAATCCTTGTTTACCGTCATACCTAATGATTTAGGTATTGAATATGTGAGTAAATATTTATCTCTGAATAGTGGTTATGATGGCAATAAAATAGATTTGATTTGTCTACTTATGGGGACTATCCTCGAAAACAATGTTTTTGTTTTCGATAGGAGTTATCGTATCCAAACCTCGGGCGTGGCAATGGGCACGTCTTGTGCCAACAGCTATGCCAATGTGGTGCTGGCATATTGGGAGGACATGTTTGTCCTCCAATGGCATGCATTTCTTACATTGATTAGCTTCTATAATAATTTTGTAGATGATGTTTATATGCTATGGAGTGGAAATGAAATAGATCTCATTAGATTTATAGAGTACTTACATGGGACTACACATTTTCTGAAGTTTACTTTTAAGTATTCTAGAGCTACTGTAGACTTTTTGGACGTCACAGTGGACAGAGATATTAATGGAATTTTTAGCACATGTCTACTTAGGAAAGAATGTTATAGGAATTCATTTCTCCATCAAACTAGTATGCACCCACCCCACATTTTTTATAATATATTGAAAGGGCAAGGGATGAGAGTATCCTGCCTAAATAATGATGACCAAAGATTTGAAGAAGAGATTGTAAGTCTGGGGAGACAGTTTAGTAGGAGAGGTTATAGAAAAAGAGAAATTGAGTTGGGTGTGCATGCTGGGGCTGAGTTGATGGGGAGTAGAGCAAAACCATATTTTGGTGCAGTTACTGGCATTTCAGGAGCTAGAAGTAAACCGCCTGATTCACTGACTGTCACATTACAATTTAATAGCGATACTAAGGCAAAAACTGAGGGCTGGATTCACGAAGGCTTGCATGGAGTCTAAGAGTAGAGTAAGACTCCAGACAGCCAGTATGTCTGCCGAGCGATCCAGGAATAGCCGGCAGGGGTGTGCATGAGAGCTCCAAAAACGACTCTTGCACGGACAGTGTTAGGTTATGCAAATTACCTCATCTGATGCTGAAAGCCTAGTCTGATGATGTCACTATCCTACAAATATACCTGTGGAAAACAGAATTCACAGTAATGTGTATAGCACAAATGGTAAATGCGTACACCTGTGGTATCATAGATCTGTTAGGTAGGGGTTTGAATCCTGCACTTGACAAGTGTGTGCATGTCTGTTTGTGTGTGATTTCCTTGGAGAAGAGCAACCTTTTTGGAGAGTACTCAAACACCTTAAAAGTGGTATTCTAATCTTTGTCAGGTTTGATGATGTCACCATCCTACAAATATACCTGTGGAAAATAGAGCTCACAATTATGTGTATAGCGCGTCATGTAAATGTGTACATCTGTAGTATCATAAACCAGTTAGGTAGGGGTTGGAATCCTGCACTTGACAAGTGTGTGCATGTCTGTTTGAGTGTGATTTCCTTGGAGAAGAGCAATGTTTTTGGAGAGTACTCATACACCTTAAAAGTGGTATACTAATCTTTGTCAGGTCTGATGATGTCACCATCCTACAAATAAACCTGTGGAAATAAGAACTCACAGTAATGTGTATAGCACGTTGTGTAAATGCATACTTTTGTAGTATCATAAACCAATTAAGTAGGAGTGTGAATCCTGCACTTGACAAGTGTGTGATCTCCATGGAGAGGAGCAACCTTTTTGGAGAGTACTCAAACACCTTAAAAGTGGTATACTAATCTTTGTCAGGTCTGATGATGTCACCATCCTACAAATATACCTGTGGAAAAAAAGAACTCGCAGTAATGTGTATAGCATGTTGTGGAAATGCGTACTCCTGTAGTATCATAAACCAATTAGGTAGGGGTTTAAATCCTCCACTTGACAAATGTGTGTGTGCCTGTTTGTGTGTGATCTCCTTGGAGAGGAGCAACCTTTTTGGACAGTACTCAAACACCTTAAAAGTGGTATACTAATCCTTGTCAGGTCTGATGATGTCATCATCCTACAAATATACCTGTGGAAAAGAAAACTCGCAGTAATGTGTATAGAGTGTCGTGTTAATGCATACTCCTCTAGTATCATAAAGTAATTAGATAGAGGTTTGAATCCTGTACTTGGTGAGTGTGTGTGTGTAACAGTGTTGGTCAATGGATTGTGGGATTTGCTTTTACTACTGTATGACACCAGTATGTGCATTGCACATGTGAGGTAGCTGTGTGTCAAATACATATACGTACATGTGACCTCAATTATTGCATGTGTGGGAACCCTGCTTTCTAAAAAGAACACATCTGTCATCTTTTCAAGAGTGTGCTGCTGCTTTCCAGATCTTAGGTCACATCTGTATGCTTGTGACAAGGCCAGCCACTGCAGTGATCCCTGGCCTAGGTCAACTGTGTCACACACACTCATTACGGTTTCTATAGAATTGTGTGAGTGAGGGTTTATGGCCAAGGTATATGTCAGACCTGTTCAAACACAGCAAGGTCTATCAATGATGGCTATTCATTATAGGTGTACAATAACCTTTGTGGATATGCATGCAGACCCCTTATTGCTTATGTGATCCACCAAGGGATTTAAACATACCTTTGTAAATGTGCTTATCAAAGGAGAGATGACATACCACTTGGTTGCATGCACACATCGGTACCTGTTCTTCATGTTGATGGCCACTACCTATGTGGTACTGTGGGGATACTATGTTCCATAAAGCTGGATGACTATGCTTTGGTTGGCTTATAGCTTTACAGCATGGGTTTGACAACAGGGATCTGTCTGTGTGATACCCTTGTGAAGGATGTGTGTGTCATCTGGAGAATGCATTATAGGCCACAGTATGCATTACCAGATGTGGACGGACATATCCCTACTGTGATTGGTTGTACCTAAAAGAGCTATATGCCAAACAGGAGTGGTCTCAGTAATTGGTGATGGTGAATACCACTGGTTACTGGCATAGTATAGTACCTGAAGGATCCAAATGTTACTGTGTGTCCTACATCTGTGTGTCAGTTGCCAAGACATCATCTAACGATTGGTTATGGTCAGGTTGTTGAAGTTATGTAGACTACCAGAATGCAAAATAATGATATATAGTAACAGTATCACCCACAGCACAGTGTCAAACCATGTCATACACACATGTGTAGTCAAGTTCTGAAATGTGTGTAGTACAATGCATACTGGCCACCAATCAAGACTATGGAGTGTTACTGTGTAATACAGGGCATGTCACCCTGCCCATGTGTCCACTATGCATGTACATGCAGACAGTGCACCTCCACATGTTCACAAATGTACACCTGCAAATCTGTGCCACACACATCCCACACATACTGTCCACTCTCTAACACATGCTGCCAATACTACACACATCAGCCAAGTGGCACGTGGGCAGACAATACACCATTGGAACTAACCCTGGTGTAAACATGACTACATTGACAATCATAGCTTAAATGCATCATGCCTGCTCAGTTACACCTTCAAGCATATCATTACACTCTACTGCTGACAACATGCTAAAATTGCTATACTGCTATAAAGCCACCGTGTGCATCAGCACCATGGTAGCCTGTTCCTGCATCGATGTTACAGATGACAGGAGGTGGCACAGGTTTCATCATATGCACAGGGTGTGTTGTTGGTTTGCCAGAAGCCTACAGTGAGCCATACAATCGACATGTATGTGTGTGTGTGTGTGTGTGTGTGTGTGTGTGTGTGTGTGTGTGTGTGTGTGTGTGTGTGTGTGTGTGTGTGTGAGGGCCAAGAGTACAGCTACGGGCCAATGTTGATGTAATGTGTGTGGGTATGTGGTTGCCCTAGGTGTCTTGTTTATGTGTATGTGTGTCTGCATGCACACAGTTCCACCATGTGGCTGCCATATACGGGTATTTGTGGGACAGCCACAGACTGTATCTGCCAGGCTTTACAGATCACCATCTCTGGCCATGGATACGGTACCTGTGCCTGGCAGGGGTGCTACTGACACTATCAGGTACTAATCCTGACTGAGTACTATCCCCCCTGCTGGGACTGTCCAGAGCCACGTGCATGTGGTCTTCTAGGACAGTCTATGGACAGCCCACCCTCAACATTGCTGGGGCTGGTACTGACACTACAGGAGTGGCTGTGACTTGAGGGACATCCGCGGTGACTGCCAGCTGCTGATGTTGCTGGCATACATCCACATCGACGACTCAGCCATCCCGCACTGTCCTGACACATAGGTTCATAGGTTCATACTAGGCTATCTGCCCGAGGGCATTTATAAGCCTAGCCCATAGTTTTGTGGCTTCCTTTGGGGAAACTATGCCCATTATTTAGCTGTGCCTCTGTCGAGCAGTGACACTGAGGTAACCCCTGGGGTTTCTGCGATCTCCCATCCATTGGTCAAGATTCCTCTTGAACAAGGCCAGCGAGGTGCTCTGCCTCACATAAACCGGGATTTTGTTCCACAGCATAGGGAGTCTTTGGGTGATGAATCTATCCCTCCAGCACGTCCTATTAATAACCGTGTTGAGGTTTAAGTCACCCGCCCTTGTGGCTCTGAGGGATCTAGATTTTTTGAGATGAAGCATGTTCATCAACTGAATATAACTGGAGTTCTTTCAGTCGGGCAGCATAAGACAGTTTTTTGAGACCCTTTATCCTTTTGGTGAGGAACTTTTGTGGCCTCTCCAGCTGCTGCAAGTGTCGGGTCAGATACATTCCGAATGGGGCATTGTACTCGATCATTGGTCTGATGAGTGATGAGTATAGGGAGACTATGACTTCCCTTGATCTAGATGTGAATCCCTTCATGATAAGGTGGGCAATGTAGAAGGTCTTCCTAACTACTTTAGCAATATGAGTGTCGAATGAAAGGCTAGTGTCAACCTGGGTTCCCAGGTCCCTAATAACTTCTTCTGTGTTCAGGGGATTGCCACTTATATGGTAGCTAGGGGTAACCTTATTTTTCCCGAAGGGTATGACTATGCATTTCTTGGCATTTAACTTGAGGCCATGGCTCTGGCACCAGTTATCCATTTCTGTGAGACCCTTCTGAAGGATATCTGTGCCGGATGTGTTTGCAGTCATCTGCAAACTTTGTCAGCCATAACCCTCCTGTGTTTGCTTGTACTTCAGAAAAGTAGATGCCAAACAAGAGTGGCCCAGGACTGAGCCCTGTGGGACACCACTTGTGACAGGCTTTGAGTCTGACATGGCGCCAGCAACTCTGACCCTGTGGGTTCTGTCACTCAGCCAGTTTGCAACCCATCTTGTAATGTATGGGTTTACATTTAAGTTGATGAGTTTTTCAATGATACCCGAGGGGTATTGTCATGTCTAGGTAGGCTGTATAGACTGCCTTTCCTCGCAATGGCCTTGGTGACTGTTTCAAAAGTCAACCAAGTTTAAAAGGCATGATCTGCCTTTGACAAAGCCAAACTGGGTTGGATCCAAAGTCTGCAAATTCCCTATGTCTTTATTTATGAGATCCATTATGATCCTCTCCATGGCTTTGCAGATAAGGCTTGTCAAGCTAATGGGCCGGTAATTTCCAGGGTCGATCGAGACACCCCCTTTGTGGAGTGGCTCCACAGTCACTGTGCACCACTCCGGAGGTGAGACTAAGACTAAACAGCTGTCCTAACTGTGGGTTTAATTCCTTGTTGAGTTCATGGAGCACACAGCCGGGGACACCATCAGGTCCCATGGATGCTGTGTTCTTTGCCTTGGAGAGAGCAGTTCTCACCTGAGTGTTAGAGATGTTTGGGGGGCTACAATCATTTGGTATAGATATCTCTCCTTTAGGCGTGGAGGGGGGAGAGAAGTTTGCACTGAACCTGTCAGCCAGTATGTTGGCAATGTCTGTAGGATCAGTAATCTTCACATCATTTTGAACTAATTCTGAGCATATCTGGGAGTTTCCTCCTAGGTTTCTGACATAGCTAAAGAATGCCTTATGGTTGTCTTTAGAGTCCTTAGCTATTTTTTTCTCAAAATTAGCTTTGGATGATTTTATGAGAGCTCTTAGCTTTTTACTTATAGTGATCAGCGGTGTCTTACCTTTTAGGATTTTGCTCTATCTTGTAGTAGCTTTCTCCTTTTGTTGTAGAGTTTGTTTATGGCTGGGGTCCACCAGACTGGACGCTTGCCTTTGGTACAAAGAGTCTTTGTTTTGCTTGGGATTGCCTGATCCATGCAGCCCTGCAGGTGCTGGTAGAATGCATTTGTAAGTGATTCAGCGGTTTGAGTATGTATGGACATGACATTGCGGAGGGCATCTAATGTCTCACCCCAATGTCTATCAGTGGCCTCAGTGTAATGACAGATGGCACCTGCTAGGTCACGGATACTGTCAATTATGGCAGTGTTATGTGCCCTCTGTGCCCTTAGTCCCTTTCTGGTGTACCGTTCCATACGTACCTGTGCCTCCATGACAGCCTGGAACATGCGTGAGGTTGAAATACCTGTGGCACGTCTGCCAGTGGCATGATGAGCAGCAGTGTTCCGATGAGAACCCCTGGACATCTGCCTATGTGGTACCCTTCCAGACATCTGGGTATGGCTGCTGTGTTGGGATGCATGTGCCATAGATACCACACTGTTCTGGCCAATGCCAACTGTACACTGTCCCTCAGCTAAGGGCATTGGTGATGGATGTATTGGCAGTATGACTGTGTGCATGGATAGGGTGGACACTTGTGTACTGTCGATTGTTGGCCCAACGACAGACCCTGGCAAACATGCCTGTGCCTCAACACACCTATCATCACTATCACTATCATGCTCAGTGACATCAGTTTCTCTGCTGCAGTGAAGCAGCCCAAAATCAGCACCTGTGAGAGGAAGACAGGAAACACACTTTACGACCTGTACATGATCTCTGCACACATGCACACATGCACACATGCACACATGAACACATGCACATGTGAACACATGCACACATAAACACATGAACACATGAACACATGCACACATGAACACATGATCACAAGCACACATGCACACATGCACACATGAACACATGCACATAAATACACTCCTCACTAACACACACACACACACACACACACACACACACACACACACACACACACCATCAGCAATCCAGAACATACTCAGTAGTGTGTGATGGTGGGGTACAGTATCACAAGCCAAACATTTATATCAAATGTGACAGCATGCAGGATGTGTGTTGTTCAACAGCATGCAGTGTGAGTGTATACAGCCCTTGATAATAGCAGTATACATGGCTTTGATACATGTGTGTTTTGTTCAGTGATTGGCCTCACCCTGGAAGGCAATGTGTACATGGACACAACATTGCTGTGCAAGTATTAAAAGCTCTGCAATGTCCTGTGCACCATCACTCATAGATATACATGCCATGGCTGGATGTGTATCAGTGTGTCACATAGATATCCATTTCTGATTAGAGCATCTGTGTCTTTAGCAGATAACTGTGGACACAGGTTTAGCACATGCATGCTATGTATACACACAGGATGAGTGGTGCATGTATGCCTGATGGAATACAATTGCTCAACATAGTCATTGTACAGTGGTTATGGTGAGTGTAGGACATATTGTGGACATGTCAGTGCCAGCCATGACATGGCATGCTACCACACAACTGCAACATTAAACATCACACATACACAATGTGTGTCTTGTGACCTATACACTCAATAGCATTACAAGACATATGTGTGTCACTTTGTACAAATGGTAATTGCTATGCATATTGTGTATAGGTGCATATGTTTGCACACACACAACATTGAGGTGCATAGCAATTAATGATATGTGTAGTACTGTGGCCATTGTAACTGGATGGGGTGTAGTACCATGAGACATCATCATGCAGCCTCACATGGTCACTCAAGGCTACTAATGTGTGCCAGACTGGCACATACCATGCTGTACCTGAACTGCCATACCATGGCTACATTCACCATTTTACGGCCAGTTGTTACATGGGTTTGTAAGGTGCCCAATAGGGGGCATTGCCTAACATGAATGTGTTATGTGTTGAAGAGTGTCTCACAGCCACATGAGAGGCCTCTACCCCTCAGGTATATTATGTGTGCTGTGTGGATGACATTTGGGCTACTAGAGTGTGACCTTACAGTGGGTGTCTGAATACGCTATGTGTAGATGTTAACGTGTACTGCATATGACACAGTTGTGTATGTTGTATGCATGTGTATCGACTCTGCCTATCCAAAGTCCATTACAGTGTTGCCACAATTGTGTCAGATGCTCTGTGTATTGCATGTGTTTGAGGCAGCTACTCATGTTACTGAGATGTGCATAGTCTCACAGCAAACATGCACAGTATGCATTACGCGCTGTTGTGTGACGTGTGCATGGCCTACACCTCACCTATGACATGCACATTTAATTAGCAATATTAAATGTAGAACACACTCACCAGCATGGGTCTGCTGCCTTGCTGTCACACCAGAGGGACCTACAAGGATATGAGACAGTTTGTCAGTGGCAACAGCTGTGGCATTGCTACTGTGTGTTTGCAATCTTACAGTAGTACGACTGTTGACAGTCACAGGCCTGCAGATTATATTCCTAATTATTATTATTGCACAACACTAGGCACCACATCTTGTAACTACACAGTGCACATCTCACATAAGCATGATCTACCAATAGAGGTAACAGTAGTGTACAGTTATGCCATGTTACCTGCATGCTCCATGTCAACTTGCTGGGTGGCTCCAGCCTCCACGATGATGCATATTAGTTGTTGTTGTTGTTGGCCAGGCGCCACCTGGCTCAGGAGCAGCTCCTCCACTCTGGTGAGGGGGGGGGAATTATAGCTACCCCACTACCTGTGGCAAGCTGTTGTCTATGGATATCAGACACACACTGCCGGACATTTCTAATTAAATCACTGCAGTGATGGTGTACCTGCTCATATGTCCGGTTATGCATGCCTATGTCATTTACCCTACGGACAAGATCTTGCCACATTGCAGTCCGCTCATGCTGGTCCTGGCTGGTTCTTGAGAACAGCAGGGCATAGTGCTGAACCATGGTGGCTGTAATCACTTCCTCCTCTGCTGTGCTGTATGAGGGATTACGATGGTGGGCCATGACCCTGGAAGACAATGAAACAATATGTGTGAGCAAGTCAAGTGGCACACTTAACATTCTAAAGTACAGATATCAATTAACTGCCATATATAGCAACCTATTGGCTGTCAAAGGATACACATATCAGTGCTCAACCACCAACTGCCTGACAGTGTCTGGCACACTCTATATATCAAACCATGTTTTGCACAGCAACAAAGATAAAACAGCATGTAAAACTATACAACAGTACATGGCACACTGTATGCGATACAACGCACCACCTAGCCATAGGGGGTATATATCAAGCTAATGAATAACGTAACATGTAATCCATTGCAATGATTGTAAAGTCCAGTAATAGTATTACCAGTATACCACACTAGTCATTGATGGCAAACCCCTGCCTAACATATGTGCTCATTCATTAATATAGGTGGCATACTGCTGAACTACACTATACATGTTGCTAGATACGCACCTATATCCTGTAACACACATATGACCAAGGCCATGGTACAGGCATACACACACACACACACACACACACACACACACACACACACACACACACACACACACACACACACACATCAGACATACATACCAGACACAAAGGTATGGCAACCCACATGACCTTTACCTGTGTACCATACAGTACTGTGTGTCAGTAGTTACAAGACCTTATGCCTGAGGTATGTCATCTGTGAGGACTATGGGGAACAAACAAAATAGTGGTTCCAAGACATGTGGACATACACCATACTGCGCTGTTTAGGCATACAGCTTCAGTTAGTACTACAGTTCATTCAGGGGTTAGATTCACCAGCAGTAACACTCAATAAGCATACATGTACTGCTGTAGCCTACAATGGATCTACCTAGTCGACACCAACAGACTACGTCAGACCATCTGGCATACTGCTTTTTCTGCCAAGAAATAGCATACACATATTTTGCTGGGATCACAGCTAGGAAACATAATACCATGACAGAAACAGTTTCCCACTTAGCTATCACACATATACAGAACTCTGACACATTCACCAACACATTCACCATCACACTCAGTCAACCTCACATAGCAATCATTGCAACAAGTACATGTGGGTGTATATCGGTTCATAGGTAGGTTACAGGCTATTGGCCCTAGGATCTATAGATGTCTAGCCATACACTACCCTGGCCTTTGACACACAAGTAATTTCATTTCATGTTGTCCTGTCAAGCAGAGCCACAGAGGTAATTCCTGGGGTGTATTTCCTATCTCCCATACAATCATCAGTATTATATATGACGACTGCTAATTAGGAGCTTTGTTTGCTATTGATAGGTGGTTTGTTCCAGAGTATGGGATGTCTCTGAGATAGGGATCTATCCCTCCAGCATGTGCTGTTTATTGAGGTGACAAGGTTTAGATCCCTAGAGCGTGTAGCTCATAGGGATTGTGATCTGTTTACGTGGAGCATGTCCAACAGCTCTGGGTTGGACATAGCTTTGTATGTTAGGCAGAGGTCACCTCTGGGTTGCCGGTATGCGACACAGTCTAGCTGTGGTTTTGTGAGACGGTCTTCATAGGGCATCTGTTTGAGGACAGTATTACTCTTTGTGAGGTATGTCTGTGGCCTTTCCAGTTGCTGTAGATGTATTGTGAGGTACATACCAGAAGGGGCATTGTACTCTATAATGGGTTTTGTGAGTGATGAGTAAAGGGGAACACTGATCACATTTTCCCTGGATGACACAGCCTTTGTGATGAGGTGTGCCATTGTAGACAGATTACATGACTGGTGTGGCACTGCGATTATCAAGGGGGAGACTACTGTCCACCTGTGTCCCATGGTCTGTTATCACACTTTCAGTGTTAAGTCGACTACCACCTATGTAGTTCATGGGTACAGAATTTTTAGCAAAAGGGATGCCAATGAATTTCCGACATTGAGCTTGAGACCATGGCTTTGTCACCAGGCATCTGTCACAGTAAATATGACTCTCTCTCTCTCTCTCTAGATATATATATATATATATATATATATATATATACATATATATATATATATATACATATATATATATATATATATATATATATATATATATATATAGATATATATATATACGCACACACATATAAACATCCATTGGTGTACATATAGATATACGTATAGGCACATATACAGTACACCTTTCATGGTGGGAATATCAATTAAGCGAAGTATGTGAGGTGTACAGTTATGTAATGATATTGCACAGTCTTGTGCCAAATGCATTTAAGGTGGTCTCAGCCCATGTGGCTTTAGCAGACCTCACTGGCTGCAACACTGCAAACCTAACAAATCACATCTACAGCGTTTAACCACCACATGTCATATACCAGCACTGTATGCTGTCTTGTTTGCTGCACACTACTACCTACATACATATATGCACATAACAACCTTCACCAACATATATATGACCTCCCTTCAGAAACAGTTGCAGTATGTCCCTTGCTCTATGCACATGTACAGATGCTAATATATGTGACAAAGATATATCTCTCCGTATGTGTGTGCCATATACACACAAGGTCCACACTGTTGTAAGTCCCTGGACCTCATGGCTGACCTGTAGGGCCTTGCTGTAACATGAACAGGTGTTACGTGTGAGCACATAGCTATAAATGCTAGATTAGCATACCAGCCTGGTACAGCAGTTGCCAATGCTAAGCTACACGTTGATATGACTAGCATGCATGTGTTACTCTGTCACATCCATGGTTATATAGCTGTATGCGTTACTCCCCCAAACAGCCATTATCCACACTACTTTACAGACCACAGCTAACATGGTTCAGATGTTTGACATTTAATGCTGAGCTACATATATCCCAGTTATGTCCCACTGCACACAGCTACACACTTTGTCCATGGCAGTAGTTATGCAGGGCATCTGTGCATAGATATGTACTGCTGCCACATATTGATGTTCCAAAGTATGTAGAGTAGTCTTCAAATACATCTACTACATGCCAGTAAATACTTATCTGTTACATACCTTTCCTTTGTATATGTTTGAAGTTTTCAGTTTGGTGTGTCTTTGGCTTTATTTTTTTCCCCTGGTGTGGGTGGGGGTGTGTGTCTCAGTCTCTGTCTCTGTCTCTCTCTCTCTGTCTCTCTCTCTCTCTCTCTCAGCATCTGCAATGGGATGATTGCATGTGTGGCCAGCAAGTACAGCCTGCTTTTATAAGTATCTGCACATGTGCATGTGATGGCCTCTGCACCAATTGGTGGCCACCATTTGGTAATTGCATGCAACCTGCTGTGTGGTAATTGCAATACTCACTGTCATAGCAGCCCAATGATATAAATTGCTATGTCAGGTAGGCGTAGCCCTTTCAGCTTTCCAAAGTGGGGCCCATGCTTGTTTGCTGTAGACACCGTTGTGTAAGTCAGAAGGTTGGTATAGTTCTTATATCTGAAGCTAGGGGTGTAGCCAGTGATTTAAATGTTGTACTCAGACCTGAATGTTGCCACTTCCACTACACAGTTGTCAGTGTAGAATTGTACTCACCTCTACAAATGCTAACACAAGATACATGGGAGTATGTAGTTTCTTTTCTACTTATACAATTAACTGCCATACAAAAGTAGTTATTGAGATGTATTCATTTGGCACATGAACTGTTTGCGAACTGCTATACTGTGAATATTAATTTACTCACATTTGAATAGTTTGTGCTTTTTTAGTGTTGACATTAGCACAAGCTGCTCAAGGAATATGGACAAATTTCAGTACTGAGTATGCCTACCTACATCCTTGGTGGACCCTGAACACACAGGTATATTGTACATTTGGGTAGGGGTGCAGAAGGACAGAGAGCATTATGTATTAATGTGTGAACTTTATCTAGCTGAACATAAAGGGTTGCTGTGTACCTGTTAGTTTACCAAGGTAAGTAGTCTGTCTGCGTAGCTCCCAACTGTGGACCTATACAGATGGTAGCCAGAGGTTAGCCTGTTATTCTTTGTCTGTGCACCACACTGGTCTTTTCAGCACTGGAACAATGGCATTGTCACAGTTGGTTGCTACCAGTACATGGCTACATCCCTTGGTATTTCAGTGTTGTACTCCTACATGAGGGTATGCTTCTGGAACTCCTTCCAAAGCTATTTGCACAGTGTGTAACAGCACAATAGCTGATATGCCTGTGTGTTTCTGCCTCTGCCAGGCCTCTCAAACACTCAGGTATATATTTGAACAGACTCAGGGAAAAGTAGGTAGAAGTGAGGTACACCTTTACAATATTAGAGACATTAAGTTGAGACTTTGAGAGAACCAGAGCATATGGATTAATACACATTTCCTGAAGTACAAGCAGTGTCTAACTCTTACATATTGTCATTATTCATTAAGTGTAATTCCCCACCTTTCTGCCTAACGTCAGTACCTTTCAGAGGGTTTCAGAGGGACACAGCTAAAACCTGTCTCAAAATCAGGGACATGCCTGAAAATTAGTCACAGTTGGGAAGTATGGCTTCTGCCCTAATCAGATATGCCAGTGTTTGTCCTGCTATGATACTGTGTGGAGGTTGTAAAGTGCTCTTGTAACATTATTTCCTGCTAGAATGGCTGGTTCTCTTTTCATAGTCATGTAATGCAATTAGGTTCATACGTTCGTACTAGGCTATCTGCCCTAGGGCATTTATAAGCCTAGCCAGAGTGTATGTGGCTTACACCACCCCTTAGGATGAGAATACTATGCCCTTTTAGGGTTTTAGTTTACTATGCCTCTATTTAGTAGTGACAAAGAGATGACCGATCTCCCATCCACTCGAGATTTCTCTTGAATAGAGTCAGTGAGGGCTCTGCCTAACATGGACTGGGATTCTGTTCCAGAGTGTAGGGAGCCTCTGGGTTATGAATCTGTCCCTCCAGCACGTTCTATTTATTTCTGTGTTGAGGTTTAAGTCACTTGTTCTCGTGGCTCTGATGGATTTGGATTTTCTGAGGTGGAGCATGTCCATTAATTCAGGATTGGACATGGCCTTGAGGCACAGATCACCTCTGAGTAGGCGGTATGCGACTGAATAGAGCTGGAGTTTTTTCAGTCGGGCAGCATATGACATATGTTTAAGACCCTTTATCCTCTTGGTGAGGAACTTTTGGGGTCTTTCCAACTGCTGCAGGTGTCGGATAAGATACATCCCAAATGGGGCATTGTACTCAATCATTGGCCTGATAAGAGAAGAGTACAGGGGCACAATGACCTCTCTTGATCTAGATGTGAAACCCTTCATGATAAGGTGGGCAATATAGAAGGTCTTCCTAACCACTTTGGCAATGTGAGTGTCAAATGAGAGGTTACTGTCAACCTGGGTCCCTAGGTCCCTGATTACCTCTTCCGTACTTAATGGATTACCGCCTATGTGGTAATTTGTCGGTACCTTGTTTTTCCCAAAGGGTATGACTATACATTTTTGGCTAGCTTAAGGCCATGGCTCTGGCACCAATTATCCATTTCTATGAGGCCTCTCTGAAGGATGTTTGTGTCCGCTGGAGTATCAATTATGGCGCCCAGTTTGCAGTCATCTGCGAACTTTGTTAGCCACAATCCTCCTATGTTTGCCTGTACCTCAGAAAAATAAATGCCGAACAAGAGGGGTCCCAGGACTGAGCCCTGTGGGACACCGCTTGTGACTGGCTTAGAGTCTGACATAGCTCCAGCAACTCTGACCCTGTGGGTTCTGTCCTTGAGCCAGTTTGCAACCCATCTTGTGACATATGGGTTTACATTTAAGCTGGTGAGTTTGTCTATGATGCCCGAGTGGGGTATTGTGTCAAAGGCTTTTGCAAGGTCAAGGTAGGCTGTGTGAACTGCCTTACCCTCATCAATGGCCTTAGTGACTGTTTCAAAAACGTCGACCAAGTTCAGAAGGCAGGATCTGCCCTTGACAAAGCCAAATTGGGTAGGATCCAATGTCTGTAGGTCCCCAATGTCTTTGTTTATGAGTTCCATTATGATCCTCTCCATAGCTTTGCAGACCAGGCTCGTCAGGCTTATGGGACGGTAATTTCCAGGGTCCGTAGAAGCACCGCCTTTGTGAAGTGGGACCACTGTTGCTGTACGTCACTCTTTGGGCGTGGGTCATATCCTGTGGTAAGGCTAAGATTAAACAGCAGCCTTATGTGTGGGTTTAGTTCCTCTTGGAGTTCATGTAGCACACAGCCCGGGACACCATCCGGTCCCATTGATGCTGTGTTTTTAGCTTTAGAGTGGGTGGCTCTCACCTGGGCATCTGAGATGTTAGGGAGGCTACACTCTGCT
Organism: Protopterus annectens; assembly: GCF_019279795.1. Classification (NCBI taxonomy): domain Eukaryota; kingdom Metazoa; phylum Chordata; order Ceratodontiformes; family Protopteridae; genus Protopterus; species Protopterus annectens. Next base: position 627,626,831 of record NC_056730.1, on the reverse strand, counting down.
GGGATAGTTATTTCTCCTTTTGGGGGAGAGGGGGAGGAGAAATTTGCACTGAACCTGTCTGCCAGAATGTTGGCAATGTCAGTGGGTTCAGTGTATTTTGTGTCATTTTGGACTAACTCTGAGCATATCTGGGAGTTTCCACCCAGGTTTCTAACATAGCTAAAGAAGGCCTTGTGATTGTCTTTTGTGTCATTTTTCTCTCAAAGTTGGCCTTGGATGATTTTATGAGTGATCGTAGTTTTTGCTAGTACTGATCAGAGATGCCTTTCCTTTAGGGATTTTGCTCTGTCATGTAGTAGCTTCCTCCTTCTGTTGTAAAGTTTGTTTATGGCTGGGGTCCACCAGACTGGTCGCCTGCCTTTGGGGAATGGGTCTTGGTTTTATTTGGGATTGCATGATCCATGCATTCTTGAAGGTGCCCATAGAAGGCATTTGCAAGGGATTCAGCAGTGTGGGTTGTGGTTTCCACTGGCCCAGGGGCCTAGAAAGATACCACTTCAGTCTTAAGAAGTGTGAAGTTTGCTTTTGAGAAGTTCTTCACTGTGGTCTTTTGTGCAGGGGTGGGGCGGATGTGGATTTCCAGTGAGATTAATTTATGGTCTGATCTTACCAAAGAGGGATGTACTTCGTGTGGAGCATTTTGTCCCCATGTTTGTGATGATCAGGTCTAGTATATTGTCTCCTCTTGTGGGAATGGTGACTAGTTGTTCCATTGCATTTGAGTTTATGAATTCTAAGAACCTTTGGGCTAGAGTGTTGGGGCTTGAGTAATGTTCCCAGTCTATGTTTGGGTAGTTGAAGTCTCCCAAAATTATGGTATTTGAGAGACATTCATACTCTCCAGTGTCTTCAGGAAGGCTGTGTGGGTTCCTGAGTTTGAGAGGGTGGTCTGTAGCATGCTACAAACTGTAAGGCAGTTTTGCCTATGGTTAGTTGCACCTGGATAGTCTCCGATGCTTCCGTTGCCACTAACCTGGAGGTGTGGGTATCTTTGATGAAAATGGATACTCCCCTCCTTTTGTGGTTCTGTCCAAGTTTTGGGGCCGGAAAGCATGATATGAGGTAAAACCTGATAGTGCTGGGGTGCTCTCAGGAGCCTTGAACCAGGTTTCAGTCACTGCACAGACATCGATGTTCTCCATACTGAGAAGGGCTTCGAGGTGCATCTTGAGGTTTAGACTTCTGGCATTGAGCAGCATTACCCTTAGTTTTTTTCCACTTGTGTTTTCTAGGGAGGTAGGTTTGTCATTTGAGCCTTGCCTAAAACAGGCACTATGGGGTGGCAAGAGCCTTGGCCAATATCCGGAAGCCCAGGGGTGACAGGTGCAAACCATCCCTTGCAGCGTGGCTTGTCAAGCATGTCATCCCAAGCAGACAGACACTGGATCCTTAGAATGACACCAGTAATTAAGCCAATTGTTAAAACTGATCATTTTGTCTTTATACTGTGGCATCATTCTTGGTGAGGGTAAGATGCTGCTCAGGGTCAGGGTCATACCGGCCTGGGCTACATAATCAGAGAGCTCCTCTATGTCTCTTTTCATGTAGTCCAGGGAGGTACGGCTCAGGTCGCTTACACCTGCATGTACAATGACTGAGTCATATTTGTACTTGCTGTGGAGTGACCTGAGTGCTTGTGTTATGTGGCGATTCTAGCTCCCACAGGCAGCTTACTGTGACCCTCTCCTTGTTCAGTCTGGTGGCGGACGCCAGTGTGCCTGACTATGGAGTCACCTATTACAAGTGTGTCTGGCATGTTGTTTGGCCTTAAGGGCTGTGACTGTTTAGCACACTGACTTTGTGAACTATGTGTTGCATTTGCTATGTCTTGAGGTGGTGGTTGCTTGGGTGTCTGCTTTGGAGGCCTCTGTTGTTTTGGTAGATTTTTAGTCAGTGCCTCCGAGTATGTTTTTGTGTGTTTATGTGTTTGGTTTGCACTTGTGATAGTTCTATGTGAGACTGGGTTTGTGGTGTGCGTGGTTACCTTCTCCTCCTGACTGGTCTTGCCAGTACTGAATTGAGAGCTCAGCCTCCAGTTTGGCTATATAGTTGCATCTCTCATATATTTGTATTTGTTGGGAGGAGGAGAGGGTTGTCTGTGTACATGAGGCAATTGTAACATTGCCTCAAGATTCCCAGATTCACCAGCTGAACAGAAGAGGACGCTAGCAACTGACCCTTCGACATGCTAGAAATAGTGAAAAAGATTGCTGTGTAACTGAGTCAGAAAGGACCTATAGGGAAATGGGTACTCAACAGAATTTAGGTGAATGAAGTACTTTTCGTTTGTTTAAGAGTACTTTACCTGTATACAAAATGCTTTAGGAGAAAGTGCTGAGCTTTTCAGATAGAGTATAGGATGTTTAGATTGCAAGTAGAACAGTTCTAAGGGAAAAATTGAAGAGCAGACTTGGCGGAGCCAGAAAAAGTTTAACCAAGTTTAACCTTGTTTAACCGGCACGAGCCGTGCAAAGGTGGATTTTAAGCAGTGAACTACAAAAGAGCTAGGAATGGTCCCAAACAACCAATTACTAACAGCTTCTTGTGCTGAGGTCACTTCCCCCAAGGATAGGTAGGCTGCTCAAGGCTCCCCACTCCCACTGGTGAGCAAAGAAACTTCTTTTTATCCAAGTAAGGTAATGGACAACACAGGAACTACACCACAGCCCAGAATACAGCAATGCCTGTATACTGGTCTAAACAAGTCGAAAAAGGCGGGAAAACAAGGACTGCTGGTAAAGATCCACAGAACAGGATTTGTGTTATGGAATTCCGATTTATCCTTTGCATTCACTCATTCTGATGCATGATATATTTATTTCAGCACCAATTTGTTGTATGTTTATCATGGCTTAGTGGTACTTCATGCAGTTTAGTGTGTACAAGGTCCGGGGTTCAAGGCTAACAGAAGTGTTTTATTTTGCTGCTGGGCAGAACAAGGGCCTTGACATACAGAGTGACTAAGGCACTTTTAAGCAGTTGTAAGTGGGTTTGTGCAATGCTTAACTAAGCGCACACAAGCGCACACAGGCGCACACTCGTGCAAACCTGCTAACTACTGCTTAAAAGTGCTTACTCCCTTAACCAGCTCATTTCTTTGAAAGAAAAGAAAATGGGGAGATAGGAAAGTGATGAAAACGGGGCACAAAGAGGGAAAGACAGTAGGGAAAACAGCTCGGGATGTGCAGGACGGGTGTAGGGAAGGTCCATAGCTGCCCATTTCTTTAACAACAACAGCTGTGCATATACGAGTAATTTGGAGGTAAATTTGAAACCTTCCATCCCTGAGAGAGGGGTGAGGACAACAAAGTATGTTGTACTGCCAATTAAATTTCAGTTTATGTGTCCAACGGACATGTGTGCAAAATAGGCAGCTATGTATGGGGCGTAATTTTTTTGTGGGCACTGATTGCCCATTTTTTTTTTCAGGTGAGAGTGGAATGTGGTGTAGAGGAAGTAGGTATATTTTGGGAGGTAGGTTGGGGAGGTAAACAGACAAGACAAACAAGACACATACAGGGGCGGAATATGACACATGGGGTGGGTAAACACCATTGACGGGGAAGGATGTTTGGAAATCGCAAGCCCATGAACCCACAGATGGCAACAGTGAAACTGAGATTCCCCACCCATGGGCAGTCACCATTGCACCTTCTCAGCCCAGAGGGTGGTGGTGCTGGGGGCTACATAGGAGGGGCAGGCTCACCCATGAGTTGTGCCACTCTTGCCTCGAGCTGGCGTAGAGGATCAGTGACTGCACGCTCGATCTCCCTACGCACCACAGCCCGGACTGTTCGGAGGGTGATACGTGGCCCTCCTCCGGCCACGCTTGCACAGGGGGATGAGCCACATCCCCTGCAGTGCTTCCACCCAAAGGTGGCACAGGAACAATGGAGGAGGAGGTCCTGGGCTGGGCACCAGACCTGCTGGTGCCAGGAGCCATTGCCAGCTGAGGTGGGACAGGTGAGTCCGCTGGGACTGGCCTTCCCATATGTTCTATATTTTGGAGGATTTAATGACAATATGGGTTAGTAATAGCCAACAACATTCCAATTTAGTTGTAACAGCATAAAGTAGTATTCCCATTAACCCAACACACCACAGTTCCAACAGTTGAAGAGCAAGCATAACACATGCATAAATAGAACAACAGTGGACATTCTAACAGCATGCAGGATTGATTGGTGGCAATAGGCCACCAAGATTGTGGTATGTGAACAGGGCACATGCATCAAAGTAAATGCAGATATTTATAAACCAATAGGACATGTATCCCAACAAATGTTATGAGATTAGACATACCCATCGAGGTGTGGAATTGCACTGTTTATGCACATACAGTAGGGTGTAAAAAGAAACCTCCATTAACAACTTATATATACTTATAGTTTGCACTACATTCCTGTTGACTGCAGTTATATGTCCCCTACATGTATTATTACACTAGGCAATGACCGTTAAATTGTGAAAAGGGTTTTGCTAGTTCTTGATATACCTGACCTGTATCTGACATACAAAAACTGTCCTGGATGCAGATGTTACTGCTACATATTTATATATTCCATTTATATTTATATATCTACATATCTGGATGTGTTCAGGTGACATTATCAGGTATATGATAACAGCCCCTACATTTCTAGCAGCACAATGACATTTCTGGGGAACACAATAACAAGCTACTCATGTGCCAGATTAACCTGTACATACCGGCCATGAGCCAACAGTTGAGGACTGTATATATGCTTAACAGCTACTGGCACTCCCTTCATCCACTTTATATGGGCCTACCAATGTGTGGGTTGACTGCGCTTAATACAGCAGTACTATTTCTATAATGCAAGAGTACAACAACATATCGAAGAAAGTGACACGGACACACTCGAGGAATTATACCTTTATTAATTACATTACACACTTTTCTAGTGGCTCTCTCATTTAATTGATATATCAGTGCATGCAGAGGTCTATTATTCAAGACATATTATACCTTTATTAATGGGTTACAACACCTTTTGACGCTGTCTCACTTATTTTATGTAACAGACTACAATAGCAGTTCTTACATACTTCATTCCATGGCTACATACTCAGTAGTGGGGAATTTTCCATTTCACAGGCCTCCTGTATCCACTGGTTCAGTCAGTCCTCCTTGCATCTCTTTGGGTCTGAGTAGTGGTGTCTGACCTGCTCACCAGTCTGAGGGACGCCTGTGGCACTGGTGAGATCATGTGCTAGATGGTTCCAGGCTTCTGCTTTGTACTCAGTACCCTGAAACAGGCCCTGCAGGAGTCTTGCATCATGATGATGGACGAGGAGCCAAACCATTACTTTTGACTCCTCAATGCCCTACCGTTGCACTCAAAAATGAGAGCCCTCTCCAACACCAGCCATACTGTCTGCAGATGGGAGCTACAACCAGTTATGGCAATTATTCCTGCCTATGGAGCTTAAATATGTCTCCTTTCCCGCACTTATTTGTGATTGGCCAGTTTTGAAAAATCTCAGCTAAAAGCAAACCTGCTTAGCAATGGGGAAACTTCCACTGATATATATGAGTGTGTTGGCAATGCATCCATATGTAAAGCTGTCATGGCTTAGTGGTTTAGTACTGTGATTATGGTGCACAGTATCCCGAGTTCGAGGCCTGTCATTGCTTTTTATTTTACTACTGGCCAGACCGGCTAGGAGGTGTGACTGTGTTTAGCCGACTTTGCTCAACTTTGCCCAACGTTGCTCGACATTGCTCTACGTTGCTCTGTGTTGCCCGACGTTGCTCGACATTGCTCTATGTTGCTCTATATTGCCCGATGTTGCCCAACGTTGCGCTAGCTAGCGTGGTGCGCAGCTCCACGTGAACATGTTTTATTTGCGCTAATTGGTGCAATATGCAGCTTCGCACAAAGCACTACCACATAGGCCATTTCAATGCATTTTACTAAAATTTAAAAGGTAAATGTCAGGAATTCTTTTTATGCACACATTTCCTACAAAAAATAGGAAGGGGAGTAGCAGGACTAGAACCGGGAATGCCTCCTCTTTGTGCGAGGGCTCTACCACTACACTATTGCTATTTGGCTCAATTTGCATATAAGTAGTTTATTATCCTCTTCGATGTCTACACTGCTAACTGTAGCTAAGCAATGGGCAAACCCGCACATACACGCGCAAATATGGGCATCTATATCGGGAATAATAAAAAAAAAAAAAAAAGGAAAGCTTTACATTTTAAACTTGTAAAGGGATTTAGAATGTGGGGGAGTGTAGTGTTGGGTATGTAGACATTTGAGCGGACTCGCTCATTTCAGTTGACATTTGCAGTTTAGGCACTTGCAGGGGAGTGGATATTTGGACTGCTCGGCAGTCTGACATGCCCCCTGCACTCGTGCACTCTCCGTGTTAGCCTTAGAGTTGAGTCAGCGCACCCTAATGAATATGCATGATGCGCTGTCATCATACTCTTAGACTGCAGTTTCTGTGTAAGACTTAGTTAGTCATACACGGGGGATTAGTGAATCCCGGCCTGAGATTTTTTTTAGAAACATTGGCCTATACTTCTTACTGATGACAAGATTAAAGCAATAGTTGGGAAAGACCTAAGTTTAGGTATAAAAACAAGAGGAATTTGAAACAGATGTTATGTTATCCAGATAAGAACAGACATAAAGATAGGGTTCCTAATGTCTGGGGTACTGCCCCCTGTGGTAATTGTAATTTTTGTGACTACATTGAGACTGATAATAGCTTTATCAGCCTTAATTATGGACGAAGGTTCTGTTTTCGGATATGTGCTGACTGCAACACCAAGGACGTGATCTATTTGGCACACTGTGTTGTATGTTCCTTGTTTTATGTGGGGAAGTGTAATCATAGGTACAAGGATAGAATAAGGGAACATACCTATTCTATTCGAATTAAGTATGAGAATAACGCATTGGCCAAGCATGTCTTGTCAGAAGGTGAACATTATATATTTAAGTTTTGAGTTATAGATAAGGTAGATGAGTCCCTAAGGATGGGAGACATTCGTAATCACACTGAATGGGTGGAGTCAACATGGATCCTTAGGATGCAATCTTACAAGGGGAAAGGCTTGAATGGTCAGGTTCCATTGAAACCTGTTCTTAAAGCAAGAAGATTGTTTAGATGAAGTTTTTTATATACTTTGATATTAATTGTGCAGATATATATATATATATATATATATATGTGTCTGTATATATATATATATATATATATATATATATATATATAGAGAGAGAGAGAGAAAGAGAGAGAGAGTTTTTGTTCATATATTTTTAATATATGTTTTATATTTATGTAAGGTGATTTCATTATAGTTAGAAGTTATTTAATTTATAATATACAATATAGTATTGTGTTCTTATGTGTTTTAGAGTCGTGACATGATACATGTATTTGATTGGTCAGATAGTATATAGGAAGTGGTATTTTCTCTTTTTAACATCTGATGAAGCAGTGTTGGAGTATAACTGTGAAAGTGCTTATTCCGTTTCCATAAATACATTTATTTTTATTGGTCTACGTTGCAGTTCGTATTTTTAATTTGTGGTATAAGTTGTGCGTTACAAATACTGTTTTTTGCATTGAAGTATTGACCCCTTGGCTTTTGAATACTCCTTGGCTATCGAATACCGGCCAAAGCTCTTGCTGCCCCCTTAGTGCCTTTTTTAGGCAAGGGTAAAAATTCAAACCCACCTCCGTAAACAGCACAAGTAAAAAATTGAGGGTTATGCTACTCAATGCCAGGAGTTTAAATCTCAAAATGCATGCGCTCGAAGCACTCCTAAGTATGGAGAACGTCGACCTCTGTGCAGTAACTGAAACCTGGTTCAAGGCTCCAGAGAGCACTCTGGCACTACTGGGCTAAAACTCATACCACACATTTTGGCCACAGAACACGGACCGAAGCACAAAAGGAGGGGGTGTATCCATATTCATCAAGGATACTCACACCTCTAGGTTAGTGGTGCAGCATGATACCTCTGAGATCATCCATGTGCAACTAACATCAGGCAAATCTGTAATGCAAATTGTGGCCTGCTACAGATCACCCTCCATGACCCAGGACCACCACTCTGCCTTTCTGGAGACACTGGAAAACATGAAGGTCCTACCGAACACCCTGATCTTGGGAGATTTCAATTACCCTACCATTAACTGGGAAAACTACTTGAGTACAAACTCCCAGGCTCAGCGCTTCCTGGAATTTATCAACTCAAATGCCCTGGATCAGCTGGTAAACTCCCCTACCAGAGGCCACAACATATTGGACCTGGTCATCACCAACATGGGCGACAGGTGCTCCGTACCGGAGGTCAACCCGTCACTGGTTAGATCAGACCATAAACTAATCACCCTGGATGTCCACACCCCACCACCACCCCCAACCAAGGAAACCATAGTGAAAAACTTTTCTAAAGCAAACTTCACCTTACTTAAGGTAGAGGTGGTAAGTTTCACAGCCCCCATGCTAAAGGATAATACTGCCCAAGATGCAGAGTCCTTTACAATTGCACTCTATGAGCACCTACAAGGATGCATGGATCGTGCCATCCCTAGCAAAACCAAGACTCACTCCCCTAAGAGAAGGAAACCAGTCTGGTGGACCCCTGCCATAAACAGATTATACAACAAAAGGAGGAAACTAGTTCAGAAATAAGCAAATCCCAAGAAGGAAAGACATCCCTGATCAGTATCAGTAAGAAACTAAGGTGCCTCATAAAATCATCCAAGGCTAACTTCGAAAGAAAAATAGCCAAGGATTTGAAAGATAACCACAAAGCCTTCCTTAGCTATGTCAAGAATCTAAGTGGCAACTCACAGATATGCTCTGAGATAGTGCAAAATTGCATAAAATATACTGAATCTACTGATATTGCCAACACACTGGCAGATAGATTCAGTGCAAACTTCACCTCCCTCTCACCTTCAAAAGGGCCCACAACAATACCGGAAAAGTGTAGTGTCCCAAAATCACAAAAGCACAGGTGAAAATAGCCCTTTCAAAAGCCAAAAACACTGCATCAATGGGGCCAGATGGTGTCCCAGGCTGCGTCTTGCATGAACTACAGAATGAACTAACCCCCCACCTAAACACGCTGTTCAACCTCAGCCTCTTTACAGGCTACATGCCCATAGAATGGCGCACATCAATGGTTATTCTGCTCCACAAAGGAGGGGCCACAACTGACCCTGGTAACTATCAACCCATACACCTGACTAGACTGGTCTGCAAGGCTATGGAGCACATCATCATAGAACTCATTAGCAAAGACATTGGGAACCTCCAAACACTTGACCCGACCCAGTTTGGCTTTGTTAAGGGCAGATCATGCCTACTAAACCTGGTTGACTTCTTCGAGACAGTTACCAAGACCATAGATGAGGGAAAGGTGGTTCACATAGCCTACCTTGATCTCGCCAAGGCATTTGACATCATTCCTCACTCGGGTATTATAGAAAAACTCACCAGCCTGAACATAAATCCCTATGTCACAAGATGGGTTGCCAACTGTCTTACAGACAGAACTCACACGATAAGAATAACAGGCTCCAGGTCTGACTCTAAACCAGTCACAAGTGGTGTCCCACAAGACTCAGTTCTGGGACCCCTACTGTTCGGCATATATTTCTCAGAAGTACAGGCAAACACAGGAGGAATATGGCTAACCAAGTTCGCCGATGACTCTCCGGCTGACATGGACATCCTCCAAAAAGGCCTTACTGAGACAGAGACCTGGTGTCAAAGTCATGGCCTCAAGCTAAATGTCAAAAAATGCATAGTCATCCCATTTGGGGAAAACAAAACACCCACGAATTACACATAGGAGGCAGCCCCCTTAATACAGAAGAGGTAATAAGAGATCTGGGGATACAGGTAGATAGTAATTTCTCCTTTGACAATCATATTGCCAAAGTAGTTAGGAAATCCTTCTATGTGGCCCATTTAATTACTAAGGGGTTCCCATCTAGAAATAAAGAGGTTATAGTGCCCCTCTACTCGTCATTCATCAGACCCATCATAGAGTACAATGCCCCATTTGGGATGTACCTCACAAGACACTTCCAACAGCTTGAAAGACCACAAAAGCACCTCACCAAGAGGATTACTGGCCTCAAACATATGTCCTATGCAGCCCGACTGAAAAAACTCCGGCTGTACTCAGTGGCATATCGCTTACTCAGAGGTGATCTCTGCTTGACTTACAAAGCCATGTCCAACTCAGAATTGATGGACATGCTCCACCTAAAGAAATTCAAGTCACTGTGAGCCACACACTCTAGTGAGCTAAACCTCACCACAACAATAAATAGAACATGCTGGAGGGATAGATTCCTGTCACAGAGACTCCTCATGCTTTGGAACAAAATTCCTAACTACATTAGGCAGAGCCCCTCACTAACACTCTTCAAGAGAAGCCTTGACGAGTGGATGGGTAACAGAAAGTACACCCCTGGGATCACTTCATTGGCTCTGCTTGACAGAGGCTCAGTTAATTAATCAATGGGGCGGCGAAAGACGACACACTCAAGCTAGGCTTATAAATGCCCTCGGGCAGATAGCCTAGTACCTACCTATGAACCTATAAGTTATGATAATTACAGAATATGCTTTTAGTTTATAACTTAATCAGGGCTGGTACATAGGCATAGACAATTCACTTTGAAATATTGTTTGAGGTTTTTTTTTTAAGAGACGTTTGGAGGATTGTAGGATTATATAGCTTGGCAACGAATTCCAGGTTTTGCCAACAAAGTTGGCAAATAGGGATTCACCAGCAGAGTTATTAGCTTTGTGGGTTTAGACCAGTAGTTTATCAGCTGACCACAGGGATCTTAGGTTGCTATATGGCTTAATAATATTTTTAAGTGAGTGGGTATCCTCAGGGTGGTATAAATTTTATGCGGTATTAAGAGTTTATTGAACTGAATTAAGCTGGGCAGTTCTAGCCACTCTAGTTATTTAAGGTTCTGGCAGTGGTGGTTTCTATAGGTGCAATCAGTGGTGAATCTGGCAATATGATTGTAGCTATGGGACAGCTTACCTAGTTCGGATTTGTTGAGGTTTGAGAGTACAAGCAAGGCATATAAAAGAGTAGAGAATAGGTGTGATTGGGCGATTGCAGTCCTAGCCAGTGGTGTTAAAAATGTAATGTTTCTATACAGTGATCCAAGCTTCTTACTGATGGTCTATATGGTTTTGTTGATCTGTAGGTCAAATTTGAGATTATTGTCTATGATAACCGCTAGCAGTTTGGTGTGATTATCTGGGGAAATAGTGGTACCATTGTTAGATGTGACAGAGAATGAAAGTGTGGTGGATCTACTAGTGGGGGAGAAGGGTAGAATTTTAGTTTTATTGGGGTTTAGAAGTAGGCATTGGTTGGTGAGCCAGTTCTCAATAGTGTTAAATGTATTTTGGGTTAAGGTTTGCAGTTTGGATGGGGAGGTGGCTGAGCAGATCAGAGTGGAATCATCTGCATATTGAATGCAGGTGGCTTTAGGGATAGCAGTGTGAAGGTTGTTGATAAAAATAGAGAAGAGTAATGGACCTAGTATGGACCCTTGAGGGACACCAAATGTGAGAGGTAGCTGGCTGGAGAGTTTGCCCCGCCATAGTACCGCCTGTTGTCTATCAGTCAGTTAGGACTGGAAGTACTGGAAAGCAGGCTTGTTGAAGGAAATAGATTTTAGTGAAAGAATGAGAAGTTCATGGTTGACCATGTCAAAGCCTTTTGATAGGTCAAGAAAGAGGGCGGAGGTTAGCCTATTGTCATTCCTGATTTGGTTTATGGTAGTAGTAAAGGAAAGGAGTGCTGAGGTGGTGCTGTGGTATAGTCTGAAACCATGCTGGGAGTTATTAAGTAATTAAGGTATTCTGTGTAAGGTATTGCATTAGTTTCTTGTGTACACATTTCCCCATTGTTTTGGCTAGTGGGGAAAGAATGGCAATGGGTCTATAGTTGGATATGTCTGAGGAGCTTTCACCTTTATGGAGTGGGATGATGTCAGATATTTTCCAGAAGGAGTGGATAGCGTTTTTGGATAAGGTTCTGTTGAAGAGGATAGATATGGGATATGCAATGGCATCTGCAGTTATTTGTAGGTACCCTGCAGGGAGGAGGTCAGCAGCGAGGGTGGTAGGTTTTCATTTTTTAGAAGTGTTTTGATAAAACTAGTGGATATTGGTTGGAAGCTAAATTCAGGGTGATTATTAGGTAGATTAGGCGTGTGGTTTAAGTTAGAGGGGATTAGCTGATTTGCTAGGGATTGGATTGTTTCAGTGAAAAAGTTATTAAAGGTGCTAGCTATGGTCTCTGGGGAACTATGGGTGTAGTTAGCCGGGGTTGGGGTGTAGAATGACCTGGACAAAGTAGTTAATTTAAGCCTGCCCAGAACTTTTGAGGGTTGTTATGGTGTTTTTCTAGGAGATTTTGGTAGAAGTTTTTTTATCTAGTAAAATAGATTTTTTGTATCATTCCTGAGTTGATGATATTCTAGATGGTCAAGTGGGGCTTTAGTTGTTCTCCAGCTGGCCCAGGTTCTGTTTCTAGTTTTGATTTTAGCTTTGGTATCTTTTGTGAGCCATGGTGCTGTATTTGATCTAGTTTTTATTGTACGTGCTGGAGCATGGGAATCAAGGATACTTAGGAATTTAGTGTCAAAGTGATCTATGACCTCCACTAATGTTAGATTTTTTAGTTTTGACAAGTCAACTGCTTTTAATTCATTCTGGAATATAGCAGCATCAAAGTTTTTCCTGTTTTTAACTGTTTTATGTTTGGGCTGGTGAGGGTTTCCTGCCTTATGTTTTATGATATAGGTTAGACGATGGTCGCTGAGATCATCAGGGAGAGTACCAGCTGTGTACAGTTAGGGTTGGTTATTAACTAGAATCCAGTCTAGGATACTTTCCCTGTTAACCTCTCTACTGTGACCTCTCAGGCAGACACACACTCACACCTATACCCACACATGCAGCCACACACATGCATATACCCCCTAAAACTATCTCACCACTAAACCCTTTAGCACTTACCTCTACAGTAATAAGTGAGCATGAGCTTTTGGTTGTGTTCATTAACACAAGCAGGCAGGAGCAGCTGTGCTAATTTATACAGTCAAGTGAATGACTGTGTAAATGCCTTAACACAGGCATTTCCATGAGAGAATACAGAGCTAATTAACATATACCCCCTGACAGCATCATTAGCATTCAGCATGTCTGTGGAGATAGCCCCCTATGGTGCTGCACAAACAGACAGATAGACAGCTAGATAGTAGATTAATAGACATAAAGTTAAATAAAGTTTGATGAAACCAAACTTTAGCAACTTTTTATCAGCTATTCAGTTATCAAAGAATGCACTCTTGACATTAACTATCCAGGTTCTTGTGTGATATGGGCTCTAAGACTTTAAATTGTCTTAAGGTGCTTCACCCCACAGAGCTCCCATAGACAAGCCAGCAGATCTGACATGAAACTGGCACCTCTGCCAGTTGGATTTCTCTTTGTGCTAAAGTGCCATTTTAGAGCTATTTCTCAATTCCTAAAGGTTATCTTGAGGTATACACCTCATATACATCTCACAGTAATCTTTTAGAATTCCCATTTGCAGTGTTGTACTCATATATCATCAGCTCATGAATTAACAGTATTATTTAGGGTTCATAATAAATAACAAAGTATATCCAACTCTGTACTGAATATTTTCTAGTTCCAAAGGTTTAGAAGTATTTTCTAAGAAGATGTGTAGGCATTGTAGTAGTATCTAATTGAAATTTCACAATAATTCCACTATATCTCAGTATTTATTTCAAAATGTCAGACTTGTACAACTATTTCCCTGTCTATAATGCATTTTTAGACTTTAAAGTATAAATATAAATATTGAAAAAATGAATAATAAATCACAAGCAATAGTCGAGTACTGACAAATGTTGCAATTCTATGTCTCTGTTAAACAAAATGCTAATTAGTATAAATATTTTCAGTAGTGTTTTCAAACATCTTTGCAAAATGTCCTTTTCTAATACAGACTCTGGATGTTTGATTAACTCCTTTACATCTAGTATCCATAGAATTCTAAATCTGTTTAGCTTAAAAAAACAAAGAATAGATGTAGTGCAAACTACATTGAGCCTATACTGAAAAGTGATTTCTGTGGAATTCGTTTGTACCACGCAACATACTAATCAACATACTAATTACTATCGCTAGCACATTTCCATTTAAAGTCTTAGAGAGCCCATATCATACAAGAACCTGGATAGTTAATGTCAAGAGTACATTCTTTGATAACCAAATAGTTGATAAAAAGTTGCAGAAGTGTGGTTTCATCAAAATACGTTTAAATTCATGTCTATTAATTTACTATTCTATCTGTCTATCTATCTTTCTTAACAAAGTAAATGTTGAATACCTAAGTTTGTGTAAGAAGCTGCAAAGTATGGGTGAGACCTCGACATTGGGATTTGGTGGTCTGTGCTCCATATAAATGTTTTTGTAGTAGTTAACTTTTGGGTTGGGTATTCACCTATTAAAGAATGGCTTGAATAGTGGCAGGTTTTCTTAAATTATATGAATACTGATGAAAGTATTCTCATTGAGTTAGCAAGTATCTGAGTTCCAAAATGTTACTTTACAAAAGCACTTAGGCAGGTGACACAGAGAGATCAGGTAAGTTGGTAGGAATAAAAAAATTAGGAAAGTTATGGCAATAGTAACAAAAACAAGACAGGTAATAGCAACTCTAAGAAGGAAACTGCTGTCAGCACAGACAAAATAGAAGTATCTAACATGTATAACTTATTACAACTATAACTGGTAAGTGGATGCAGAATAATGCCCTAGGAAAGATTAAAACAACTAAACCAGACCACGTCAAGTTCATGCTGTTGTTGCCATCTTCATCTTATGACCAATCTATTGCTTCATCAGTTAGCTTTATCAGTAAGAGAGGAAAGTCAGTGAGAGAGAAATAGAACAATTATTCAAGCTGGGTAGAGAGAATATTATGGTCTGTGTGACATGCCTCCTCTGGGCCAGTGATCAAGGAGCCTCAATCCTCACCACTGACACTGGTGTGGAAGTTTCACTTTAAAAAAAAAAAGATACACACAGTATTTTCAGATACAACCATTTGTACCAAGTACAATTCCCCTTAAGAGCACACAGGGAATACACACTCCAGTCATGAGGCTGGGCTTTCTCTCCAGTCCCCAAATAAGACTCTCTACTGACTACTACAGAGCTGAGTCCTAAACAGGATGTTCCAAACCAAGTCCTCCACCAACTTCTTTGGGAAATAAGTGCTCTCAGTGTCCCTGCTCAAAGTAGCTGTCACACACAGTCTTGAGATTTGGATTTTCACACACACACACCTGGGAAAGGCTAGCACAGCTTACCCACTCTGCCACCTCCACCCAGACTATAAGGTAGATTCATTGCCACCAGAACACCCAAAGCCAGATACTTTAAGGCTCTTACAAGGGTACCCAATTACACTTAGCAAAATTAAAATTTATACAAATGATAATATTAAACCAAGCAGAAGGACTTTCAGGAACATGGAGCCACAGTGCCACTAAATAAATGCAAGTACTCTCAAATGTTAAATATGTTTTAAAAGACAGGCCACAATGAAAAGTTTTAGAAATATTTAATAATAACAAGAAAAAGAAAACATGAAAATACTTTACATTTATTTTCAATGAACACCAGAATTTCAATCACAGGAAATATAAAAAAAACAACACAGATGGAAAGACTCAGGCAGAAACAGAAAAAAAACAACATTTAACTAATCTCACTATATTTTCCTAACTGAGTGAAGAATTACTGTTCACTAGTTACTTACTAAAGAAAGGCAAGATGAAGGTGGATGAGTGTCTCTTGTCAGGTCCAAAAACAGAGTGCCCACCTCACATCTCTCACTAGTATTCAAATACAATTTCAGTGCTGGTTACAGAATGTCATCATATCTGGTCACCTACCTCTGTGGTTCCCACACTACACCCTCACTAAAAACTGAGCAAGGATTTGGCACTGATGTGTCACAATACACACACAGAACTTTAGCTAAAGTTTATTACAGCATCTGGACACTGTAAAACAATTCCAACCCTTCCGCCATTCCTGCAGAAACAAACAAGCTATACTCTGGTACCCCAGGGTAGCAATTAGTTCACCACTAAGGACAAAAGAGCAGGATCCCAGCCCAGACTTTTCATAAACATTGCATCTCTGGCTGCATTCAGATCTATAAGATAAAATTGTTAGGGCCTAAAACAAGTTATTTAATTTCAGGCTAATTTTCTTAAGGTTAACTGGCCAATCTTGACCCCCTCCCTTCTAGTATCCTCTGTTAAAATATGAATGGAGAAAGGAAATAGCCATCCCTCTGCACAAAGGTGGGCCAACTACAGACCTTGAAATCTGCAATCCAAAAAGTCTCACTAGTCTTATATGTCAAGCCATGGAAAGAATTATCATGGAGATGATCAATAGAGATACAGTAAACCTCCAGACACTGGATCCAACCCAGTTTGGTTTCATACAGGGCAGAACATGCCTACTCAACCTGGTGGACTTCTTTAAGAAGGCCACCAAAGTAATGGATGAAGGCAAAATCATTCACACTGCTGACTTAGACCTGGCCAAGGCATTTGATACAATACCCCACTTGGGCATTGTTGACAAACTGAAGAGGTTAGGTACAAACCCATATGTCACCCAGTGGATAGCTAACTGGCTCACAGACAGGACCCAGGAACTTAGAAATGGGGAGTCCACCTCTACAAAGAGACCAGTCACAAGTGGAGTCCCTCAGGAATCAGTTCTTGGAGCACTCCTTTTTGGCATTTAGTTCTCAGAAGTCAAAGCTAATGTCAGTGGTCTCTGACTGGCTAAATTTGCAGATGATTGGAAATTAGGAGCTATCATTGAATCTTACACTGACACAAATGTTCTCCAGGAGGGGCCAACACAGACAAATAACTGCTGTGAGATTCATGGACTAAAACTAAATGCTAAGAAATGCATAATAGTATCCTTTGGGAAATCATCCATCCCTTGTAGCTATCATATTGACCACACACCCCTTAGAGTTGACCCAGTAGTCAGGGACTTAGGGACACACATAGATAGTAATCTAGCCTTTGATCATCATGTGTCTACAGTGGTGAGGAAATCATTCTATGTTGCTCAACTTATAAACAAAGGTATGACATTTAAGTCCAAGGAAGTCATTGTTCCACTATATTCGGCATTCATCAGACTTGTCATTGAGTACAATGCCCCCTTTGGTATGTACCTAACCAGGCATATCCAACAACTGGAATCCCAAAGAGGTTCTTCACTAAACGAATACAGGGCATAAGTAATATGTCCTATGCAGACCACCTCAAGGCCCTATCACTTTATTCTGCCTCATACAGGCTTTTGAGGGAAGATATATGCCTGACATACAGGACATTGTCAGACACCACTCTGATGGACCTTCTGCATATCCACAAAATAAACAGTACCAAAATTGCCTGTTTTAAAGACTTAATCCTTGTCTGTGATATAAATAGGACCTGCTGGAGAGGTAGGTATGTATCCCAGAGACTACCCCATCTATGGAACAGGCTCCCCATCCATGTAAAGCAGTGTTCCTCCCTAATCCAGTTCAAGTGCAACTTGGACAATTGGATGGGAAAACAGAAATTCATCCCTCATTTGGCACCTGTGTCTCTGATGCAAATAGGTAACCTGTAAATGGTTCATCTCCCAGGCCTATGCTTATACTTATCAAGGATATCAGAACTCGTCAGAGATTTGGGATGCATGGCTAGGCTTAAATAGGCCCTTGTGTTCGTTAGCCTGGTAAACACCTATGAACCTATGAACCTATGAACCTGTATATATTTCATCAGTTACGACAATACAGTCTGAGAAACATGTATATATTTTTTTGTCCAGCAGGACTCACTGTCAGTACAATTTTAACACAAGCAACTTTACTAATACATTTTTAACATAAGCATCTGCACAAATAGTTTGACATTCAAATGACATATAATTCTTTACAAAACTCCAGCTAACTATGCCGGCATATGTTACACATGCACTGCCCTACTCCCTCTGGCACAGCTGGCACTACCTCACATCATTACATCTCTCTCCACTTTGAATACTCAAGCTAGTTTTTCAAGTGACCCTAGAAGAACTTTGCTTGTGAGAAATGAGCCTTTCTGAGAACACATTAACCCATACCCTGTCTTGACAGCCCATCTGCTTTGGCATTGCTGACCCCACTATGGTGCTGCACTGTCATGTCATATGCCTGCGACCCTAAATTCAACTTTAAGAACTTGTCATTTTGCTGGCTGATTTGATGTGGCCATGTCAAGGGACTGTGGTCTGCAACCACAATGAATTTCCTTACATACACATAGAGCTGAAGCTTTTGCAGTGCCCATACTATGGCCAGACATTCTTTTTGTACAGCTGCATAACATTCCTCCCTGGGTTGGAGTCTACAGCTGAGACATTCAGCAGGGTGCTCTTCTCCCTCTGAGGAAACTTGGCTGAGTGCAAACCCCACCACATGGTTTGAAGTATCCACCTGCACAACAGAGTTGTTGTTATAATCTGGACTGGCTAGAACAGGGGTCCTCCCAACATCTGCTTTCAGGTTGGCATCCACACAACCTTATCTGACCTGTTTTTCCCTTGTCAGGTCTGTGAGGGGAGCAGCTAGGGTTTATATTATGTAGTCAAAGGTATAGACTCTCGACTACCCTATCATCGACACATATGTGTTGAACATGCACTTGAGCAAATGGCCACATCATCAGTTTCTTTCCAAGGGGAAAGAAACCAGTTGGGTGTTGTTTTAAATCTGCCCTTTTACCCACTGTAGTGCAATCTCAGAGTTACTATATCTAGTTAGGTGAGGTGTGGGGGGTGAAGCCCCCCATTTCATATTGTTTGTTATATTGTGTCATGTGTAGTTGGCCTACCAATTTCTTTCCCTTGGAAAGAAATCGATGATGTGGCCATTTGCTCAAGTGGGCATTCGACACATATGTGTTGATGATAGGGTAGTTGAGATTCTGTACCTTCAAGCATATAATATAGACCCAAGCAGCTATTGTACTATAACTTGGAATGTACTTTCTATAGTACCCTGGTGTCTCCAAGAATGCTGGCACCTGCTTTTTGGTAACTGGGTCAGATAATGCCTGAATAGCTTCTACTTTTGCAAGTTCTGGCCTGATCTTACACCTCCCCACTCTATGTCCCAGGTATAAGACCTGTGCCATACCCATCTGACACTTACTGGTCTTAATGATCAACCCTTCCCTTTGCAGTTTGTCCAGGACCTCCCTGACAAGCTGAAGGTAATCTTGCCAGGAGTGGCTGTAGATGGCAATATTGCCCAGGTAAGCAAGGGCATAATCTCCTGCTCTTGCTAGGATACAGCCTACCAGTCTCTGGAAGTTTGATGGTGCATTTTTCATCCCAAAAGACACCTTTGTGGACTTGTATTATCCAAAAGGAGTCACAAAGGCTGACGTCCAAAGTGGGAGTCAAGGGCATCTGCCAGTAGCCCTTGGTCAGATAAATAGTGGTCAGATACTTAGCCCCACCCAGCTGCTCTAAGGCTTCATCTGCCCTAGATGTGGGGTAAGCATCTGACTCTGTGTGACTGTTTAGTTTTCTGAAGTCCACACAAAACATGGTGCTGCCATCCTTCTTTGGTACCAGCCCCATTGGGGACTCCTGGATTACTCCCAATTCCAATATTTCTTGTATCTCCTCCCTCAGACTCAGTCTGACTCACTCAGGCACAATGTAAGGGGCCTGCTTGATAGGTCTTCAGGGTCCTGTATCCACATGGTGCTGTACCAGGTGGGTTCATCCAGTTTTCCCAGTGAACATGTCCCCAAATGTCTGCAACACTGCTTAGTTTTCTCAAACCTGGGTAGGGGATAGCTGCTGGGACATTACTATCCCTTCCTTTGAGGTAACCGTCCAATCCGACCCTCACTGAAGAGATCAGTCACCAGATCCCTCTCAGACTCCGCCTGCAACTCACTGCAAATACTCAGCACAAGGTCCTCCCTATCATGGTAAGAATTCATCATATTAACATGGTACAGTCTGTGCCCCTGCCTCCTGCCTAGCAGTTTTACTATGTAGTTAACATCACTGACCTTCCATACCACTTTGAAGGGTCCTTCCCAAGCTATCTGCAGCTTATTGTGTCTGACAGTTATAAACCCCATAACCTGCTGTCCCGCAACATACTGTCAAGCTTGAACATTCCCATCATACCAAAACTTTTTCTGCTTTTGGGCTCCTGCCAGGTTCTCCTGAGCCAAGCCCATGAGCTCCCTAAGCCTTGTCCTGAGGTTTAAGAAACATGCCACAACAGACTCCTTGTAGGATTCACACACCCTCCCACTCATCACAAATCAAATCCAAGGGCCCCTTCACCCTATGCCCATACAGAAGCTCAAAGGATGAAAAAAACTGCGGATTCCTGGGGTACCTCTCTGTATGTAAACAACAGATGGGACAAATATTTGTCCCACTCTCTCATAAACTGGTCTTTAAATGCCCTTACCATAGTCTTCAGTGTAGAGCTTAACCTCTCCACAAGACAATTACTCTGGGGGTGGTAGGGGGTATTCTTTAGGTGCTTCACATCACCATGCTCCCACAGACAAGCAAGCAGGTCTGACATGAAACCAACACTTCTATCAGTCAGTATTTCTCTCGGGAAACCTACCTTGCTGAAAATATGTAAAAAAACATTTTCCACCTTCTCTGCCTCGGTGGAGGACAGAGAAACCACCTCAGGGTATCTGGTAGCATAACTAGGATATATTTCTTCCCTGTGGAACTTGGGGTACTTGGAGGCCCCACAATATCCATAGCTACCCTCTGAAATGGCTCATCAGTCACAGGCAAAGGCACCAAAGGAACTTTGGCCTTGTCTCCTGCCTTGCCTACTTTTCAGCACTGCTCACAAGTTCTGCAGTACCCTGTTACATCCCTTGCAATCCCAGGCTGATAAAAGTTCTGCATAATACATCTCTTGGTATGCTTTATGCCCATATGACATGCAAAAGGAATGTCATGGGATAAGGTTAGAAGTACCAGACGATAGGCTCTGGGCACTATCAACTGCTGTATTATCTCACCCTCTAGCCCTCCCTCAGAGGTCCACTCTCTATACAGTAACCCTTCTTAGCTACCTCCCTCAAGCCTCACAACATAGGGTCTAAGAGCTGAGCCTGTCTCAACTCTACCTTCGTGATCCTTCTCAGCTCCCCTTCCACAGGAAGTTTGGTGTTTTCTGACAGCTGTGCCTCATTGTTATCCTAGGTACTACCTCTCAACTCTGCACTTGGAGTCACCCTGTCCAATGGAACATCAGTACCTATCAGCAGCTGTGGCTCACCTTCAGGCTCACAGCTACAGGGTAACTCCCAACCTGAAATAGCCACATCGTCAACCCCAGCTTCAGGTGTGGAGTCTGTCAGGTCTCCTCCAAGCTACCAGACCCTCATGCCTGTCTCCAAGCCTGACTGCATGTAAATGCATGCACACAAGGTACTCCATTATCAAAGTTATTTCCTATCAAAACATCTGCAAAAATCCTCAAACACACTTACTTGCTTGCTTCCTTTTCCACCCTCCCAGTCAAGGTGAATACTGGCCAAAGGTATTTGGAATGGGGTCCCTCCTAAAGCTCTGACTGGAGCGGACTACCCAAGCAAGTACTGTACTTCTTTAACCACTGCAGGTTTCACAATGGTGATGTCAGTGGCTGTGTCTCTCTCAGCAGTGACCTGTTTCTATTTACTAAGATAGGAAGATAGGATACAAAGTTTCTATTCTTGTCTATAAAATCAATTTTTATTTTCCATGTTAGAATTTTTCTTGATATTTTTGGAATTTCTTCATTTATATGTTTTTTATCTCTTTTTCTTATTCTAGCCATCTCCCCAAATTTTATGTAGTTATATTTAAACATTTTCACTATTATTTTCTCATTATCTTTATTTATCCACTTTAATACCAACCAAGACCTACTACAAATCTACAAACCCAAGTCTAAATTTGGATGCAACTTGTACAGCTCTCACCCCACTATTGCCTGGAATAGGCTCCCACTAGAACTCAGGACCCTTACACATCCTAAACAATTTAAGACAGCCACCAAAGTCACTGGTCCTGCCACTGCACTCTCCCTCCTTAACATCCCCTACTTCTCATACCTTAATCTACTTTCTGCCCTTAACTCACCCTTCTCACTAGCTCTCTCTAATATTCCTTGACTACTCTTTCTACTGTCTTCTAAAATCTATTAAGCAAATTGCCTCAGAGAAACTTTCTATTGTAATTGTCTTGCCTTCATTCAACTACATCATGATAAAACTAGGTTTTTGTAACCACTTACTCCAAAAACTATACACATCTTGATGACATATTTCTTTTTATACATCTTGAAATAGTTATGCTATACTCGTGATTATTGACACTGTATAACATTGTATTGCTACTTAATGCCTTGTAATAATCCTGTAACATTGCTGTTTAATGCTAATTTATAATGAAAATTGTATAATATGTTAGAGCTTTTCTCTCCGGGCTTCTGCTGAAAAAGGGCTCTTCAGCTCAGTCGGACAATCCCGGTCAACAAATGTAAATAAAATAACTGAATAAATAAATAAATACCATATTCTATTCTCCAACCCTATTCCCCTATTCTCCAACCTACAACTCAGACTCCATGCTAAACTTGAGGCCTGTTACAACAAAATCTGCAAATTTGCAACCAATTCTAAGGACTCTTCCCATCACTGTCACTCCCTACACACCCTAAACTGGCTAGAACTCCACAACCACCTAAAGTACCTACAACTTACAACAGCCCACAAACTCATCTTTAAACCAGCAGAATGCCCCTCTCTTGCTAAATCTCTAACACCCTACACACCTACCCATACCCTGAGATCCACAGGCCAAAACCTCCTGCATGTACACAAACCCATCCACCCAACTGGTAAACTACTACTATCTCACACTATAGCCAAACTATGGAACAATCTCCCCACACCACTATGTAATATACCTAACCACAACAATTTCAAATCCATGCTTCTCTCTCATCTCTCCTCCAAATGGGAATGTCCTTCACATGCTCCCACCTAAAACTCCCACACTACTAACTCCACACCTAAATCATCATTTCTTTGCCTACTTTAACTTAATTCAGAGATCTTGCTCAGAACACCTTTTCATAAATCTTTTGCATGCATCCCTCTGGCCTACCTTACTCATATTCTCAAACTTTCATTGTTTGTTTTTCTTATCCATTGTACCCATAATATTGTTTTCCTCTGTAATATTGTTAATTTGTCTCTATTCGTATGTATTTGTATGTCTGTTTGGGGCTTTTCCCTTTGGGTCCCCACTGAAAAAGGGTAATTCTTACCCAGCTGGACCAACCCGGTTAACAAATGCAAATAAATAAATAAATAAATAAATATGCAAATATAAATAAACAGAATAAACAACTCAGTTTTATAACCCCAGTCCCTCTTTATTGTCACTCTTATGCAACATACCTCTTTTCACTGGGTTTAACCTTAAGCGTCATATGAAAAAGACACTCTTTGCACATATTTTGTTCTCATATTTTTCTAGGATCAAATAAATATTTTGACATATATGCTATTTTTGTTCTATTCCCTTTCAATAAACACATCACACCGAATGACATTTGACGACATTTATTAAATTTCCATAAACATGATTGTTAACCAATAATTATTAATTTCAACCAAATCATGACACAGGAGATAACATCCATGGAAAGAAAACATAAAATAAATAACCATAAGGGCAGTGTAAGCCTCACCCTTGATAAGCATTGTCCCCCATTTGCTCACTTATCCAAGCACTTACAAGGCAGCATTACACCGCACACCCTCAATTTATTGAATTACACCGCCAACCAAATAAGCAGCTCTGCTTGCTTATTTACTTATCAAGCAGTGCAACCGCTCACTTTCCTTCCCAACTTATTGAACTGAACATCCAACACCAGAGGGGGAACAGAAGAGGGCAAGCCTGTCCCTCTTCTCCACACACCAGCCTGACCAGGCTGTTCCCTCTCTCACAGACCAGCTCCTCACAACCTAACCACCATTAATAAAGCGTTAGGCCAAACATCATTCAGTGTACCCCATCCTCTCTAACCAAACTGGATCCACACCATCACCTCCTAAACCCTATCACACCACTAACCAAATAGCCAGTTACATAAATAGCTGAAAACAAACCACTGATCCCCTTCCTATGCTAAGATAGCAAAACCGTAACGTCATAATGTAGCACAACCACTATGCATAAAATAAATTACTCTTACCTAAAGTCCCATGAAAACCTCCCAATGCTTTCAAGGCATTACCAACCAACTGAAGCTAAGCCCACTGCCACTAAAACCACACAGTGGCAAATGCATACCCTGATGCCACACAACCTCATTTAAATGCCCAATGAATCTAATAACAAAATGAAATGTCTTTAAAGTCTACGTAACTGTCATCCTAACATCACACTGAGTATCCATTACAAAAATAAAATATTTTAAACAGCCAGCATGGCATTTTTCAATCCAACCCCACAAGCTCTACAATTGCCTTTTTGAAAATTGAAAATGAACTGTAATCCCAACAAACCAAAATTAACTTCCTAAACCAGCTCATCCTTTATTACCACACACCAGCCACCAACCCAGCCCCCCCAACTTATAAACCCTAATATCCCTAACAGCAATCCAGTCTAGTAATGTCCAAGAGCCATCTTTCCATCCCTCCAACTATCCAGTACAAGCATCATACCTAATGACCACCCTCACCTTTGCTGAACCTTAAAACATTTCCATATTGACTAACTACAGCCATAACAAATGCCTCAAAAAATAATAACATCTTAAACTCGATATTCCCAGACCAATCCCCACACAAAACCCATCATTACAATAGCCTACCTCTATCCATCTACCCATACAATCTATAAACCAGCACCCATGATTATACCACAAGCATCAAATCATTCTAACCCCCACCTGACATGCCTCAGCTGCCAGCACCAACAACCCTGTGTTAACATAACCCAATAAAATTCTCCACAACTTCCCATCCATCTGCCAAATGCCTAAGCAAGTTGATTTCCCAGTAATCACCTGCCAAATACACCCCAAAATACTAAATCCATTTCCTCACATATCCCCCACAACATCTACATACCTAGAGTGCTCCATCAAACCCTATATACTCTTAAGTCGCACATACCGAACCACCTCTTCTTTGCTCAGAGTGTAAGTCACAACTTAATGGATAACTGTAAATTCAACCTAGAGTGTCCACCCATGTCTGTCTTAAAATAGATCATTAGATGCTGAATGTGAAAACAAATTGAACTTGATATCCCCAGACTACCACATAACTGAGCGAAACTGCAAACACTCAGCATCCCCAGTTGTCCCACTATCCCATCATCCACCAAACAACCCCCCAAATTATGTCCCCCATACCAAACCACCTCCTCTCAGCTCAGAGTGCAAGTCACACCTTAATGGATAACTGTAAATTCAGCCTAAACACCCCAAATTATGCCCCCCAAACCCAACACCTCCTATAAAATGTGTAAACCAAAATGCAAATCACATGACTAATCCTAACCACCTGCCCCAATAGCCATTCCAGCAAATTGCTCAAAGGCAACCCAGTGGTAAACTACATCAACTTATTAACCCCTTCTGGTACAAATGCAACTCCCATAAACAATTCAAAACACCTACCAAGAGCTCAGCCTCCTTAATCTACCACGTACCCTTAAATTCCCCTTTAAAGTGCCCCTATTAATGCATCACCTCTGCATCCAACAGCAAATGCTAACTTTGCCCTAAACACTCACTTACCTGCAACGCTCCCACAAACTCTACTTATCCTTAAGTCACACCTGAAATATGCAAACTGAATAACCTACCCCTTCTTACACCACTGCAGCATCACAAACACTACCTTCCTTGTAAGAAAAGAATAGTCCTACTTTTGACCCTACCACTCCTTGATTCAATAAATAAAATCAAATTCCTTAAGACCCCCTCCCCATGTATTAGCCATGTAACAAATTCAGGTTGCTGCAGTATCAATGACCAAATGTCCCTTCCACACACAATGCAAATATGTATATATTTATATATATATGAATATGTAAAATTACCTCAGTACCTGTGACCTAATTGCCTGCAGCTCCAGCAACTGAAAACCTCTTTGTAGCAAACTCCATCACCTAAGAAGACCACATCCTTCAGGCCACCAGCTGATACTGCACTGATCATGAGTGACTGCCTTACGTAGCATTCCGACATCTAAAACACCAAACATAACACCACCATCTGCAAAGAAAGAGAAAAATGTAAATCATCTTTAATACAAACACATTTGAAGATAACCTGCCCCCAGTGCCCTCAGTATAAAGATATAGGAACAATTAATGTTTAATACTTCATATACTCTCAAAATCTCTACCAATAAAACTATGGCCCTCCACCACCAAATGCACCCATGGAATTTTTTTTTTTTTTTTGTAATCTTAATACTCAGTTCCTCCCATCTCAGCAGCAATATTCCGATCACATTGTTATGGTTCAGTGAGCTGCCATGAGCAATGATAATGACTTGAAAACACTTTAGCACAAAGTGTAATATTATCAAAAGGGGTGCATATTACACTCACAGCCTTCATGACCATATTAAACCTAAACCATTCCCTCTTGTGAGTGAAACCCTGCACCTTATGCTTGTTAAGGCAGGCACTTTAATCAGTATGCCAATCCCCCAATATATACTTAATCAAGAAATCTGACAACCCCGTAGCTATAGGAAAACAAAGGCCGACAATTTAAAACAGCATTAAATATGACCCAACAAACCTGAAATCTAAATGCATAACACATTAACAGGCATATTACAACAAATATATAAACATGTTCACACTGACAGAAAGGAAAACATAGTGGTGAAGAAACTTGGCATAGAATAATTTATAGCAAAAGCCAATGAAAGCACCTGCAGTGGTCAAAAGGATTAACAGCAGACAGAGAAACAGATAATGTGGCTACCAGCACGTTCCCAAAATATATATAAGTAACCCACCCAAGCTAAAACCCCTCTCCATAAAACACAACCAGAAAACAAAATCCCCCAAAGCAGAGACACTGCTTAAACACTGTTCCCCCCACCCAGAAAGACAGTGGAAGATCTGAAGCCGAAACATATATTCCTTTAAAGACCTGGAGCATAAGACTCAACTGAATGACCTATTGCCATGAACTCAGTCCTCTGAAGGTCCCCCACTCCTCAAACCTAGTAACTGACCAACTAGCTCTTCAAAAGCACTGTAAAGATTTGCTCCAACCCACAGTTGTAAACAAAACATTAAAAATACTGATTTCCTATCTTTAAGGAGGTGCTTCTAGCATGCCAGCCCTGCCAAACACCCAAGAACTTGTGAATTCTGTTGACCTGTATTATAGTAAGCAAAAAGTGGACTTTGTACTGCTTTAGTTTCCCTTTCTTTAAACTATCATATAATTTTTGCTGCAGTGGTGGTGCTGCGGTAGTGTTGTCACCTCACAGTAAGATGCTGTCTGGTTCGATTCTCAGCTAGAGCGTCTTCTGCGTGGAGACATGCGTGAATGGACATTCCTTCTTTGAAGCTTGTGTGTCAGGCCTGGCAAGCCAGTACATAAAAATCAACTGCCAATCATTAGCAGACCAGAGTTCTGCTGTGGTGGCCCCTAACCGGGAAAAGCTGAAAGACACAAACAAAATGAAGTCTTTAAGGCTTCCTCCCAAGTATACACTTCTAGACTGGTTGATTATCTTTTACTAATGCACCATGAAGCATTTTAAGCCTGGTTGCCTTTCAGTGCAACTCAAAGCTTGGAATTCCTCAAATCTCTCATTGAGCCAGGTAATGTTAAAGGAATGGCTCTCTCTGTCTCAAGGTAGGGCGCACAGTTGATTGGCATATACTTTTTTTTTTACACATTTCTGTATAATCCAAACAGTTCATCAAAATACTGTAAATAAAAATTGAAATCTTCATGATGGACTAAACAGACAATTAAGCCATCTACAGGTAATGAAATCTTAATCTGATGGCATTGAATATTCTACCCACTAATGGAAACACATTTTGCTTTGCTGCCAATGGTTCAAACTATATTGCAAACCGCAACCAGGAGAGTGGCACTCTTGCCTAAAAATCTTGCCATTTTGTTAGGTCAGTAGTTACAGTACTGTGGTTGTGTTTTAAAATGGACATTGGGTCACAGACCTGAGTAGAAGCTTTCCCCAGCAAGCAACTGCACTTACACCTCCCAGCGAAACCCCCCAAAACCAACAAACTTGTCCAAAGCAATCAGGACCCTCCATGACACTCGGCACAACCAATGAGCAAGAAAGAAAATACAAATGTGGCCAACCAAAAAATGATGATGGCCCCCAAGAAATCTGCAAATGCCCCAATCAATGGGCAACCAAAGTTATCACTCTAAGGCTTGCTCCCACAAAGCCACAAGGCAAGTAAAACAGTCCTCCCTTTTGTCTGGAAACTGTCTCTGCTTTTGAGCCTCCGAACCCAGTGCACACACCCCTGTCCTGCCCACAGCAAAAATAAGAGATACACACCCTGGGACATGCAACCCTGGTCCCAGCGACTCACTACTAAGCTGCTGACTCCAAAATTAGGTCAACCAACTTAAAATGTGTGTCAAAATCTGGACGTCCGGCAAAGTCCACACCATTGAGAAAACCCTTCAGCACCTTCCCATCCACCACCAATGACTACTTCATCTAGAGAACAGTTTTTTTTTTTTTTTTATTATACACCTTTGTAACTTCCCTTTTCCTGTAGTGTTACATAGAGTTAAAATACATCAGCCCCATGATTCAATGTATCTGAAGACCAAGTTCTTAATTAGACAAGCTACGAGGCGAAGTCCGGACATCCAGACCACCAAATGTGCGCTCCACCTCCACATCCCCCCAACCACCAGTCACATGAGACAAAGCCTGGGAAATATCTCTCAACCTCTTAGAGCAAGAATCTGGGCAAACCATAAATAATGGAGGACAACAGCCCAGAAATAGGGACCCTTTCAAATTACTGTTGTTTTAAAGATAGAATAACAGGCTTTAAGTTAGAATGTCTTTTCTGAACAGGATGAAGTCTGAAGCTCAATTCTTGGCCATTAGACTCAATTCCGTGTCATTATTCTGACTTCAGCCCTCAATACTCTGTGGCCATAAAACCACGATTTTATGAAACAGCTCAACATTACAAGGTAAAATCTGGCCATTCTATTAAAATCTATACAATTGAGAGGCATGCATCCCGGAAAAGGAAGACACTCTTCTGTCAAACTTCCCATCTTCTGACAGTAACCACTGAGCAGGACAAATGCCTCAGCCCTCCATGCAACCAGGGAAATGAACCGAATGTAAAATTCAGACATACTTGCAACCTGCAACCTACACCCTGCAACCCCCCCCCCCCACTTACCGAACCAACGCCTCAGCAAACAGCCTTCCTCACTCATTCACAGCACCCACCATCCATCCAACCATACTTCATGGCAGAACCCAAGAGTGAACAAAATAAAAAAAAAAACCTCACATTCACACCACCAACAACCGGAGGCCTACCCCCAGGTCATCAAGGATGTTGTACTTGCAGTACACTTCCTCCCAAACATCCCTCCATCCCATTTAACCCTATCCTCCCTTTATCCTCTTAATTCCTGCTACTCTATTTATCTAGCCCCACTTGAAGATGTCCCAGGACAAGTCAGTCTGTTCCAAACCTCATTTTCCACTAAAACAGAATTCACCAGATAAACCTTTTTCTTGAATGCTAATCTATATGTTATCCACAAAAGACATATTTCTTTCATTCCTTTTATCAAACCCTTCCATTGCCTTATAACTACATACGTTTCCCAGATTTTATCCCTTGTAAACACACTTCAATCACTGAAAAATACACCACTCCAATTTTTACAACATCATCCAAATCCTTACTTTTATCTTTAGACAAGGTCATTCCATTTTCTTTGACCATCCATCCTTTTGCATCACATATCTAGTATCTTTCATTTTATAAGCTAATTCTCTCACTATCTCATTCATTACTAATCTAAATGCTATCCCACTCATGGGACATTCTTGGCTTATATCGCAATTCATGCATATTTCTTTACTCAGCCATCCATTCATTAATGCTGTCATAATATTATATTGATATACTGACATACTCACACTCCTGATTCTATTACCCATTTCATATTTTTCCATAACGTCTTCCCTTTTTCTTATAATATCATCCACAATTTCTTGAACCACTAATTTAAATAGTAATGTCTTCATTTTTTCTCAGTTCTATTATATATTTCCTTTTCCATATTATAACACTCTCTTGTATTCATCTCTACATTTTCCAATACATTCCGATACATATTTCCATACATCACGTTCTCTTCCATTCCCACATCTTCTTGCAATTGAAAAAAACACTGTTTATATTTCTTTTTACATTCAGTCCTCCATTCAGAAAATTCTTATAAAAGTCTGTCATGGTTATATGATCCTCCATAACTACAGTGCTTCCCACTTTCTAAAGACATCTCATAACTTCTCATTTATTCTTTTTATTCCATTTTCTGGTTTAATATACTCCTTTTCTTCTATTACCTCCATCTATATTACTTAATGATGAGAAAAAACTGTCTCTGCTGTATCACTATATGCTAAACCCAAACCTTCTGATAGTACACAATAATCAAGTTCAGATCCAATTGCTCCTTTTACATAAGTCCATTGTCTTTTATTTCACATAGCGAACTTACCATATTTTATCACTTCCAGTATTTTTAACATATTCCCATTATTTTTACATTTTCCCCTAAAATCACAATTAAAGTTCCCTGCAATAATAATTTTCATGTTAACTGCCACATAATCTAATATTTGATAAAAGGGTCTCTCTTTCCTTGCCATATGTATATGCATATAATGTTATAATTCTATAAACATATTTTCTCCATTTCACATCCACAACAGTTAACCTTCCCATCTTACCAATGTTGCATCTAATATTTCTACTGTTTATAAATACACTACAGCCACCCCACAAGAGCATTCACTTCCTCGGTTCATATTATCTTTCCACCCACAGTCTTTTTTCACTTGTCAGGAGTCTTTCATCCACTGCAAGAATAATATCTACATCACATTTAGCACATAATTCCTGTATCCATATCCTTCTTGCAATACTAATACTACTCACAATAACCGAAAACACTCTAAAATTATTACTTTTCTTTCTTTTAAAGTTTAAGGAAGTATTTTTCATTTTTGTTTTCTTATTCTTTATTCTTTCCCCAATTGAATATTTTTCTGAGTTTATGCATAATTATTCCTTGATTCTCAGAATCCGATTTTTCACTATTTTCATTAACTGACGTAGATCTACAACTATCACTTACCTTTCTTTTACCTTTATTTTTTATCTTTGGCCATGTAGCTTTTAATCTTTTCCTTGCCCTGACACTAGCACCTATCATTTGACATCCTTTACATTCTCTTCACAAACATCTGACTTATCACTTTCAACTTCTTCATCAGTTTAACACATTCAACAGACTTGTTTTCATCCTCCTGAAAAAAAAAATATCTAGGTCATCTTTTATTACTTCATCCTGTTTTTATTAACACCATTACTCCCCCCTATCCCCTACTTTCTCTACACTTTCAGACATTGCAATACTTTTTTTATCCTGCTCAACAATATATTGTTTACTGTTTTTGCAATCAAATCAAAAATGCCAGTCACGTTTACATATTCTATATTCCTTTTAACACTTATTCATCATATGACCTTCCCCCACATTGATTACATCTTATTTTTGTGCACTCACTTGTCAAATTATTTAAATACCCTCCCCCAAAAAAAACAATACATTTTTGGCTGCCCCATATTCTTAACTATTTTTCTGTTACTATCTGCATATTCAAGACTTGGGAAATGCTTTGGTGCATCTTTTTCATATTTTAAAGTAACATCCACAATCCAAATGCCCCTTTCATCACTTACTTTCATAATAGCAGAAAATGAATAACACATAAATGAAAAATCTTTTTTAACATCTTTTAACTCAGTTTCATCAGAGTGACCTTAAGTCCCAAATGTTGTTACAGTCTCTTTCTCTATCTGAATCAATGATCTAATTTCTTTTGTGTCAAAACCCAAAGGTAACACTAAATTATCCAATAGAAAATATTTGTCTGCTATTTCTTCTTTCTTATCCAAACAACAAACATTTTAAATAAAGTTTACAGTACAACTAAAAACAAATAAGGTACCAAGCTGACAAGGCTAGAAAGCAAAGTATAATTTATTAAACAAAATAAAAGTACAGGTAAGCGCTTTCGCAATTTGCTAGTCGCTTCATCAGACAAACCTGTTAAAAGACAACCAACATTTATATATTGCAGCAACCAAACCATGCAGTTCTTAAAAAGACAGTAGTTTATCATATATAAAAACTGTGCAAAAAAGTCTAAAATGCCTAAAAAATGTATTAGATAAATAATCCCCCAGATTCTCAAAAGCTTGCACAGCATACAAGATGGGTGTAGGAGCTCAAGCAAGCAGCATGTCTGCTGTGCGATCCAGGAACAGCCTGCAGGGGTGTGCACGAGTGCTCCTGCACTAATCTTGCACGGACTAAGCCCTGGTATGACAATCACCCCATTTGCAGGTGAAATCCATGCAAAGGAGGTGATTTTGCAATCCAGGAAGCTTGCAACAGTCCATGCAAGACTAGTGCTATCTGCAGAAATGTACTCAGTAATCAAATACATTTCTGCAAAATCCAAAACAGAGCTGTGACAGCCTCAGATAAAGGCTGCATATCATGTAGTAAGCATGCCAATAGCCAAGTATAAGGCCATTGGCATTGCAAATAAAAAAATAAATACAAAAATCAACTTTTATTTTTTTTAGACAATCTCGGCTGTTTAAGCGTAGGGCAGCGGCGCAAAAATGGAATGGGGGTGTAATAAAATAAATCTAAAAATAATCAGTCTAACTAAAGTCACTATTCTGCCATGCAAGTCAATGGCAGGCAGAAGACAACCTGGCCAGTGAGTAGTGGATGCTAATGGGGGAGGCTCAGTGTAATACACGTAACTATGCATTACCAACAATCCTATGCAAATGAGGGGAAGGATAGGGAATCCCAGTTTTCCCCAGTATGTGAGTCAGGTCCCAACAGTGTAAGAGAAGGAATTCCTTAGTGTAAGCCTAGGAGTTAGGTGACATCATGGGGAGGGGGTGCCAGGCATACTGTAAGTGGATTGGAGCCCTGTGGCTCGAGTTTGCTCGTAGCTTAGCACAGCTAGGCTAGAGGGTGTGTCTAAACCTGCCTAGCACTCTTTACAAAGTCTAAGTGGGTGTGCGAGCCGCGTACTGGGTTTTACAAGAAGAAAAAAGAAGTTAAACTAGGAAATAATAGCAGTGTGCATATTTGAGCATTCTGTTTGTGCGCGCACACAGGCTTAAATAGGAAGGCAATGGGAAGGGAAAACAGCAGGAGGAAGGTTATCAAGGAGAACTAGCTTAGCTGGCAGGTGAAATGTATCAGAATCAGCCAATTACACAGGCAGGAGACCAGCCCTGCCCAGAACAATACTATAAACTAAGCAAACACCTTCCCCTCTGGTTTCTCCCACACTCTACATCACTGGTGTAAACAAGCGGGGAACATTTAACACTCACAACATCAAAATGATTGGGGCTGCAATAGCTATCATACAACTTGTGGAAGAGGCTGAGGGTGGTGAGGATGTGAATGCTGTTGGCCAACCCACAGTGAGGAGATGGAGAAGAGTGTACAGACCCAGGGTAACCTACCAGGGGCTACATGAGCTGGAGATAGTGGAGCGCTATAGGGTGGACAGGGACCTCCTACAGCAAATTGTTGAGCTGTGCCAGCCATGCCTGACGCACAGAACTAACAGAGGGAAACCCATCCCAGTGGATACCAAGGTATGTGTAGGCCTAATAATACTAGCTACAGGTACCTTCCAAAGGCCAACTGGGGATATGATGGGGATTTCACAAGCATCAGCATCCAGGGTACTCCACCAGTTCTTGGATGCCATGTCAGCACATGTCGGTGAGCATGTATATTTCCCCAACACCCATGAGTTGTTGGCCAGCAATATGCAACTGTTCCACCAAATAGCAGACTAGCCTGAGGTAGTGGTGCTATACACTGCATGCACATATGCATCAAAGCACCAGTCAGTGAGCGGGGTAGGGTCTACCTCAACCGCAAGGGCTTTCCCTCTATCAACTGTCAGGTCATGTGTGATGCCCAGGGCATAATAATCAATGTGTGTGCTGGCTGCCCTGGAAGCTATCATGATTCCCACATCTGACATCTGACGCAGCTGTACCAGAGATTTGCCAATGGGGACATCCCTCATGGTCACCTAGTGGGGGATGCTGGATACACACTGGAGCCGTGGCTGATGTCACCCATCAGAAATGCACACAACTCCGAACAAGAACTCCATAATGAGGCACATGCACAGACCAGAATTATAGTAGAGCATGTGTTTGGGATGCTCAAGTCACGGTTTTGGTGCCTGGACACATCCGCTGGAGCCTTGCAGCACTCACAAGCTACATGTACCCAGATTGTCCTTGTATGTGCCATGCTTCACAATTTGATCCTGTGGAAACAGCTGCAGCAGGAACAGCACGGGGCAGGACCACACAGCCCCCACCATTGCCATGGCCTGCACAGGCACAGAGTGACTCGAAGGAGGAACAGCCTGAGCCTGGCCCAGCAGGCAGTAGGAGGCATGCCCAGTATGCCCTGGCCTTAGCAAAGAGGCAATGCATAGCACATACACTGACACAGGTGGGACCCAGGGAACACCTCTCTTCAACTCTCACATACAGTAAAAGGGATGCCAAACATTACACTACCTGTGCCTAACCATGTGTAGCGAGTGTACTATGTGCATCCGACATAGGCAGCCCTGCTGCACCACCCTCAATACTGGGACACCCACAGGGTAAGTGACTCACACATACCAGTCAGGGGGGGTTACATACCCAACAACAGTCACAGCCAGCAGGACAGGTGTAGACAAACACAAACAAAGGCTGTGCTATGGCCTCTGAATGAGGCCTATGGGTAACCTCCCCCCCATGACTACACAGATAGACTAAAGCAGGTCAAGCAGTGGGATGTCAGTTCTGAAGGATAAGAAGTCAGAAACTAATATGTAGGTAATTAAAAGCTAAGATCTGTAGTACACTGGTATGCATCTAGCCAGCACGACAGTTAAAACTACAGACTGAAATGGAGTACCCGACATACTGGTACAGTCCTAGCAAATGTGCACAAGTGCCAGGTGTGCCCCCCATCCAACGCAGAAATGTAGTCACAATCAGGTGTGCCCTCCTAATCCAGTGTAGAAATGTAGAAATAATCAGGTGTGCCCCCCATCCTCTGTAGAAATATAGTAACAGTCAGGTGTGCCCCCCAATCCTATGTAGAAATGTAGAAATAGTCAGATGTGCCCCCCATCCCACGTAGAAATATAGTAACAGGCAGGTGTGCCCCCCCCCACAATCCTGTGTAGAAATGTAGAAATAGTCAGGTGTGCCTCCATCCTACGTAGAAATATAGTAACTGTCAGGTGTGCCCCCCAATCCTGTGTAGAAATGTAGAAATACTCAGGTGTGCCCCCATCCTATGTAGAAATATAGTAACAGTCAGGTATGCCCTCCCCCCACAATCCTGTGTAAAAATGTTGAAATAGTCAGGTGTGCCCCCCCTCCTATGCAGAAATGTAGTAACAGTCCATGTCAAATGATCGATGGATACCCTGCAGAGACAGCATGCTACCTGTAGGTGTACAACACAAAGGTTAGCACTGCAGTACAAACTACCTGGACTCGATCCACACATTCAATACAGATGGCCATACAAGGCATGCCCACACACTTAGAGAAATGAAGGCAATGTCAGTCAACAACATACTGAAAGGTCATACTGGGCATGCTCACACACGTAAACACATGAAGGCCATGTCTGCAAACACCAGTGGACCAGACATATCTGGCAGCCACAGATGGTAGTGAAGACACTCCTCAGTATGCACCACTCATGCTTTGCACACACAGTGGATAGGAATAGAGGCATATATGTAAGGACAACACAATATAATAAGCCAAAGGTAGACATACATAGATGTGTGGAAGAGGATGACCATGACAAGGAGCAATCCAAGGTTCTCCCACCCAACACACAGCCAAAGTGCCACAACCACACGAGGGTCTGTTGTTACACATTGCAGATACTATCCACCGGTATCTGTCAGAATTACAGAGTATGTGGCGCATGTGCCAACTGTGCAACATGACTGTTTCAAGGAAGTAGTCATCTAGCAGCTGTATACACGTACCTGTGGAATATGACCCAGGTTATGCCCACATGTGGTGAGTCAACCCCTAGATAAATGGGTTATGACCCATGCACAAACACTGCCCTCCTCATAGCCCCACTATAAGCCTGCTGAGGTCATCTACTGTGAAATACACCTTTGGGAGAGCTGTATTCTAGTAATCTTCATGGCGTGTCCTATAACTGCATACTGCTGTAGTATGATAAAATAGTTAGGTAGGAGTTCAATTCCCAGACATGGCAACTGTGTGTTTGTATGTGTGTGTCTCTCTGTGTAGAAAGTAATGCTTTTTAGGGTGGTCACACTCCCTACAATTGAAATGCTCTACTTTGGTAATGCTGGTGATGCCATCCACCTAGAAATACATCCCTGGAAAGGTTGTAGCCCAGTAATCTCTGTGGCATGTCCTATAACTGCACTGCTGTAGTGTGATAAAATAGTTAGGTAGGAGTTCAATTCCTAGACATGGCACTGGTGTGTGTGTGTGTGTGTGTGTGTCAATCTGTGTAGAGAGTAATGTTTTTTTGGGTTGTCACACTCCCTACAATTCAAATGCTCATCTTTAGCAAGGCTGCTGATGTCATCTACCTAGAAATACACCTCTGGGGAACTATAGTCCAGTAATCTCTGCAGCGTGTCCTGTAACTGTGACCTGCTGTAGTGTGATAAATTAGCTAGGTAGCTGTTCTAATCTCAGACGTGGCATGTCTGTGTAGAGAGCAATGCTTTTTTAGGGTAGTCACATCCCTACAATTCAAATCCTCATCTTTGGCAAGGGTGCTGATGTCATCCACCTAGAAATACATCTCTGGAAATCTGCAGTCCAGTAATCTTCGTACTGCATCCTTTAATTGCATATGCCATAGTGTGATAAATTAGGTAAGAAGCTGTTCTACTCCCAGACATTGCAAGTGCATGTGTCTGTCTGAACCTGTCTGTGTAGAGAGCAATGCTTTTTAGGGTAGTCACACTCCATACAACCTGTATGCTGTACTTTGGCAAGGCTGCTGATGTCATCCACCTAGAAATACACCTCTGGGAAGGCTGGAACCCAGTAATCTCTGTAGCATCTGCCATAACTGCTGTAGTGTGAGATAGACCTCTGTTAGGGGTTCTATACCCACACATGTGAGTTGTGGATGTTTTGTGTGTGTTTCAATGTCTGTATAGGGAGCAATGTATTTTAGGCTAGTCACACTCAGTACATTGCCAATGGCCTACTTTGGCAGTCCTGCTGATGTTATCCAATGTGCAATACACCTTTGGGGAAGATGTTTGCCATTAATCCCTGTGGGGCATCCTATAACAGCTCTGTGGAGAAGTGTAATAGAGACCTTTGTTAGGAGGTTCTATACTCACACATATCAGTTGTGGATGCTTTGTGTGTGTTTCAATGTCTTTGTGGGGAGCAATGCATTTTAGGCTAGTCACACTCAGTACATTTTCAATGGCCTACTTTGGCAGTCCTGCTGATGTCATCCAATGTGAAATACACCTTTGGGGAAAGAGGTCTCCTGTAATCTCTGTGGTGCATCCTATAACAGCTCCATGCTGTAGTGTAATGTTGACCTCTGTTAGGGATTATATACCCCAACATGTTGGTCATGGATGCTTTGTGTGTATTTCAATGTCTGTGTGGGGAACAATGCATTTTAGGCTAGTCACACTGAATACATGTCCAATGGCCTACTTTGGCAGTCCTGCTGATGTCTTCCAATGTGAAATACACCTTTGGGGAAGGAGGTCTCCAGTGATCCCTGTGGTGTGTTCTATAACAGCTCCTTACTGTGATGTGATATAGATCTCTGTTAGCAGTTCTATACCCACCCATGTCGGTTGTGGATGTTTTGTGTGTGTTTCAGAGTCTGTGTGGGAAGCAATGCATTTTAGGCTATTCACACTCAATACATGTCCAATGGCCTACTTTGGCAGTCCTGCTGATGTCATCCAATGTGAAATACACCTTTGGGGAAGGAGTACTCCAGTACTTTTTGTGGCGCATACTTTAACTGTGTAGTGCTGTAGTGTAATAAACTATTTAGGTAGGGATTCAACTCCCAGACATGACAGGTGAGTGTGTAACTTGTACCATGTGTGGAGGTAGGAGTGTGTGACACCTGGGCCCAATGTGGGGTGAGTTTTGCAAATGTCTTTTATGGTGGCCCTATACACAATGTCCACTGTACAGGGATAACAGATGTGAAATAGCTGAGAGGCTGGGGTGGAAATCCATACCCATACATGTGACATCACGG
This sequence comes from Protopterus annectens, assembly GCF_019279795.1. Taxonomy (NCBI): domain Eukaryota; kingdom Metazoa; phylum Chordata; order Ceratodontiformes; family Protopteridae; genus Protopterus; species Protopterus annectens. Next base: position 627,587,925 of record NC_056730.1, on the reverse strand, counting down.
CCAGGCAATCACAGTTAGCAACCCCTGTATTACCCAGAGCACAGTCTCAACCCATGTCACATAAACAGACACACATGCTGAGGCAACAGCCAATATGTGTGTAGTACACAGCATATTGGCAACTGATAGTAATTATGGCGTGATTGTAGTGGCCTACAGAGGGCATGGCACCCTGTCCATCTGTCCAATAGGCACATACATACAGACAGTGCACCTTCCCCATGTTCCCCACTGGACACCTGCAACATTTGTGGTGCCATCACATGTGACCCACAAAGGACATAACATGCCTGAAAACACACCCTGTATGGACAGATGCCACTGACACCAGGGAATACTGTTAGAATGCTATCAATGTAGGTGCAGGGTTAACCTACTGTCCAATACCAGTTCCTGCCACAGGTGGCCAAGACTGGCACATCTGATGATAATCTGTGTACACAACATGGGCCTGACACCCCAGGTACAGTTCCACATGTCACTGTACATGTATGTGGGAGGTGTGCACATCCTAGACACCATCCATGTCATGGACTAGGGAACACATACATGGCAAGCGATACACAGCATTGGCCACACGCAATAGCCACCCAGGTGACTGGATGGTGGATGCAATATCCACCTGTGTGGGCAAATGCAGAAACAACAGGCCTGAGCCACAATGCAGACCATTGTCATGTGGCCTGATGTCAAAGTATACCCATCACCTAGCCTTCTTTAGCCATCTGGCACAGTCGACCACCACATACCCGTGCAGAAATGCAACCATGCATGTCAGTACTGACACCCTGTGTGTTTGTATGTGCGTTGTATGATGCGTATGATCACATCCACACTCACTACAACCCCCAGTGGCATACTGAAGCATGCTGTCTGATGTCAGACACCTCCCCATACCCTTTGCCCATATAACCTCCATATGACCCATGTGGTGCATGTGATACCTGCACAATAATGTCTTGTGGCAATTTCACTAGTGATGAGCTGTATCCCTGGCCTTGCCAAGTGTGTCAATATGTGTGCATCCCTGTGAGAGTGTGGCTGTGTTGATGCTGGCACCTGTTCATGTGGACAGGCACGTGTACATCACCTACCATATAGCTACCATATCCCTGTTGCTGATGTCACTCACCATCACATATATGTTCTGCGAACTCCACAACAGGTAACCTATGTGGTACATCCAACTGCATAGGACTGTGATAGCACTATATAGTCATCAGGGGTTTGATACCCTGTGCTGGTAGGTGTGTGACACAAACATGCTTAAGTTTTACTCTCCCACCCCTCCCTGACTTGTCGATGCCTCTGTCTGCCTCTCTCACTCCCTCACTGGTGGATGTGGAGACCTATACCTGCTTTTCTTAGGCAGCAGCATGTGTATTTTAGGTAATGCTCATGATCAGCTGATGGCCTCTGCACAAATTGGAGCCCTCCCCTAGTTGATTGCATGTGGAACAGCTGTGGTAACATTCCCATAGCCAATTGCATGGAACACACTCCAATATCTAGGAACATCATGTTTGTGATGGTCTTTTTCATTCAGTGTGAGCAGGAACTCAGTCTGTTGTTTGACAAACAGCATCTCAGATGGAGTGAGAATTTACTTCTGGCAACATACACTGTGGAAACAGGCCAACACACAGGTGGGGGATGTGCCTGACCTGACTACAGACTATAAGTGCTGCTATACTGCATTCGGAGTAATGTTGGTTTAACATGGTGTGTGTGGATATGGCTGCCCTACATGTATTAATACCTGTCATATCAGTTGTATGTCTATGAGGACTCCCATCTGTAGGGTCATCTGCAGACTGGGCAGTATGTGGTGCTTTTGGTGTACTGTGTTACCCACAGAACATGTATCTGTGAACTGCAGAAGGTAGTGTGAGGATTGCAGTCTGTAGATGGTGAAAGCCATGACAGTTACTGGCTTCATATCCCTCATAGGACATATGTTGCAACAAACCCTGTTACAACAGTAAATGTATGATTTTATCACAGCAACGTGTCAATATTGGCCCTGTGTATGTGCTTCTAGCCACAACTCAGTCAACCTTTGTACATATGTCATACATTAAGAGGTGCATATGTGCTGTACACCATAATTAGTGTCATCATATCTGATAACAAGCTAGTGAGATATCAGACTGCTACACATGTTATGTGCAGTGGGGGTTATATTTGATGACATAACCTGGACATTCTGTGGTTGTGTGTACAGTACTGAGGTCTGTGTACTTATGGTGAATGTCGATAGTGTGTGTATTGTTAATATGTACCTTGGCCTGTGTACAGGCTGTGGTAGTTGTCATCATCCTAGGTCCCATTCTATCTGATGTTACATGCTGCTCTACTGTATGCTACTGTATTGGCTTATATGTTAGTAGGGCCATACACACACATGTCCCATACCACAGTCAGCCATCAGACCAAACTGTGTAGTGGCCCAGTATATGTAGGGTTAGTGTGTGAGTGGCACATATGAGGATGGTGTTGAACAGGTAGTCCATATACTGTAATATTATGCTAGCTTGCCATATGTGGCTATGGCTGTGTTCTCATTGGTTGTGGTTATGCACTTTCACACAGGTGCATCTTACCCTTTGCTGTGACATGCCTGTACAGCCTGCTATATATGCAGGTACATGTGCATTCCCCCATAGGAGATGTAGGCCAGTGTTGAGCCAGTCTGCCTGTAGCCTGCACAGTGCATTGTTACATGCCTAGCAGCTTAGTGTACTTAGCCAGTGAGATGTCATGTGCAGATACTTGCCAGATGTACTACTGCCGGGCTTCCATTAACAGTCATGTATGTCAGACAGAGCAGTGGGATGCTGTACAGATATATGTCAATATCTAGTGGGTAGTATGTGGCCATGGCACCCCTGTACCAGTCGTTATTACATGTCAGGTCAGACTGGGTGTGTGAATGCATAACCTATGGTGGCATATGTATACGAGTCATTATGTGTTATACCCATCTACATGGCTGTTAACATCCATATTGTCAGGGATGGTACACATGTTTTGCACTAAGGGGTTCTGTGTATACCTCTGGACTGTACAGAGTGTGTCAGAATGTCCACATATTGGCCAACATCTCTGCTGCAGTTGACAGGGCCAGTACTTGCTAGCAGCAGTACTTTACTATGATGTCCTTAGGATGTCTGTCAGTAGCCAATGGCACACATGTGGAAAAAAGATGTGACCTCCCATACACAACATGTCTGTGAAGACAATTCCAGTTACAGTAGCAATAGTATGTAGAACTGTAATAGTACACAAATAAAGGTTTTCCATTTCTGCAAACCTGTGTGTGGTGTTTATTCCTATGACCTCTGTGGCTATATGGTGCAGGCAATGATTGCCATTTGTATGGGTGGCCCATACAGTTTCCAGATGTTCAGGTATGAACTGTAGGCATAGTGGCTATTCCATATTTTGTGCACCTTCTACATATGTATCTTACTGTACATATCTTTATGTGTGTATGTGTAGTCACATGTATATCTATATATATGTAAATATATATATATATATATATATATATATATATATATATATATATATATTTATCTGTATCAGCATATATGTGTCTGTGTATATGTATCCTGGGGAATTTGATAGCTTCCACATTTTACATTTCCTATGGGAGCCATGCTGTACTGCATGATATGTTACCAATACCAGTCTGACATCATACAAGTGGGATGTAGTACTGTTAACATCTTGTGCCCATGTCATGTCAGGTCCTGGTTATGGGATCTGCAACACTTGGTAGTGTATTGCAGGGCAGACGTGTTTGTCTGAGGGGGGTATGCCTATTCGTACAAGACGTATATTGTTTGGGGCCTCTCAACCCCATTAATGGTGCATGTGGACATATTTGTTTTTGTTAATCTACCATTGCTATCTACAGATGTATGGCCATATATACCTATATATATATGCTTACATATATATGACTATGTCCATATATACCTACATAGATATATATCTGCTTACATATAAGTACCTTGCTGTGTATAAGTAGACATATAGGTGTAGACATATATATGTGTTGATGTAGGCATTTGCATGCATATATGTTCTATATATATATATATATATATATATATATATATATATATATATATATGTATATATATATATATATATATATATATATATATATATATATATATATATTCTAAATATACATATACACACACACATATATATATATATATATATATATATATATATATATATATGTACATATATAGATATGTTATATCTGTTTAGATATTAATATATTTTACACACACCCACATAAATGTAGATGTTGGTATACATTCTCTATACTGTTGCATGACTGGGCTAGATGATATGTGTCCAAAAACATCCAGATTATGTATATCTGTCATGGCATAGTGGAAAATCACTTTGTCTATGGTGTGTGGGGGTGTGAGTTTAAACCTTGCCGAAGCTGTTTATTTTGTTTCTGGGCAGAACACAACTTTTGGATACAGAGTGATTAAGGCCCTTTAAACCAGTTGTAAGCAGGTTTGCATGGCGGTAAGCACTGCTAACTCCTGGTTACAGTTTTTTATATTCTCTTAGCCTCTGAATTGTTTAACCTGTGTAGGCAGTGCTTACCCCTGCACAAACAGGCTAAAACCTGCTTACTGCTGCTTAAAAGTGCTTACTCCTGCTTACACCTGTGCTAATTTCTTTAAAAGAAAACAAAAAGGGGTTATAGGAAAGTGGTGAAAAAGGGGCACAAGGAGGGAAATACATTAGGGAAAATAGCCAAGGATGTGCAGGAAGGGTGTAGGAAAGGTCCATAGCTGCCCATTTCTTCTACAGCATCAGCTGTGCATATACACTGAATTTGGAGGTAGATTTGGACATTCAAACCCCTGGGTAGGGGTGAGGACAGCAATAATTCATTGTGATACCAATTAGACCAGATTACACGTGTACAGTGGACAAGTATGCGAAATGGACAGCTATGTATGGGGTGAGATTTTTTGTGGGAGCAGATTGCCTTTTTTTTTCAAGGTGAGAGTGGGATGTTGGGGAGGGGTAGAAGGTATATTTGGTGAGGTAGGTTGGGTAGGTTAACAGGTTAACAGACAAGACAAACAAGATGCATACAGGGGCAGTATATGACACATGTGGGGGGTAAACACCTTAGACAGGGAGGGGTGTTTGGAAGTCGAAAGCCCATGAGCCCCCAAGTGGAAACAGTGGGATTGAGGTCTCCACCCATGGGCAGTCACCACTGCACTTTCATGACCCCAAACGAGGCTGTGCTGGGGGCTGGGTAGGAGGGGCAGGCTCACCCTCTAATTGTGCCATGTGGCCCTCAAGCTGGCATAGCTGGTCTCAAATCTCCTTGTCGAGCTCCCTATGGACCACAGCCCGGACCTGATGGTGGGTGACAGGTGCCTCTCCACCCCCGCTCCCAGGGGGGCAGAGCCACATCCCCTGCGGGGGTTCCACCCAAAGGTGGTTCAGGGCCAATGGAGGCAGACATGCTGGTGCCCGGTGCCATGGCCAGCTGAGGTGGTACAGGTGAGTCTGCTGGGACTGGCCTTCCCATACAAGCTATGGTGTTGCAGTTTTAAGAAAAATATTGGTTAGTAATAGTCAACAGCATTCAGGATTAGTTATAATGGCATGCATAGGTATTCCCATTAACCTAGGACACCAGATTTACAACAGTTGCAGAGTGAGCAGAACACATGCATATATGGGACAACAATGGCCATTACAACAGCATACGTGTTTCATTGATGGCAACAGGCCACCATTATGGGAATATTTTGACATGGCAGATGCATAGAACCAAATGTGAATATTTATAAACCAATAGGACATGTGTCCCAACAAAAGTTAGGAGTGTACATGTACCCATTGAGGTGTATAATTAGGTTATTGTAGCACATATGGTGGGGGTGAGAGAGAGAAGTTAATTAACAACTAATATATCCCTGTAGTTTCACAACTTTCTATGTCACTGCAGTGATCTGTCCCTTACATGTATTATTACACTACCCAATGTCCTTACTTTGTACAATGATATGTTTGTAGATTAGTATCTACATGGACTGTGTCTTACGTATAGTCTACACCTCTTACCTGTTATAACTGTTGAGGAAATCATTGTTAACACTACCTGACAAGTTCTACTCATACTCCCAGATTCCATGCTTGTAGACAAGTATATAAGTGAACTGTGCTGTACCTACAGTCTACACCTCTTATCTGTTATAGCTGTAGAGAAAATCTTTGTTAACACTACCTGACAGATTCTACACATACTCCCAGATTCCATGCTTGAAGAAAATATATGAGTGAACTGTGTTGTAACTACAGTCTTCACCTGTTACCTGTTATAGCTGTGGAGACATATTTGTTAACACTACCTGAAAAATACTACACATACTCCCAGATTCCATGTTGATGTTATACACATACCTAACAATCCGTTATTGCACACACTCTGGTCAAGGCTTGACAGGATGCAGGTGTTAATGTGACATATTTTGGAATAGCTGTCATACAATTTAGGTGAGATGCTACAATGACAGGTTTGTTTTCATATACATTCTCTTTTTATGTTCAGGTCTGACTATCCATTATATGTCAGTAAACGCTACCTACATTTCTTGGATCATCACACTGATTTTTCAGGGGAACAGGTTACTGGGCAGCAGATTTGGCCATTTATCTGGACATGCTGGACAGATCAGAACTGTTGAGGTGTATGACTATGCATACAGCTTACTACCTGAACATTCTGCCGCAGTCTGTAAAGTTGATGGTTATGATTATGCTTACAGCGTACTATCTGAACATTCTCACAAACTCTGTACAGTTGTGGGGTATGATTATGCATACAACTTACTACCACTCCCAGTATTCAAACCTCTGCTGTATGTGGTAAAAGTATTACAGTTGACATCACAGTTCACTGTGCTATCAGGGAATTGGCATGAAACATTCCAATGGTTTCTGTCTAAATCTCCCTCAGTTGTTCTTTATGACTGACCTCTTGGGACTTCCAATATCATTATACTGAACTTCCTACACATTTTAACTGCATTCAACAGTGTGGGTAACACTGCTTAATTTAACAGTCCCATTTATAGAATGCAACACTACAACAACATATGAAAGCAGAATGTACACAAGCACTCTACGGGTTATACTTTTATTCACAAGGTATTACACCTTTATTTCCACACAACCTATTTGACAGTCTTCCTGCCATATTGTCTCATTTATTCAGTACATCCCATACACAATACATTTTTATACCTGTACAGCACTTTCTAGAACTGTTATAGGTTCATAGGATCATAGATTAGTACTAGGCTAACTGTCCTTGTGAGCCATTTTGAGCCTAGCCAATTACCCCATGTGAGAATCAAACCCTGCACCTTGTGCTTGTAAGGTAAACACCTTAACCATTATGTCATCCCCCCCTATTTATTTTGTATGACGGTACATGCAAGATTATTACTAACCTGCCTCATGATGCAACCTTTGCAGCCTAGCAGCATGGGCTTGCTGGTTCACAGCCGCTCATCTGCATCTGCAGCTGCATATTAGCAGGCTTACTGGTTTGCAGCCCGCTCATCTGCAGCTGTCAGAGAAATACAGTGATATTTAGCCATTACCTATCCATAGTATACACAAGCTAGGCAATCATTATCTACGTAGTAGAATGGGTACTAGTGCTGGGGCATCAGCCATCTGTCTTGATTCTTGGATCCACTGCTCTAAGAGATCAGCATGGTGATGCCTGACCTGCTCACCAGTCTGGGGGATACCAGTGGCACTGGTGAGGTCACGGGTGAGACTGTCCCAGGCCTCCACTTTATACTGAGAGCCCTGGTACTGGCCCTGCAGTAGTCTCTTCTCATGGTATTTTACCAGGAGCAGTACCATGAATCTGGACTCCTGGGTGCCCCAGCGCTGTGCTGTAAAATGAGTGCCTTCCTCAACTCCAGCCATACTGTCTACAGTAGGGAGCTGCAACCAGTTATGGGAATTATTCGTGCCTGTGGGGTTTAAATATGCCCGATTTCCTGCACTTTCTCGTGATTGGATGGTTTTGAAAAGGCTAAGCTATGGACACACCTGCTTACCTAATGTTGGCATTGCTTAAAGTTGTATACCACTGGGCAGATTGAGTTAGCTGGCCTACACATTGCTTACACCACATAAATTGAGCTGTGCAATGCTTAGCATTGCTTAATTTTTAATTAACATTATATTTTCCTTTTAACATTGATTTATTATTTGTTACATGTTATATCTGTGTCTGGTATCTGTGATTTATGTGTACGTACACTGTATGGGGTCCTGGGGACTTCAACACTTTATTACAATAACACCTCGCATTTGGCCTTACTGCAGTACTCCAGTTCACATATTTATGTTATGTAGCAGGTTATACATCACACTTTACATAGATTCACTTCACATGTTCAGTTTGATTTTCCTATGTTAAGGATTTGTTTGTTGAAACCTCAACTTTAAGTACTGCTATGATGGCTTAGTGGTTAGCTACTGTGACTGTAGTGTATCAGGTCCTGGGTGCAAGACTTGCAGAAGCTGTTTGTTTTGTTGCTGGGCAGAACATGAGCCGCTGGATACTGAATGATTAAGGCAATTTAAAGCAGTTGTAAGTGGGTGTGCGTGTGTATGCGCGAAGCTAAGCACTGCTAATTTCCGGTTACAGTTTCTTATACTTAGTTAGCTTCCACATTGCTTAATCTGTGTAGGCAGTGCTTATCCCCATGCAAACACACATAAACATGCTTACTAGTGCTTACATATGCTTACTACTGCTTAGTTGTGTTTAAATCTGCTTACTAGTACCTTATTCATTATGACACTGATACTTTACATATGCATTTCTTGCAGTACTCTAGTTCATAAATATGTGTTATTTAGTGGGTTTTGCAACAAAATATTGGTTATAACATGCTTTGCAATGTAAAATAGACTGTGCTGCAGTGGGACTCGAACAGGGAATGCCTGCTCGTTAGGCGAATGCTCTGCCCACTACACTATTGCTGTGTTTCTTCATTTGCATATATCTTCCTTGTTATCCTCTTCAGTCTTTTAAGCTGTTTTAACAGTAGTTAAGTGATGGGCACATCTGTGCACCTGCAGTTAGCTGTACTCAGATTTATTAAAAAATAAATACAAGGGTTTCTTCATTTACTTTTTATGTATTGTTGCTGTTGTACACATGGGGAACTGTTGGTGGGGATATGCGGACACCTATGAGCAATCTCACTCATTTCTTACCACTTTCTGCTGTTCTACATTGTAGGGGCATGTTTATTCTGAGAGCTCTGCTCTCAGACACGCCTCCTGCACTCGTACATGCTCCGTGTAAGCCTAGGTGCTCAGGCAGCGCACCTTCATTAATATGCACGGCATGCTGCTGTCCTTCTCCTAAATGGGAGCTTCAGTGCAGGACTAAGCTAGTCCTGCACAGAAAATTAGTGAATCCGGGGAAATATGTAAAAAGTATATAAAATATGCATAAAAGTGAGTAATTACACTTGTTTATGTATACACACTTTTATGCATATTTTATATATTTTTATATATTATTGATCTAATACATTTTTTTAGGCATTTTAGACTTTTTTGCACAGTTTTTATATATGACAAGCTACTGTCTTTTTAAGAATTGCTTAATTAGTTTCAAACATGGTTTGGTTGCTGCAGTGTATAAATGTTGGTTGTCTTTCCACAGGTTTGTCTGATGAAGTGATTAGCAAATCATGAAAGTGTTTACCTGTATTTTTTTTGTTTAATAAATTATACTTTGCTTTCTAGTCTTGCAGGCTCAGTACCTTATTTGTTTTTAGTTGCACTTGTTTTTGATACCATGGCATATCCTGTGCCTGTCTACATATTTTCTGGTTTAAAGTTTACAGTACTTTTTGTTCTTCTAACTGTTTCAGCATATGATTTTTCCAGATTGCATCCCACATGTAATCTTATGTCTATCCAACTCATGACTCATTTCCTTTTTGCTCAACTCTATGTGCATTTTGAAAACCTTTTGCATTGTATCTGACCACAACACCTCAGACCTCCAGGATCACCATTGTTCAATAAACCAACCAGATTTTCATCAGGTAGAACTCCAGGAGCAATCTCATTTACAACAGCTTCTTTATAATCCTAAGGTTTAAAATCAGCTAGACATTCACTATTTGTACTAACAACTCAATTTTCAAGAGTTTTCAATGAAAAATACTGTACAGTTGTGGGGTATGATTATGCATACAACTTACTACCACTCCTAGGATTCAAACCTCTGCTGTATGTGGTAAAAGTATGACAGTTGACATCACAGTTCTCTGTGCTATCAGGGAATTGGCATGAAACATTCCAATGGTTTCTCTCTAAGTCTCCCTCAGTTGTTCTTTATGACTGACCTCTTGGGACTTCCAATATCATTATACTGAAATTTCTACACATTTTAACTGCATTCAACAGTGTGGGTAACACTGCTTAATAGAACAGTCCCATTTATAGAATGCAACACTACAACAACATATGAAAGCAGAATGTACACAAGTACTCTACGGGTTATACTTTTATTCACAAGGTATTACACCTTTATTTCCACACAACCTATTTGACAGTCTTCCTGCCATATTGTCTCATTTATTCAATACATCACATACACAATACATTTTTATACCTGTACAGCACTTTCTAGAACTGTTATAGGTTCATAGGATCATAGATTAGTACTAGGCTAACTGTCCTTGTGAGCCATTTTGAGCCTAGCCAATTACCCCATGTGAGAATCAAGCCCTGCACCTTGTGCTTGTAAGGCAAACACCTTAACCATTATGTCAACCCCCTCCTATTTATTTTGTATGACGGTACATGCAAGATTATTATTAACCTGCCTCATGATGCAACCTTTGCAGCCTAGCAGCATGGGCTTGCTGGTTCACAGCCGTTCATCTGCATCTGCAGCTGCATATTAGAAGGCTTACTGGTTTGCAGCCCGCTCATCTGCAGCTGTCAGAGAAATACAGTGATATTTAGCCATTACCTATCCATAGTATACACAAGCTAGGCAATCATTATCTACGTAGTAGAATGGATACTAGTGCTGGGGCATCAGCCATCTGTCTTGATTCTTGGATCCACTGCTCTAAGAGATCAGCATGGTGATGCCTGACCTGCTCACCAGTCTGGGGGATACCAGTGGCACTGGTGAGGTCACGGGTGAGACTGTCTCAGGCCTCCACTTTATACTGAGAGCCCTGGTACTGGCCCTGCAGTAGTCTCTTCTCATGGTATTTTACCAGGAGCAGTACCATGAATCTGGACTCCTGGGTGCCCCAGCACTGTGCTGTAAAATGACTGCCTTCCCCAACTCCAGCCATACTGCCTACAGTGGGGAGCTGCAACCAGTTATGGGAATTATTCATGCCTGTGGGGTTTAAATATGCCCGATTTCCTGTACTTTCTCGTGATTGGATGGTTTTGAAAAGGCTAAGCTATGGATACACCTGCTTACCTAATGTTGGCATTGCTTAAAGTGGTATACCACTGGGCAGATTGAGTTAGCTGGCCTACACATTGCTTACACCACATAAATTGAGCTGTGCAATGCTTAGCATTGCTTAATTTTTAATTAACATTATATTTTCCTTTTAACATTGATTTATTATTTGTTACATGTTATATCTGTGTCTGGTATCTGTGATTTATGTGTACGTACACTGTATGGGGTCCTGGGGACTTCAACACCTTATTACAATAACACCTCACATCTGGCCTTACTGCAGTACTCCAGTTCACATATTTATGTTATGTAGCAGGTTATACATCACACTGTACATAGATTCACTTCACATGTTCAGTTTGATTTTCCTATGGTAAGGATTTGTTTGTTGAAACCTCAACTTTAAGTACTGCTATGATGGCTTAGTGGTTAGCTACTGTGACTGTAGTGTATTAGGTCCTGGGTTCAAGCCTTGCAGAAGCTGTTTGTTTTGTTGCTGGGCAGAACACGAGCCGCTGGATACAGAACGATTAAGGCAATTTAAAGCAGTTGTAAGTGGGTGTGTGTGTGTTTGCGCGAAGCTAAGCACTGTTAACTTACGGTTACAGTTTCTTATACTTAGTTAGTTTCCACATTGCTTAATCTGTGTAGGCAGTGCTTATCCCCATGCACCACACATAAACATGCTTACTAGTGCTTACATATGCTTATTACTGCTTAGCTGTGCTTAAATCTGCTTACTAGTGCCTTATTCATTATGACACTGATACTTTACATATGCATTTCTTGCAGTACTCTAGTTCATAAATATGTGTTATTTAGTGGGTTTTGCAACAAAATATTGGTTATAACATGCTTTGCAATGTAAAATAGACTGTGCTGCAGTGGGACTCGAACAGGGAATGCCTGATCGTTAGGCAAATGCTCTGCCCACTGCACTATTGCTGTGTTTCTTCATTTGCATATATCTTCCTTGTTATCCTCTTCAGTCTTTTAAGCTGTTTTAACAGTAGTTAAGTGATGGGCACATCTGCGCACCTGCAGTTAGCTGTACTCAGATTTATTAAAAAATAAATACAAGGGTTTCTTCATTTACTTTTTATGTACTGTTGCTGTTGTACACATGGGGAACAGTTGGTGGGGATATGCGGACACCTATGAGCAATCTCGCTCATTTCTTACCACTTTCTGCTGTTCTACATTGTAGGAGCATGTTTATTCTGAGATCTCTGCTCTCAGACATGCCTCCTGCACTCATACATGCTCCGTGTAAGCCTAGGTGCTCGGGCAGCTCACCTTCATTAATATGCATGGCATGCTGCTGTCCTTCTCCTAAACGGGTGCTTCAGTGCAGGACTAAGCTAGTCCTGCACAGAAAATTAGTGAATCCGGGGAAATATGTAAAAAGTATATAAAATATGCATAAAAGTGAGTAATTACACTTGTTTATGTATATACACTTTTATGCATATTTTATATATTTTTATATATTATTGATCTAATACATTTTTTTAGGCATTTTAGACTTTTTCGCGCAGTTTTTATATCTGACAAGCTACTGTCTTTTTAAGAATTGCTTAATTAGTTTCAAACATGGTTTGGTTGCTGCAGTGTATAAAGTTGGTTGTCTTTCAACAGGTTTGTCTGATGAAGTAATTAGCAAATCATGAAAGTGTTTACCTGTATTTTTTTGTTTAATAAATTATACTTTGCTTTCTAGTCTTGCAGGCTCAGTACCTTATTTGTTTTTAGTTGCACTCGTTTTTGATACCATGGCATATCCTGTGCCTGTCTACATATTTTTTGGTTTAAAGTTTACAGTAATTTTTGTTCTTCCAGCTGTTTCAGCATATGATTTTTCCAGATTGCATCTCACATGTAATCTTATGTCTATCCAACTCATGACTCATTTCCTTTTTGCTCAACTCTATGTGCATTTTGAAAACCTTTTGCATTCTATCTGACCACAACACCTCAGACCTCCAGGATCACCATTGTTCAATAAACCAACCAGATTTTCATCAGGTAGAACTCCAGGAGCAATCTCATTTACAACAGCTTCTTTAAAATCCTAAGGTTTAAAATCAGCTAGACATTCACTATTTGTACTAGCAACTCAATTTTCAAGAGTTTTCTATTTGATAGACAAAGCCATATTGCTGTCACTAACAGAACAATCCTCTTGTCTGCTCCATTATGGAACAGCTTCTCCTAGCTGCTTCAGTGCCAAGAACAGAAGTTGTTCGTTATGTACCGAAAATGGTCCCTCTCACAAAGTAAACAGTTGGGAAAAGTCTTCTATGCCCTGGTCAAATTTCCTGTAGTAGTATAAATACCACCTTTGGTCTCACTTCATTTTTGCTTAGTCATTCTTTGCAGATTCATTTTTCTATTTATTTATCCTTTGTTGTCTGGCTTAGTCCCACTATAGAAAGGAGGGGCTATAGTAGGGCAATAGCAGTAGAGCTGAGAGTTTAGAAGGTTAGTTTAAGCAGAATTTACTAACAGAGAAAGAAAGTTAGGAAATGCAACAAGTTATACAGTAGGATAGTCTAAGACTATGCGTGGTTGAAGCAATGGCATAATTTCAAGTTTAGTAGGTGGGATTTAAGCTCCTTTTTAAAACAGAGAGAGGTTTTATTGCTCATCTCTGCTTTAGGATAAAGTGTAGCAGTGGGATGAATTTATCGTTATTAGACATCTCATACTTATGCATTTCTTTCCAGTTCCCTCAGCTTTGATTTAGTACTGATCCAAACCACTCTCAAAAAAAATATATTTTTAGTTTATCAGTAATTACAGGTTCCCCTCTATAACCCTGGGAGAACATACCCAATGCTAAAACTGGAAGTTAAACCAAAACATTTTAATAGTGACTTTATTTATGTAAATATCAACAGATTCACCAGCACATCCTGCAAGTGTTATTCTCAAGGCTATTGTACACATCATTAACTCCAGATCCCTAGTCCAAACAGCTTCTTCATCTCTTCTAGAAGCCCAAATATCCTAGACCTTCCCTTAACTAATTCCCTTGCTCTCACAGGTATTCCCTTTCCTATGTTAAATCAGACAATTTAATCATCGCATCCTACCTCAACACCAGCCACACCTGTCCCAGTAACTTGCCTAAATTCAGGGACTTCGACATCACTAACCATTTAAATTTTATCAAACTTTGTGAAAAACACAAATGGTCCTGTTACCCAGAATCCGTAAATATTGACACCCTGGCCCAAACCAAGGAATTTTATGACTTATTAACTCAGTTCACTTCTATGATAAACAAAACAACTAATATATAAAACATCCAGTTAAGTGGGATAATATAATCAGTGGGATAATATAATCAACAAATTATATAATAAAAAGCATCAATAAAACACAAATAAATGAAGGGAAACACATGTTCAAAAAGACTTAGAGAACTGCTTAACTGAGCCCTTTCGTCGGTAGTAAACATTTGACTTCCTCAGAATACTGTAACATCATATATAGCTTCCTTTTGTAGTTAAGTTTAATCACATGACAACATCACGTAAAACAGCAAGACTTAAATTACATTGTGCATGTTAAAAAAATTGTTTATTTGTAAACATTGTAACTTATATGAATGTAAAAGGTAAACTTAAAAAGTAAAAAATATATATAATGTATAAACATAATCATTCAACAGCACCATAAAATCATATAGACTTAACTTTTGATGTGTTATTTTTTTTTGCCTATTCATGCAATTTGATGCCTATGTCATTTCATATAGACCTGTATTTTATATCTGTAGCTTGTCATGAGTTATTAGGGTTCAAGAATATTTGGTGGGTTATGTCTATATGATTATATGGTGCTGTGTATGATGTTACGCTATTCTGAGGAAGTCAAAGGTTTACTATCGACAAAAGCGCTCAATTAAACAGTTATGTAAGTCTTTTTGAATGTGTGTGTCTTCCTTCATTTATTTGCGTTTTATTGGATTTCTTGGAGTTTATAATAAAAAGCATAAGATTCTAACTTTACACAAGTCTTCCCTCCTTCCAGCTCATAAAACAAAACTTAAGTAAATTAGTAAAGAACTCACAATACCTAGAAACACTAAGGCTATGGTTATCTCCTTTGCATCCTGTCATTTCCTAAAAAGTAAACTGCCCCCTGCATAACAAAAAAACATTCTTGCCTATGATAACCACACCCCCTTTAGTAAGCCATCCCCTATACACAGTTGTCTGATTCTGGAAGAACACAAATTTTTAAATGCCATATACATTGCAAGGGTGGCTTTAAATGATATATAGCTCTAAGCAAAGGTGTTCATGGCACTGGCCATTCCATTGTCTTCTGCCCCCCAGACACCCTCAGTACCCCCAGATATCTTCCCATCCTTGCCCCCTCCCATACTATCCAGATTACACACTTTGCCTTACTTATCAGCTTTCCTACACTATATCCTTTCAACACATACTAATTGACCGATACTGCATTGTAACAACTGCATAGAAAATAAATTAATTTAGCAGGGGATCTGGACACTGCTAGGCCCCCAGAAGCTATGGCGTTCTAAATGACCTGAGGTGCATTTTAAAGGCTTTTTTTCTATGACCTTTGCTCCATTCATGGTTTGAAAAAATGACTAAAGCATCCATTCAGACAAACCAACACATGACTAAAGAAAGAAATGATTTATTTTTTCTCTCAAGGAAAAAATAAGTGGTGTGCAAGGTGTTATGTTCAACACTGACACCAGAGAGGTACACAGAAGGTGTCTGGAGGTATGTTGTTTAGACGTATGACAACAGCAACCTAAAATGTGTGACTATGGCCATTTGTCTTTTCACTTTCATTCTAATCGTAACACCAGAAGGGAACACAGAAAGTAGATTTTTTTAGTAGGGATAGGGAGGAAGGCAGTTATCCCAGATATGATTTATGCCTCTCAAAAGCATTTTCATCCTCATTTTATGGGTATGTAACTACTGTTTTGTCAGCTTTTCAGTGGAAGACCATAAAGCAGGTGAATACATTTAAGAAAAAAGTAGTTTACAATGTAGAGACAGAAGGGAAATGCTAACTCAATGCTGAAATAAGTATCTAGAGAATGCCATGTAGAACATTAATGATTCAAAAACATGGACTCCTTGAGTAACAGAGCATTAGGAAATAGTAAGAATAATTTAGAACAGTGCAGTTAAATGAACCAACCAATTCCTAAATTGCTCTGTAAGAAGTCATACAGTCTAATTACTATGGAATATTTTGAATAGTGAGCAACATTTTCCTAATACAGGAAGGGTTAGTATTTTTAAACAAGCAACAACCCTGAGGCATTTTTTGAAATGATGAACTTTACTCAAGATTTTATTAGCAGTAATAATCTATAATAATGATAGTTGGTACTAATAATGGATAGACCTCCCTGTTACTTAAAAAAGAAGTAATGTTCAAAGAAATTAATTTGCAAGAAGAACATAAAAAGAGCCTTGATGCTCATAAGCAAAGCACAAGGACCAGCCTTAGTATTAAGATATACTGTAGATGTTTAGATTTTATATATCTAAACAGGTGTAAATGATCGCTTTTTCTCAGTGTCAGTGTCATAGACAGGAACGAGTATGACTGAGAGACTACATGCTAAATTATTTTCTAATGTTTACATTTCTAAGAATGAGGAAATCTCAGATTTTTTAAGGAGCACAGATAAATCACATAACTTTGAGAACCCACAAAATCATGAGCTCGAGCTTAGCAACTGAAAAAAAAACCCTGCAACCCAGACAACATATTTTTTTCAGAAAATAAAGAAATATACTCCAAATTATCTGTTATTCTTATAGGTTCCTATAATCATAGATAAGAACTAGACTAGCTGCTCTTGAGGGCTGTTTTTAACCTAGGCAGTTTACATTTTTATGCTTGAATTAACCTGCCCCATTTGGTTAGAGATTGTCCTTACCCACCAATGGTTGTTAATTATATATTATAGGTTCATAGGTAGGTACTAGGCTACTGGCCCTAGGGCCTATATAAGCCTAGCCAAAAAAATGTACCCTGGCTTTCGCCACCCAAGAAAATTATTTTCCTGTGCCCCTGTCGAGCAGAGCCACAGAAGTGATCCTCAGGGTGAATTTCCCATTTCCCATCCAATCATCAAGATTTTTCTTGAAAAGTGCTAATGAGGAGCTCTGTTTGACATAGATAGGTAGTCTGTTCCAGAGTATGGGAATTCACTGGGACTGGAATCTATCCCTCCAGCATGTTCTGTTTATTGTGGTGACAAGGTTTAGGTTCCTAGAGCATGTAGCTTGGAGGAATTGGGATTTCTTTAAGTGGAGCATGTCCAGCAGCTCTGGGTTTGGCAGAGATCGCCCCTGAGTTGGCGATAATAACAATAACTGGGATTATACCATAGATAATTTGAGGGGGCCCAAGCATAGGATAAAGCACTTAGGAGCTACCTTTGTCCATTAATAGAACAGGGTACAGTTGTGATGTAAATTTTCTGTTTCCTATCCATAGATTCAAGTTGCAATAACTGGGTCATCTCTTATGGTCAATTCTCTGTTGAGCAAAATGGAGAAAAGATAGATTACTGTAAGTATTATGAAAGTATTTTATATGAAGAAATAGGACAAAACCATTATTCTAGTGGTAATAGAGAAATTGGGAGGACAGTCTATTGGATTTTGAAAAACTTGTCTGTCTTAAGATGCATCAGATTATAGAAAACTGCTGTAAACAATGTTTAGTTTGTTTTCAATCCACTCTGAAACAGGTGAAACCTAAATGCAGTCACTTGTAGCATATAGGGAGTGTTATTTTGGAGCACCAGTTTAACAAGGATCTAACAGATGGTTTTCCAAAATAGGAATAAATATCTCTTCTGCTGAAATATGTTCAGGTATTTATTGTTACAATCACAAAATTGTAAGATATCATACTGCTGATATGTCAGTCTAGAATTATTGCAATACAGTATGTGGGCAGAAAGAATGTATTACATCTAGTGTATGTAGCAGGTGACCTAACTGCTAGTGCAAGTCATGTTCTTTAAAAGAAAACTGCACCCTAAAACTGAGGAAATACTTTCAACTGTCTTTATACTCTTTGTGCTACTAATTCATCAGAATTACTCTTAAGCATTTCTTATTATAATTTCTTATGCTTCAGAATAGCTGAAGCTGAAGAGCCCCTCAATGACCCTTTTCAAGAGAAATCTTGACAAGTGGATGGGAGATCGTAGGTTTACCCCTGTGTCCCTAGTAGACAGAGGCACATTAAACTAACCTTAAAAGGGCTATCTTCTGTGACCTACTATACAGAGGCACAGTCAACTAATCTAAAAGGGTGGCAAAAGCCAAACACACTCTGGCTAGGCTTATAAATGCCCTAGGGCAGATAGCCTAGTATCAACCTATGAACCTATGAACTTATGTCCTTGGGCCTGTCATTGAAATTAGTGTGTGTGTGTGTGTGTGTGTGTGTGTGTGTGTGTGTGTGTGTGTGTGTGTGTGTGTGTGTGTGTGTGTGTGTGTAAGTGTTTTTCATTCTCTTTGTCCTCCTCCCAGAATGCAGTCTTAGGTCTCTATAATATGACACTGCTTTAATGTTTTAAGTTTTGTTTTTTTTTTCCCTCATTTAGTTACAACAATAGTATTGTGAGTCACTGGCTTTAATATGGCCTTATGAAAGCAGTAGCAGTCATTTTTGCCTTTTATTGTCAATCTATATTTTCTTAGGTAGAAACTAAGTGAAAAAGCAGAGCTTTGATAAGTGCTCAAAGCTTAAGACCTTAAAAAATCCATATCCTTCCTTTTCCAGACTGCTATCATGTCTAAATATTGCCAGGTCTATATTACAATGTCGAACTACAACAAGTTTGAATGTTGTAATATCGAACCCTGAAGTCCAAAAGTGGAAAATAGTGAAGCCATGGAAATTGACTTTTTCCCAGGGAAAAAAGTTGGTGGGCCATTTTCGGGGCTTTGCTATTTCCTTCACTGTGGTGCGATCTCGGAGTTGGTATATATATATATATATATATTTAAGTAGGGTGTGTGTGTGGGACACAGCCCCCCATGTTGGGTGGTGTTGGGTGCAAAACCCCCCCACTTCAGTTTAGGTTTAAGGTTAAGTTTTTTTTTTTTTTGTAATGGAACAGCAATTTTTTTTCCCTGGGGGAAAAAAAATCGCTGTTCTGTGGTTTCGGTTTTCTTGGGTTTTGAACGTAATGGTTCGATATTACAGCGGTCAAACTTTTTTAGGTTCACTGTTGTGATATAGACCCATATTACCAGCTCTGCACACAGTTGTCTGTTCAAAGTAGTAGTAAGGCAAATAGCAGCTGCCTAGAAATGTTAATAATGCTTAATGTTGCAGTTAAATGGCTATACATTTTTCACCTGTCAAAATTAAAAGTATTTATCAGTTGGTTTATATAGTGCTGCATATAAAGACATCAATAACTGTTTAAAAAGTGGGAACTTAGCTGTTATAGCCCTCAAGATCTAAAATGGTGGGTGGTGACCAAGTGAGAAAAATGCAGACTGTCCATTGTCTACTGCATGTCATTTAAGCCAAGGCAGATTTCTTTCTGAGACAATGTGCAGGTTGGAGGAAAAAAGCGTTGAAACGTTTATAATCTGTGACAAGAAAACAAGGTTCTGGAGGGTTAGGGTTTCTGGTCACCAAACAGCATCTAAGTGATATAATAAGGTGAAAAATAACTCCTGGATAGGGCTAGCTAGACTGGAGGTTGGGTTGTTTTCTTCAAGTACACATGTATTGCAAATCTTTATGAATGTGAGCCAGTGATGGAAAAGTCTAGAACATACACTACACAATTTGTTAAAAATTATGGATGAAAGCAGCAACCAAAAAAGCAAATATAAAATACTGTTAATAACTTATAACGGCACCACAAAGCAATGTATTCCACAGACTTTTAAACTGATTTGACTAGCCCAATTGACAATTAATTACTGTTTCTTTTTTCACTCTGCCTATTGTTCTCCTTTGAATGATTCTTGAAATTCTAGCAAAGTCATTGTTAGCATTTTCTCTATGGCCCCTGTTTTCCCTCCCAATCAACATTCAAGAATATTAAGAAAATACAAGCCTTGCCACATTTTTTTCATCAACTAAATGGTAATCACTGAAAACTGGCAACATTATTAACCAAAATACAAGATGAACATGTCTCTGACTCAGTCAAGGCCAAAACAGTTCAGCAGCACATTACTTCACTTAAGTCAAAATCATAATGCATGTCTTAGAAAAGCAATGTGCTTATACCTAAAATGTTCATACAGTAGTCCATATTTATCTATGACCTTTACTGTCACCCCAGTTCAAGACACATACAAAATCAAGTTTAGTACATTATACTGAGATTAGCCATGCACACAAATGATAAAAATATAGATCTCAAAGACCTGGCACCTACTTACAGGGCATTCCATAAAATTAATATGAATAAGGCAACATGATCATGCATCAGGAAATACAGTTTCATTGAATCTAGCATTTCAAATATAAGAAATGTAATTTCTGACTAATTAACAACTACTTCAACATTCTTTTGCAACAATTCAGAAGTCAAGTATAGCATAACTATTGTTTTCTAATAAATAACATTATAAAAAAATCTGAGTACTTGAAGTGTACAGCAAGGGGCTTAAATTTTCCAGCTGGTTACATGGGTTTTTGTCCAGGTATCAGAAGTATAGGAATTTAAAGCATTTTCTGGAGCTTTATTAGTGGTGGGAAAAGTGGGTAAGGACTTTTGATATGTATAGCATATACACTGGGAGACTCAAGGATTTCCCAGCTAACACCTTATTAAAGGGAACATGTGGGTACATAAAAAGTAAAGAAATCAGAGGAAAAATGAAAAGCAACATGCATTTGTATCCCCAAACCTAAGCTTTATGCTGTCACAAATGCCAGCACTAAATAAGTTTTACCCCTGTGCTTTCAGTCTTGAAATCTAAGGGAGATGCCCTGCAGAATGGTATATTTTGCTGCCCAATCCCACTGGCAATGAAAGGGCAGACAATGTGTTAGCAAACAGAGCTCAGAAATCTATAGCAATAGTTAAGGGATGAGAGAGAAAAGGCAAACAATACCTTAACAGTCCTTTCGTTTTGAGAAGCAATAACACAATTAATACATGTGATGCCCCAGCACTGGACCAGTAATCAAGGAGCCTCAGTCCTCACCACAGGCAACAGCTAGGGGATGTACATATTGGGAGGATGACAAGTACACACACAGTAAAGTGCAATTTCCCATAAGACCTCACAGAGACCACAGTCAGTCTGGGGCTGGTTTCTCCCTTTTTCTCCAGATCACTAATAAGACTCCCCACTGGCACAGCTATAAGGTTAAGATCTCTGCTGAGGGGCCAAGCCAAGACCTCCAGCACCCTCTCTGTCCAACCAGTGTTTCGTGTCCCTGCCCAAGTAGCTGACACACACACACTTTGAGATTTGATTTATGTACAAACACACACACATGGGGGAGGCTGGCACAGGTTTACTAGCTATACTCCCTTCTGCCCAGACAATAAGGTAGTTTCCACTGCCACCAACCCCTACTTATCAGCTACAATGAGGCTCTTACAAAGGGTGTCTAGTCCTAGTATGCAATATTACTATTATCCAAATTGTAGTTTTGACCAAGTGCCAAGCTATTAGAAGTGGCCCGTACAGTGTCACCAAATAGATATGCAAGTAATCTAAGAACTTACATATGCCTCACAAATATCATACACAAAGACAGGATTAAATATATTTAATAATAAAATTATAAAAGAACAAGGCAATACTCAGTAACTCAACACAACAACTTCAAAGTTCAAAAATCACACAAAATATTTTAAAACAACATTGCAGGACAGTCTCAAATAAATACAGAAAACATTTAGACCAATCTTTATTATATTCCTATCTATATCTAAGAGAGATACTATTTCCTAAATCTTACTTACAACCTGGCTAGTGCAGATGATGATGATGAGTGGATGTTCTTGCAAGGCCCAAGACAAAATACAAAATGCACAGTCTCTCTCTGAAAGAATTCTTAAATCAATATCACATTTTACTGCTGGGTTAGCCTGGATGACATCACTTTTTGTCACCTGACTTCAGTTCCCAGGCAAAAACAGAAACTAATAGAATTTAACATCTCTGTGTTAAAAAATACATGTCTCTCAGATGTTTGCCAGATCTTGGAAGTAATAAAACAATAAAATGCTTATACATTTGAAACCTAGTAATTACTTCTATTTCAAGACAATACAAAAACTTCTAGCTCTAGACATTGTGTCTGCTACTGAACTGAAACTGAGAGATAACATGTTTATCTTTATCTACATCTCATGTAGTCTTTCATCACATGTTAAGAGTTCTAGACGCACATACACATTTTATATAAATAAGTTGTTTAATAGAAAATTAGGGACAGGATATATATTATATTATATTTTATTACATTATAGTTTTAGATATGGTAAGAGTTTTATTAGATGTCACATATTTTAGGATATAATGAGAATTTTGTGTATTATTGTATTCACGTTATCATTGAACAATATGTTTTTATATCTCACACAGTCAAACGGATTGTCTGATGTTATTATGAGAACTTCACATTTAGTGAATTGGGCAGTATGCCTTTAAAAGTTTTGGCGGACTTTTTGAAAATGAATTCAATGGGACACTATATAAGGTTTTCAAACAATTCGTTATGTGTTCTGAAGAAGACTGGGTCGCCAGTTGAAAGCGCTTAACCAGCTGTTTCTTTGTGTTATCTCATGTACTGGTTTATGTACTGTTTCGTGGAGTGACGTTGTTTTGGAATAAAGGTGTTTTAGGATTACATCCCGAGTACGAGCCGTGGTTTTCACAGGTCTACATCTACTAATTTCCTGGTTGGTGTCTTCTTTTCGTTGCTTTCTGAGATGTTTTGTTTAAGGCCCAGCTATAAAGTAACAACCTAAACTATTCTTAAGTTTTGCAGGTTAATATTCTGTGTTCCAGCAGGGTATACTATGGTTACATTCTTAAAGCTCAATACATAACATAGAGTTTGGTATAAATCATATCAATATTCACAAATGACATAGAATTATTTACAAAATTTCAGATAGATGGGCTAGCAGCATGAAATTTTTCCCCCCAACCCCGAAAACTGAAGCTAGTTTTTCAAGTGATCCTTGAAAAATGTTTCTTGAGAGGGTTCAGCCTTTCTGGGAATACCTTACCTCATCTGCGTTGGCATTGCTAACCCCACTGCAATGCTGCACTGTCATATAATATGCTTGCAACCCTAGGCACAACCTTAGTAACTTGGTATTTTGCTGGCTGGCACGATGTAGCCATGTTATGGAATTGTGGTCTGTAAATATAGTGAATTTCCTTCCATACAGATAAGGCTGAAGTTTCTGCAGTGCCCACATTATGGCTAGGCATTACTTTTCTACAGCTGCATAACATTCCTCCCTAGTTTGGAGCCTATGACTGAAATACACCACTGGGTGCTCTTCTCCTTCTGAGGAAACCTAAGTACAGCTCCCACACTATGGTTTGAAGCATCCACCTGCACAACAAATTCTTTGCTGTAATCTGGACTGGCTAACACAGGGGGTCCTCCCAAAGCTCCTTTAAGCTTCTAGAATGCCTGCTCATATGCTGGAATCCACATTACCTTATCTGGCTTGTTTTTCCTTGCCAGGTCTGTGAGGGGAGCAGCTATGGTACTATAAATGGGGACAAACTTTCTGTAGTATCCCGCTGTCCCTAAGAATGCCCTCACTTGCTTTTTGGTAACAGGAGCAGGCCATGCCTAAATGGCTTCAACTTCAGCAGGTGTTGGCCTGATCTTACCACTCCCCACTCTATGTGCTAGGTAGGAGACCTCTGCCATACCCACCTGATATTTGCTGGACATAATGGTCAACCCTGCCCTCTGTAGTCTGCCCAGCACCTCCCTGACATGCTGAAGGTGCTTTTGCCAGGAAAGGCTGTAGATGGCAATATCATCTAGGTAAGCAAGGCCAAAATCTCCTGCTCCTCCTAGGATATGATTTACCAGCCTCTGGAAAGTCACTGGAGCATTTTTTATCCCAAAGGGCATATTTGTGAACTCATACAAGCCAAAAGGAGTCACAAAGGCTGACCTCTCTCTAGCACTGATAGTCAAGGGCACCTGCCAGTAACCTTTGGTAAGATCAATGGTTGTAATATACTTAGCCCCACCCAGTTGCTGTAGGGCTTCATCTGTCCTAGGCATGGGGTAAGCATCTGACTCTGTGTGACTATTTAATTTACTGTAGTCCACACAGAACCTGGTGCTGCCATCCTTCTTCAGTACCAGCACCAATGGGGAGGCCCAGGGACTGTTGGACTCCTGAATTACCTCTAGTTCCAACATTTCCTGTATCTTCTCTATCTGTGTCTGTTTGACTCTCTCAGGCACCCTATAAGGGGCCTGCTTAATAGGCCTTTGGGGCCCTGTATCCACGTGATGCTGCACCAGGTGGGTGCACCCTGGTTCCCCAGTGAACATGTCCCCAAACTCCTGAAAAACTGCTTGGATTTCTCAAACCTGGGTGGAGAATAACTGCTGGGACATTGCTACCCCTTCCACTGAGGTGTCAGTTTGAGTCTCACTGAGGAGATTAGTCACCAGATCCCCCCTCAGACTCCTCCTGCCATCCACTGCAAATACTTGGCGCAAGGGCCTCCCTATCATGGTAAGGTTTCATCGTGTTAATATGGTGCAATTTGTGCCCCTGCCTCCTACCTAGCAGTTCTACCATGTAGTTAACATCACTGACCTTCCTTACCACCTTGTAGGGTCCCTCCTAATCTGCCTGCACCTTGCTGTGTCTGACAGGAATGAGAACCATTACCTGCTGCCCTACAGCATACTCTCTAGCTTGAGCATTCCTGCCATAGCAGACATTTTTCTGATGTTGGGCTTCTGCCAGGTTCCACTGGGCTAAGCTCATGAGTTCCCTGTGCCTTGTCCTGAGGTTTAGGACATAAGCCACAACAGACTACTTGTGGGATTCACACTCACCCTCCCACTCATCTCAAATGAAATCTAGAGATCCCCTCACCCTATGTCCATACAGCAACTTAAAGGTTGAAA
Organism: Protopterus annectens; assembly: GCF_019279795.1. Lineage (NCBI taxonomy): Eukaryota > Metazoa > Chordata > Ceratodontiformes > Protopteridae > Protopterus > Protopterus annectens. Next base: position 627,562,223 of record NC_056730.1, on the reverse strand, counting down.
AACCTGTGGATTTCTGGGGAAGCTCTCTGAAAGCAAACAACAAATGGGGAAATATTTGTCCCACTCCCTATTAAACTGGTCTGCAAATGTCTGTAGCATAGACTTGAGTGTAGAGTTTAACCTCTCAACAAGACCATTAGTCTAGGGATGGTAGGGGGTGGTCCTTAGGTGCTTCACCCCACAGTACTCCCACAGACATGCCAGCAGCTCTGACATGAAATTGGCAACTCTGTCAGTCAGTATTTCTTTTGGGAAACCTACCCTGCTGAAAATCTGTAACAAAGCATTTGCCACCTTTTCTGTCTCAATGGAGGACAGAGCCACCACTTCAGATTGTCTGGCAGCATAAACTACTACCACCAGGATATACTTTTTATCCTGTGGAACTTTTGATACTCAGAGGACCCACAACATTCATAGCTACCCTCTGAAATAGCTCTTCAATCACAGGCAAAGGCATCAAAGAAGCTTTCACCTTGTCTCCTGCCTTACCTACCTTTTGGAACAGGTCCTGTAGTATCCTGTTACATCTCTGGAAATCACAGGCCAATTAAAGTTCTGGATAATATGTCTCTTTATACATTTCATGCCCATATTGCCTGCAAAGGGAATATCATGGGCAATGGCTAGAAGTGCCAGATGGTAGGCTCTAGGCATTACCAACTGCTGTATTCGCTCACCCTCTAGCACTCTCTCAGGGGTCCACTCTCAATACAGTAACCCTTTGTCCCAGTATACATATTCCCCCTTCCCTCGAGAATCAGGTGCCTCACTAGCTACCTCCCTCAGGCCTTGTCATGTAGGGTCTGAAAGGAGAGCCTGTCTCAACTCTCTCTTAGTAACCCTTTCCAGCTCCCCTTCCACAGGAAGTCTGGCATCCACTGACAGCGGTGCCTCACTGTCAGTCTAGGTATTACTACTACTCACATCTGCCCTTGCAGTCACTCTGTCCAAGGGAACATCAGTCAAACAGCTATCACTTATAGTTTTTGTAAAGAATAGCCTGACATATAGTTCACTGGTTTTCAAAACAAAGCTCAGTAGGAGCTTGAAATGTAATTGATGCTAAAAAAAGAAATGAGTACAACTAACTGTACACAGGCATCTTCCCCAGCCACTCTGAAGAATAAATAACTTTTTTTTTTTTTTTTTTACAAAATAAAGATGCACAGAAAGCCCATATACCAGTTCTTCAAAATTACCAGGCTTACATGCATTGCCCTTTTCTGGTTGGCTACTTTGTTATTCAATCAGTCACTCCACAAACCAGCAGAAGGGTATACTGGGTAAAAGCAGGTAGCAGATTTGTTAAAGCACTGATATAAGGGGCACACACTGCTTACCCATAGTAAAGAAATACAAGACCATGAAGACTGCTTCAAAAATTGTGTACATGCTTGCATTACCAGAAAACTGGATTAGAATTTCCATTTGTAGATAATCCAGAAAAAAATGGACAGGTGGCAACCTTTACTAATCCTGCATATGAATGCATGAGATCACTAAGAATAACCATACAACCTCTTTAGCCATGTACTTAAAATCGACACTTAAACTCTGTCATGCTCTAAACTAACTGTAAGAGGTACCATCTACACCAATCTAGAATGCATAGCTAACACCTTGGCCAGTGAGACCAGGCCTGATGTTACTTCACTTTCTTTCTTGCAAAATATATCTAATTTTGACTTTTGCTTTATTGACAACTCAATAAATTATTCTAGAATAATACTGTATCCCTTACACCAAGCAGAAGCTCAAATCAGTACTTCAGTGTAAACCAAGTATAATGCAAAATGTCTTTGTGTGGCAATGGACAGATTTAACTGTACTAAGTAGTGTCTATTTAGAAAAGTCCATATCTCAGTCTTCCTTTGAAGTTTCATTACAACACTTCCAGAGTAACAAAAGGATGTTCATCTACAAAAACAAAAGTTATAGCTACTTTTCTACCCTTAGGGTTTTCAGTGCAGCACTGTGCTTAATTTGACCTTTTTGTATTAGGTACTCAGATTTTTAACATGTTATTTATACCATGTTGCAAAATGAAAAAGAAAAGGTTTCTTGGAGAACCTTAGAGGATTTTTACTTTTAATGCAATGACTGCTCAGTAAAGATGTAATTTAGGCCATTGTTGCCCTCAATATACTGAGCAGAATTTCTGCACTGGGCCCACTATAAAAAAGTACAGTTGTGTACAAATGTAGATGTTCGAGTGCATTCACTGTTGCAGTCATTACATTTGGGTAATCTGCTGGCAGGTTGCCCTCAGTCAGCCTGAATAACAAAGCCTTGGGTCCTGCGTTGGTTGCTGTCTCCTTTTCCATGACGTCAGGTAGTCAGGGGTATAAAACATGCAGCCAACGCCATTTTAATCAGTTTTCCTTGCCCCAGGTGTCAGGTGTCCCCCAAATGGGGTGCAAAAATATATAAATAAACAGTAAATATATATAAATGCACCTTAGAAACATAAAATGTTACCTTCAACTAAAAGCAAATACACCACAAAGGATTTTGAGTATAGTGAAGGAAAGAGAAGGTATAGAATGGGGGATGGTGGGTGGGTAACCCAGACTACAACAGTGAATACACTCGAACATCTACATTTATGGTAAATGTACACAACTGTACTATGTTGTTCATGTTTCACTGTTGCAGTCATTACATTTGGGTAGAATCCCAAAGCTATGGATGGGAGGATGGAGCTAAACAGTATTAGGAGCAGCTATAAGGCCCTGCAAGACTGCAGTGGCAAAGCATAGGCCTGGATTTAGAGAAGAGAGGTAAATGGTAATGCTTTGTGAATGTATGAACAGAGTTCCAAGTAGCAGCTTCTAGAATGTCTTTGGTAGGGACCCTTCTGAGAAAAGCTGCTGAAGTAGAGGCAGCCCTGGTGGAATGGGACCTGATCCCCTTTGGCACAGGTTTACCATGGTGCAAATAGCAGAAACGAATGAAGTGGCTTATCCATTTAGAAATAGTCTGCTTTGATATAGCCTTCCCCTCTGATCCTGCAGCAAATGCTACCAGCAGTTGCACAGACTTTCTTAGAGATTGTGTCCTGTTCAAGCAGAATCTTAGTTGTCTGTGTACATCCAATGAATGCAGAACCCACTCCCCCTTGTTCTCCGGATTTGGGAAAAAAGTTGGCAGGTGAATGGTTTGGTTAAGAGCCACACTGGATACCACCTTAGGCATAAAGGAAGGATTGGTCCTGAGAGCCACCCTGTCCAGGTAAAATATAATGAAAGGCTCCACTGCCATGAGGGCCTGTAGTTCTTAAACCCTTCTAGCTGAAGTGACTGCCAAAAGGAAAGCTGTCTTCCAAGAAAAAAAAATTATATCCACAGTAGCTGCTGGTTCAAAAGGAGGTAGGGTGAGTTTTTCCAGTACAAAATTGAAGTCCCATGTGGGAGTTGGCACTCTCATGTGAGGCCTTAAATTTCTGGCCCCTCTGAGATACTGTTTTAGCAATGGATGAGAAAAGAGAGGTGGCTCTGTGTTGTAATGAGCCGAAATGGCAAAGGCATGGATTTTTATTGAAGAAAAAGATAGGCCCTTGTCAGGCATCTCAGTTAAGTATTGTAAAATCTGAGGAATATTTGGCTTTGCTGTGTCTATTCCCTGTGCTTGGTTCCAAGCACAGAATCTCTTCCATTTATCAGCATAAGATTTTCTAGTACTAGGCCTTCTGGCTTCCAAAATGACCTTCTGGCTTCCAAAATTACATCCATCACAGGTTTACTGAGAGATGTGGTTTGAATAATTAGTTAATTAGCCATGCTGAAAGATTCAGAGTTTGGAGCTGAGTGTGCAGAAATTGATAGTTCTGCTGAGACAGTAGGTGATGTGTCTGAGGCAAGTACCACGGAGGAAGGTGTGACATATTCCTTAGAAGCGGATACCAGTGTTGGCGAGGCCAGTCCAGAGCAATTAAAATCATTTTTGGTTTTTCCTGTCTGACTTTTAGTAAGACCTTGGAGAGTAGAGGCAGAGGGGGAAAGGCATAGACTGATAGGTTTTTCCAGCTGAAGGATAGAGCATCCACTTTCCATGCTTTTTTGTGATGAGTTCTCATGCAGAATTTGTCCAACTGATAGTTTTGGGGAGAGGCAAATAGATCTATGTCTGGGCTTCCCCATTTCTGTGTTAACATGTTGAAGATTTGAGGATCCAGTTTCCATTAGTGCGGGTCCATAAGATTTCTGCTTAGGTCGTCTGCCAGAGTATTTTGCTTTCCTGGCAGGAATTGAGCTTGAATATGTATTTGGTAAGTCAAGGCTGTGTTCCACAAGACCATGGCTAGTCTGCAGAGGGGGTAGGAATGGGTACCCCCCCTGCTTCTTTATGCACTACATAACTGTGGTGTTGTCCGTCTTTATCAGTAGTTGTCCTGGATGAAGTAAGTCCGTGAAGGCTGTCAGAGCATTCTGAACAGCCAGCATTTCTTTCTGGTTGATATGCAGATGCATTTGGTTTGGGCTCCATTTGCCCTGAATGCATCTCCCTGCCAGGTGGGCCCCCCAAGCATAGTCTGATGTGTCTGTAGTTAGGGTTTGGGTGGCAGGGGGTAGAGTGAATGACAGTCCCCTGTTTTGGTGATATGTCTCTGCCCACCAAAGAAACTCCTGTTGTAGGCAGAGAATGAGAGGGATCATTGTTTCCAGGCTGTGACAATGTTGACTCCATAAACTTTTTAAGGTACCATTGAAGTTTCCTCATATGCAGTCTTGCATATGGAATTAGTAGAATGCAGGATGCCATGAACCCCAAAGCCTGCAGAATTTGTCTTGCAGATAAATGGGTTTTTGTTGCAATTTGTTTGAAGTATGTTGTCAATTGCAGTTGTTTGTCTGGCATGAGGTAAGCCATCTGGGCAGTTGTATTCAAGCTTGCACCCAGGAATGTAATTATTTGAGAGGGCACCAGTTGTGATTTCTTTTCATTTATGGTATATCCTATGCATGCTAGGAGCCTTTTTACAAATGCCAGATGCTGAAGAAGAGTGTCCTTGTCCTCTGCCTGAATGAGACAATCGTCCAGATAAGGATAAATTTGAATGTTTCTTTATCTGCAGAATGCAATTACTGGTGCCAGGCACTTTGTAAAGACCCTGGGCACAGTAGATAAGCCAAAGGGCAGTGCAGAGAATTGGTAATGCAAAAAGTCTGCTTTGAAGCGGAGGTATCTTCTGCAAGATTCCCGTATTGGGATATGCAGGTATGCCTCTTTTAAGTCTAGAGTTACTAACCAAGCATTCTTGACTAGCATAGGCAGTAGCTGTTGTAAAGTCAGCATTTTGAATTTTGGAATGTCCAGGAACGTGTTCAGAATCGATAAATCCAGTATTGGACACCATGAATTGTCTTTTCTGGGTACCAGGAAAAGTCTTGAATAAAATACTTGGCCTTTTTCCTTTTCTGATACTGGTTGACTACCCTCATATCCATGAGGGACATGACTTGTTTCTGGGCCTCTGCCCACAGGTTTTGTGGCAGATCCGGCCATCCGTTTGGAATTGGCAAAGTATGGAAATGAAATCTGTACTCCTGGGGTGCTATGTTTAATACCCATTTGTCCTGGGTAATTAACTGCCAATTTTGAGCATGAAGTGCTAGTTTTCCTCCCAACGGGGCTGCCAAAAGATAAGTGCTTGGAGATGGTAGAGGAAAGTCATTGAGACTGCTTACTGTAGGGTTGTGTTTTGTTACCTCCAGATTTGGAGGTGGAGGCACCCCATTGCTTTGACCTGTAGGATCCTTGTGATTGATATCTGGAGCCTTTTGAGCACCTGGGTTTGCCCTGAGTGTCTCTGTTGGACACAGGAAAGAACCAATTTTTAGTAGGCCAGTGCCTACTGAACCTGGGTGGCTGCACTTGCAAAAAATCTTTTACAGTTTGCATAGATTTAGCTTTGTCTTCCACTTTCTTTAAAACCTCTTCTGCTTTATTACCAAACAGAGTATCATGCTGTAAAGGGGCATCCAACAATTTAGCTTTAACATGATCAGGCAGATTTTGCTCCTTGAGCCAGGCATGCCTTCTTATCACAGATCCAGTAATGGCGGCCCTACAAGAGGACTCCAAGGAATCAAAACCACATTGCAAAGTATGCTTTCCAACCTGTTCTGCTGCATGCAATAAATCCTGTAACTCTTTATTTTCCACACAATCAGAAATCAACATCATTTTCTGTTTCGGTAAGCCCATAACATGCTGTTGATATTTATGAATATGAAACTGGCAGTTTAAAGCCCTGTTTGCCAAGGTTGCAAACGTATACACCTTCTTACCCAATCTATCCAGCACCCTGGAATCTCTATCAGAAAGGGTAGGATTTTTGACTGTAGAAGCCTTAACACCCTTGGGACCCTGAGAAATAGTCTCAGGATCAGCAGCAAGATTTTTGAAAAGAAATTTGTGGGACAGGAACCCTGTAATATATGTCTGGCTTACTAGGAGCCGGAGGCAAGGAATCAGGAGCCATGCTTGATTCAGAGAACACATCATCCACAATGTCTAATACAGGAGGTATTGCCAAAAGCCTATGCTGAGGTAGAAGAAGGAAATCCCTAAGCTTCTTTTTTGATTCGGAAAAGTCCTGACTCTCCCAATGAAAATGTTTCCTTAAAGTATGCAAAGTCTCTCCAAAAGAGTAATCCTCAGGAGGAGATGAAGATGGGATGGATTCCTCTGCATCAGAATCCTCATAGGGTAGAATAGAAAATTCCCGATCAGAAGAGGAATCAGAAGAAATGGAAACCTGATCTGGAGATTCATAATCAGTGCCTTGCCTAGGCCTCTTAGCAGGGGAGGTTGGGAACCCCTGATCAAGGTAATGTAATCCTCAGACATTTTGATCATTTGTTTTTTAGGCATAGGGACCTGAGCACGTGGCTCATGCATTGTTTTTTTAGACATAGAAGTTGTTTTTGACCTTGTTTTTGTTGATGGCTTCGATTTAATATAAAAATGTTGAGGCCTGAAAACACCCTTAGAAGCTGGTTCCTGCTCAGCGGCTCCGGACCCATCCAAGGGAGAGACATCCACAGGTTCAATACTTTGTGAATCTCATGGCATACCGGACTCCGAATGGGTCTCAGTAGAGAACTGCGACTCAAAAGTAGCGGGTATCAGGGGCTGCGAAAGCACCTCACTGAGTACCGGCGAACCGGCGACTCACTTAGGAGAAGCTTGGTCATCTGTTTTGGACCTCGATGGTCTGTCTCTGTCTTTTTCCTTGCGTTTTTTGTGAACTCCAGTAGTCGGATTGCTAACTGACGACATTTCAGGGTAGTTAAATCTTGAACCAAAATATTTAGAAGCAAAAATATACCGACGTTTAATAGTGCGTTGGTTAAATTTAGCACAGAACTGACAGCAAGGCACGTTGTGGTCAGGGCCTAGGCAAGAAATACAGTACAAATGAAAATCCTTATGAGGTATTAGCTTCCCACAAGTAAAGCAATTATTAACTTTTACTGACACTGGTAAGGAGCAAGAAAAAGTTTCTCCAACAGGGTACTTAGCTTTAGTTTGAAGACTTCAGTTCTGAAACTCGAAAATGAAAATTTCAGGAGTCGGCCGACTGGCACTTGCGAACTGCTTCTGCTTCGGGCACCACGCGGAAAGAAAGACTGATTAAAATGGCATCGGCTGGATGTTTTATACCTTTGACAACTTGATGTCATGGAAGAGGAGACAGCAACCGACGCAGGACCCAAGACTTTCTTATTCAGGCCGACTGAGGGCAACCTGCCAGCAGATTACCCAAATGTAATGACTGCAACAGTGAAACATGAAGAACATCAAGTGTAATGTAAAATGTCAGACTATGACAGTAATGACATATGCACTAAAACCACCAGTATGATTCTTTAAAAGTCAGTGTCTCTGTTCACCTTTGATATTTTGTTATGAAAAGTTTCATATAATAACCATAGGGTATTCAGCTAGAAAATATGCTCAAAATAGCAATTCAGGTGTACTGTAATATATATATATATGTATATATATATATATATATATATATATATATATATATATATATATGTGTGTGTGTGTGTATATATATATATATATATATATACACACACACACACACACACACACACACACACACACACACACACACATATATATATATATACACAACATAAATATGCAATATCTATATCTAGCTAGCTAGCTATGTGTATATATATATATTTATATATATATATATATATATATATATATATATATATATATATATATATCTTGTGAAATGTATAGGCTAGTATTCATAGTCATTCATGCAAATATCCTAGGGGTATCCATGATGATTGTGGATGAGTGTTGCTAAGGTGAGATTCATAGATGCCGTATATGCTAATGTACAATGCCTGGGATGCAAAAGAGACCATTTTGTAAAGTGGAGTATGCTAATGACATGTGCAAATGAGACCATTTTCTAAAGTAGAGTATGCTAATGAAGTGTTATTGTGATTCATTATCCAATATCTGCACCATACACACATCTATTGTTAAAAGGGTTACTGTGCCTCTGATATCTGCTTTGCAGTGCATGAACTTGCCCCCAGTGAAACCTTCAGTAGTTTGTTCAAGTATGGGTAAGCACTAAAAATACACAAAAATGTATTATTTCCCTAACACACCCAGCAGATGTTTGTTCATGTATGCACAATCAAATAAATGACACAAAATAAATTATTTTCCCCAGCGATCTTTTCAGCAGTCTAACCAGGTGTGCACAAGCACGTCACTGACACATAATTGAAAAGGTTCTCCCAGTGACACCTTAACTAGTTTGTCCATGTATGCACAAGCACTTCACTGACACATAAATGAATAATTTTCCCTGGCTACCCCTTCAGCAATTTGACCATGTATGCACAAGCACTAAATACAATGAAACAAACATTTCTTGAAGTGAAAGCAATAATTGTACCTCCTTTTAAAAGGTATGGTAGTAAGTATTTTTCCCTTTATTCATTCTGTATGCAACTTAGGCCCTTTTACATTTATCTCTATGAATCATAGTAATGCACAAATGTGTAGGACCACTTATCCCCATAATAGCTCTACTGCTTATGACTTAACCAAAATACCCACATATTTTTCTAATCAGCTTGAATGGCCCTATTTGCATAAATCTGTAGGGAAGAGTGCATCTATGAACTTATAAAGAGCAACACTATGAATGCCACCCATAGTTTTTCTTTCTGATCTAATAACAATATAATAGAGATGTTTTCTAGCCCATTATTAAATTCTGCACACAACATACGGAGCAGAATATCAGAAGAGCACTCCAAGTATAAACTATCTGTATACAAAATGCCAGGCTGTGACAATGACTATACTGATACAAATGGCTAATATTTCTGTCTAACTATGAGATTTCATTATGAGGCTTTTTGGATAAAAAAGGCATGATTTGCAGGTAAAAATGAACGCAAAACATAAACTTGTATGCTACCCTTAGTTGTTTCAGTGCAGTCCTATATTATATTTGACACCACCAGCCTGCATTCATTGAGGAGCCATGACTATTGGGCCTCCTTATCAAGTTGACCAAGCTACAGGAACCATTAATGGTGAGCCTTTTAAAATGCAGCTACATTGTAACTGTCTAGGTACTTTATGTACATGAGAGAAGATGGGGTTTAGCTTCTCCTTTATCCCAGTCCAGTTAATAATTTCCATTAATTTATATATAGATTCAGCCATCTACTGTCAGGGAGAAATGTAATGGTGAGAGTGGGCTTCCCTGTCACCTGCGTCTAAACAACTCAATGATCTCATTTATGTAGTGTTTGGTGACAAACCTGGGTTTGATGGATTTGTGTAGCAACTGACACCACTTGATAAACCCATATGGTAGCCCAAACACATGGAGGACTTCCCAGAAGTAATCTTACTACAAGCAGTCAAAAGATTTAGTAAAATCAATAAAGAGAGCTCCATTGGGTTCCTGGCACCTATACTATAGTGTTTGAATGTTTTAGAATAATCTAATTATACCTGTAATACCATGTGTATTAGGAATTAACTCTTGCTGTGAAGGATGTGCTAAGTTCTAGCTATACTCAACCCATGTGCCAGTATTTTGGCCATCGCCTTAGTCTTAAATGACATTAAAGAAATATGGCATTAACTCGCTGGAGTTTTTTTATTCATCACTTCCTTGGGAAATGTCAGGACACTGGACTGTCTGGCTAAGGCAGGTAACTTTCTCATGAATAGGTTTTCAGTGATTACTCTCAGTGGTGACTGGGAGGTATGGGGAAAGGGTGGCATACGATTTTACTGACTGATAACTACTGGATAAGTACGTTTTGAAACATAAAAGGGTGTGCTGACTACAGAGTTCAGAATCACAGGAAATATTTTAAAATAACATTGCAGGATAGTCTCAAATGAATACAGAAAACATCTAAACTAATCTTACTATAGTCCTATCTATCTCTAAGAGAAATCACTGTAATCTAGTTACTTACTATTAGCTAGACAAGTGCTGATGAGAGGATGATGTCAGATCCAAAGACAAATACAAAATGCACAGACGTTCTTTGAGAGATAGTTCTTAAATTAATAACACATTACTACTGGGTCAACTGGATGACATCACTATTTGTCACTTGCTTTCAGTTTTCAGGCTAACAGATACCAACAGAATTTAACATTTCTCTGTGAAAAATACTTATCTCTCAGAAGTTTGCCTCGAACTGCAAGTCATAAAAGAGTTAAAAACTTTTACATTTGAAACCTGTAATTATTTCTGTTTCCAGACAATAGATAGAACTTCTAGCTGCAGACATCCTGTCTTCTTGCTGAGATAAACACAATCGTAAAACTTTTTACTTTTCAACTTATTTCCTTGAAGGTTTGCAAGTTAACTCTATAAGTTCCAGCTATGCTATCAAAACATACATTTGGACAGGTATGTACATTTCTGTTCTTTTCCAGTAGGGTACACTGCAGTTAGATTCTTGAAGCTCAGTACATAACATACAGTTTACCAAACACTTCTGTACGAATAGTTCAATATACACATAAGATATAGTTCTCTTACATTTCTAAGACAAGCCTATGAATCATATTAATATTCACAAATGACATATGATTATTTACAAAATTCCAGATAGCTGGGCTAACAGCTTCATACTTGCAATCCCAGTTTGTGGACAAAGTACATAAATTATTTCTTCCCTTGTTTTACTGCACTCCAAATGTCATCTAAGTGAATCTCCTGCATCCACTCTTCCACTTGAGTTTTGTTCTTACCTAGCCTAATCCTGCCCATTGGAATTCTGTCCAAATCTGGAACAAATGCCAGATTAAAATCTCCTCCAATAATCAAAAGGAGATATTGCATCCCAAATCCAAAACTGCTTTTTAGACTGAGGTAAAAGACTTACTATATAATAAAACAAAACATAAATGGCCACCAAGACTAAAATCAGACTTTAATAACCAAAACAACAAGAAACAGGTAAGCGCTTTCACAGATAATCATGTCCCCTTCATCAGACCTAAATCAACTAAGCTAACTACAAATTTAAATACTCAATCAGCAAGGCACGTGAAAACAGATAAAGGCATAGCACATACATATATAATTCATTGAATGCCATCCTAATGTAGTGGAAATTCTCAGCAATCTTAAATATATAAATGATTCAGTTTACAATAACTTTTAAAGTATAAAATTACAAATAAACTTACACAAACCAAGCAATTCTATCCCAGTACCAATACTTAGTATATGACAACCTACGTGTCAGTGTGGGAGTGGCCGTGCCTTCAAAACGGGTTTTAAAGAGACACTAATATTAATGCCAGATGGTTTGTGAGCATTAAGATGTAAAATCTATTAAAGTTCTCTAATTTCACTCTTATTGTTCAAATTGTCACCATGAGCATTATGAGGTACTAATTCTAAAACAAAAAAAGGAAGCTACAATTAGTGCCATAATCATGTATATGCTGAGCTAGTGCATTATTAAGCTTTTCTTTCTTAATATCATTGAAATGTTCAAGCACTCTATCCTTCAAACAGCAATTAGTTATCCCAATATAGAATACATGCCAGATCACACAGAAAGCATAATAAATAAGATTTCTAGCGGAGCAATCAGCATAAAAAGAAAATTATATTCCATTATGCAAAACAGAATGTTCAAAATAGCAATTAGAATATAAATGTTTGCAACCCTTGCATCTCATACAAGGAAAAGTTCCTCTACATTCAGACAAAACAGCATTCTTGCTGGAATCATTATTCCTATAACATAACTGCCTACAAAGTGATAAATTGTTACAAAAATAGAAGTTTGGAGTATCACCAATCTTACTTCTTAAATCAACATCTGTATGTAAAATACCCTAGTTGCTTTTAATCACTGCTTTTACTCTTTGTTTTTCATTGTAAAAGGCTTACTATCCTCGGTACTGGAGCCACTGAAGTTCACTAATAGCATATAGCCCCGTGGACCACAAACATTAACTACCACCCATTTCCTTCTGCATATGTCTTTATACTGTGTTTTGAAAATGTAACATGTTACTCACTCACTATGATTAACACTCCTTTTGAGGTTCTCTTGCCATAGGTAGTGGCATAATATCCCTTCCACCCATTTAGTCGTTTTGGTAGTTTACTTTCTTTCAACTTGGTCTCTTGTTAACAGGCCACACAACTGTTTTCCCTGACCCACTTATGAAGTATATGGTACATTTTTACACATGATTTTAACCCTCTTACATTCCATGCAGTATGTGCCTGCCAGTGATATATCCTTCCCATTTAAATAAATCTGAATTTTAAAAAAATGTCACAAACAACAGACACATTAGTAGAACAAATCAAGAGCAAGAAGAACAAACAGTTCAGTTATCACTGTACAGTAATTTGAACTAAACAATGTCCACTCACACATTGAATTTGGTGAAGTGGGTCCATGCAATACTGTGTTAACCAGGATTATTCCAATGATTATTATTCTGTTGTCAGGGATCCAGATGTTAACATGGTAATGGGCCTAGCCCACCATTTCAGAGCTCTGTACTACACAGCTCCAGTAAATATATCACTTGTTCCAGAAAACTGTGATTAGACTTGGCAAATAGATGTTAAGTGCTTGTAGCTTGCTCCTCTGGATCCAGATAAGGAATAATAGGCTATGTGCACTTTTGGGTGAGCATCCAAGTAGTGTTATCCAGTGAAGTGGGTAGAAACTGAATAGATGCTAACTGAAGGCTGTTAGGCTGGATTACAAATAAACTTTGAACAGCGTGGTCAGATGTGGAGTAGTGAGGAACAGTGCATAGTACATTAGCTAAAATATAACTGTGCCATTTACTGAAATCTCAAAAAGCGTCTCACTACCCAGGCTTGTTTAGCTTAAGGCACAGATTAAAGCACCATTCACAGCTATTGCCTATGTTATTGGAATCCTAGAGCCAAGTGGTGCTTGATACACCTGTCATGTTGGAGGTGGGGGACCAGCCATGACTACTGTCACAACCAGTACTAACTGACCCAGTCCTGCTCTTTTTAAGATTTTCCCAGGCTGATTGACATGGGGTCAGGATCCACACATTCCATGACATCTTCCTGTTATTCATTTGACGCATCCACCAGGGGGAGAAATCTATTCTATGTTGCTGTTGATGGACAACGAGTAAGTTTAATCAGAGACCCTACATGATGAAACTCTTTCCCATTTGGCATTGTAGTGAGTCCTTTAGACTTTTTCTTACCCATGCCTCCAGAGACTGATGAGATTCCTCTTTGTCTGTCCTCTATCTTTATTCTTATTTGTTGTGCAAGGAGGTTGTGGAGGGTGTCTAACTAGGAAAGCTTCTGCTTGCAAGGGTTGAATGAATGACAACTTTTGGCAACCCTTTTGGACTAAGAACAAAGCAGGAAAGCACAGTTGCACTTGGTAGCCATGGCCTTTAAACTGCCTTAGTAAAGGGACAATGGCTTTTCATTTACTGAACAATGCTTAGCTATAGTCAGGGGTAAAATGAATACTGGATCCCCTAAAGGTAAATAGAGGACCACTGGTTCTTACTACCCTTAATATAGTCTCTTTATCCAAATTATTAAGACATTTAAAGATAAATTGTCTTGCCAAATTAGAGTGGGTCAACATAGAAATCCAGTGTGCCTGCTCAGTCACTGGGGATGTTGAACCATAAGAATTTTCACCAACTCACTGTAGGTGAATAACACTGGATCCTGACCTTCCACACTCTTTCTGAACATGAACAGTCCAAGGTTATTTCAAGGGGCCCTATTCTCCACATCATCCACCTTGAGCTCCAGCTGTCTTTGTCTCTCTTCAGGGCCTCCATTTTGCTGTAGACGTACATTCTACAGGTCTCAGTGGTCCATAATTTCCTGAAGTTACAGTGCCAGGCCCTTGTGGATAACTGATACCTTCAACTTTGTTTCCCTCCCATCAACTTAATTTGTTTCACATCAGTTTCCTCCACTAATTTTTGAGGGAAATTAAGGACATCTGCAGAAAGGCTAGTTCCATACTCCACTTATGGCTCCTCCATCACTTTTTCCATTCAACTTGCAAGTTTGTTCATCCATCATTCCCCCTACAGAGTATGGGGCTAAAATACTTCTGAAATACTACCGTGGGTCTGTAATTTCAGCCTGTGGTAGTGTACACTCTTTAACTGTTGACCCGTATAACCAGTTTTGCCCCATGCTGACTGTGGATTTATATTATTTTAGGTAATCCAAGGAGCACCTGATGCATCAACACATCTGCACTAATGCATGTCCCCAATTATGACCCAACACATACAATAGGCCCACCTAAGATACATTATTAGAGAAATGGACTAACTACTTTATTTCCATTCAAATGCCAAACTGGTTTTAAATATGATGAACAAAAATGAAAAACACACTGAACCGAAAAACAAAACTTAAAATTGTTTAATCAAAGGATTAAGCTGTTTCTTTAAAATGAATGTATGTCAGCTTCATCAGACTACAAACAAAATGAAATATCACATTTAATTACAGTATAAGCAAAAGTCATATGACAAATCCATCTAATATAATTCCACATTAAATAAAAACAAGAAAATGAAATGTCAGCCTTACTTAATACTTCAAAGGTTTCATCTTAAGAAAGCAACCCAGTTTAGTTCTGTCATTGGCTGGGAAAATGCACTGAATCTGAATTGACAAAGTAGTTCATGCCTTAAAAAATGCATCTATACCACCCCACCCCCCACCCCCATGGTCAGATCTTCTCACATTTTCTAGCACACACTCACACAAATAAAAACCCTTTTAAACTGAATGCATCACAGATTATGTTTCCCCAGGGTGTTTTTCACAAATCTCTGTGTAGCCCCAACAGTTGTTCTTTCACATAAATTCATATAAATTCAACACATATGAGCTATTAGACATGAACTGACTGCCTGCATCTAAAACATTAATAATACTCAACTGATTTGCTAGTGATGTTAGGACTAGCTCCTTGATCATCTTCTAGCAGACATTTTAAAATGTTCCTTCTCTTATCAACAAATCTCAGGGTTTCACTAATGCCCATTTTCCTGTATACATGTATCATATATCTTTAACTCTCTATATTCATGTATTTTAGATGTTATTGTCATATTGATGAACAATTTTCTGTTACAATTCATGTAACCTGGGCTGAACCTGCAATGAGTCATCTGTGATCACTGCTCTACCCCAGTAAACAAACAAACAAACATAAATTAATTAATTCATTCATTCATTCATCCATTCATTCATTCATTCATTCATTAATTAATTAAAATAAATAAAATTGGTACTAGAATCTGATGCATTTCCTTCTGATTTTCTTATTAACTAGTTTAGTAAAAGAGGGATGTTCATCTTGCCTACTAATGATCATAAAAATCTACAGTGGTTAAGTCATAAAGCTCTAATAAGCTAAGTTTTTAATATGTATATCTTTGTGTGAATGGGGTGCATGAACAATCTTGCTTGTCTGCAGAGACTCTGACAAAAACTCATGCAACTCATGCATATCCACTTCAAAAAATGCTCACAGTACCAAAAAAGTTCCCAAACAAGAGAGATGTTAATTTGAGCACTTTTGTCTTTATTTGTATAAAAACTTCCTCAGAATACTAAATTTTATAACAAAAAATTTCCATTTCAATACTATTTAAGTGCACACATAACAGCCAAGCCACCAAAGAACTACTAATTACAATACACATTAGACGTTTCATTCTTAAAAATTCTAATATATGACTTAAAGTCATTTTCTAAAAAGAGTTCACTGAATGCATGCTTGCAAAATCCAGATACTTATTGCCAGTCACTGGCTTTATATAAATTTTAGTCAATAAACACTGCTAGCAATCCTTAAATACTTCTTCTTTTGGCTTTTCCCAGTTAGGGGTCGCCACAGCAGATCACCTGTCCACTCATGATTGGCAGTGGAGTTTTTTTATGGTGTCGTGTTGCCAGCCTGGCACCCAACCTTCCACAGATGGCACACACACGCACACCTAGGGCCAATTTAGAGTATCCAGTCAACCTACAGCATGTCTTTGGGATGTGGGAGGAAACCAGAGCACCCAGAGAAAACTCATGTGACCAAAGGGAGGACATGCAGACTCTGCACAGAAGGCACCCCAGCCAAGGATCGAACCGGAGAACCTCTTGCTGTGAGGCGGCAATGCTAATCACCGCACCACCATGGCCGCCCTAACAACCCTTCAATACTGTGATGTCTAAATGGTTGCCCTTAAATAATTAGTTGACTCAAAATGTAACAGTTTTTTTTTTTGTAAATTCATAAAGATAGAATACCATACAATACAAATTTTTTTATAAAGCATACATAAAAGTCCCAATAATAACAATTATCACTTAAACACATAATTCTGTTTTAGCCTGCTAACAACAAACTATCATAAGTAGATGCCATTAAGGCCCCAATAGCAACCCCTGAAATATACTGATATATGTCATTACCAAAATATGTATATATCGTCCAAAACTAAATGCAACAAAATATAAACTAAATCTGCATTAATGCCAACATATTTTCATATCATTCTAAAAGTGTCCTAGTTAATTTAATTCCTCCTTCTTTGGGGATTACTGTATAACATGAAACCACACCCAAGGTCACCAATACAGTATTCTGAAAACCTGTTTGTAACCTCACAAGGGTAATTAATTAAATGGGAAATTTGGCTCATGGCAAAAAACATTTAATGAAGGCTGTCTGGGATTCCATTTTTGAACCCCCAAGCAACCACTTCTTATGTATCTTTGGGATGCCAAAAATAACTGTTGACCTTGGACATTTAACAGTAAGATAATCTAAAACTCCAAACCTCAACAATTCCCTGTTCAGCCATTTCCAAGAATAAATAATCAATCTCTTTGCATTTAGCAACAATGAATGCAATTAACATTTTTTACTGAGTAGTATCAGAAAGTATCTTAAAAATGCTGTTAGCGTACTGCTTTTTGTCCGTTATCACCAAAGGTTTCACCTTATAAGAGATAAACTTCCATGTCTAAGTATGAGCATTACTGAGAGGTAGTGTTTATTTATTTTATATTTGTTAATTAACTAACTAGTGAAAATGGTCCATCAGACCCTTTTCATTTATGAGCAAAGCCATCTAGAAGAGATAGTATGCAAATATTTAAGTCAGAAAATAATATAACTAAAACCATAAAGAGTATATTTATGACAGTAATGAATACCGCATACATAACTATAATACTAGACAAAAATAGAATCATACACACAAATCATAGAAACACAATTATTACAATTACAATAACAGTACAATTTTATTGTAATATAGTGTGATAACTGTTTATATTATATGTCAAATGACTATAGAATAAGAAATCAACCATGAAAAAGTTCAGATAAGTTTATGTTAACATGTACCTCAGTCCAAATGCCCAGCATAAGATTAATAAATGGAACAACAAACTAGGTAATTGTTAATTAACCAGTTAAAATAAAAAGCTGATACAATAACTAAAAGAAACAATAAAGACATCAAAAATAATAAAACAATAGAGCAAAGCAAGCAAAATCTGAAGTCTGGAAAGATTCCAAAATGTGCCTTTAAGTAAAATTCCAGATTTAACATAACTTATAATGGAAGGATACATTACAGATTATGAAATATGTAACTGTTATACCTAAAGGTTTAAACCTGGAATTTGAATGTATATTCATATATATATATATATATATATATATATATATATATATATATATATATATATATATATATATATATATATATATATATATATATATATTTTGAATAAATTGAATATAAATTGAAAATTAATAAAAAACATTGTTTGTACTTTCTTAGATGGTCTATATATGGCTCAGACTGTGTATTAGCCTGTACTTCAAGATATGACCTATTGTAAATCATCACAGCCTGACCTCCCTAGTTTCTTATTATAATAATATTACACAAGTATACATTCAACATGTCATTTTTGAACATTGCATATTCAAATGGAGCTTTCATGTCCATGGCAACATTTTATAGTGACAATGATTCCTCATCACCAATGCAGGGAATGCACCCACAATTTCCAGCTTAATTGCTACCACTGCAAATGTGGCAGTTCTGGTCACTGAAGACCTGAAGATGCCAGTCTCCTCAAACCTGAATTTGTTAAATAAGTTCTTGGCCAAGTTTTCATTTCATTATAGTTTACAATATTTTTTTTCTTTCCTGATACAGTGAAACTAGGAAATCCCTGTCTGTGTGCCAGGTGAATGTATGACAACATTGCTGCTCAGTATCTTCTTCTCCAGGAAGTCTCTGAGACACCTAGGCAGCTAAGTGAATCTGGAAAACCTGTACCATAGCTGGGTATCATGTTCTTATATTGTCAGCCTTTATTTCCTATTTGCATGATCAGAACTTTATTAGAGGCAAACTGGTGCATTATTTTACATTTCCCTTGGAAATTTTCCTAGTTGCTTTGTGATATTTCCTACAACAATGCCTGAGACTCAAGTCAGAAACACAAGCACAGTTGTTTGAGTTTGAGTTGAAGAATGTAGTTCCACCAAATGTCAAGCATGTACTGGGACAGATAAATGTTCTCTGTACTGATGCAGCTCTATTTTTGTCTGTCAATGTTGTTGGTATCGGTGTATTGCTTCATTGTAGTTATAATATAAAAGGTGTGCATTCTTTACATCATTAATTACCTATTTACAATGCAAATGTATTCATTTAATGCTTAGGACCAGATTCTTCATCTTCAGACATAATCTGCACCATCAGATATCTACTCCAATATATATTATGTGAAGTAAGACATAACTTATCAGTTAAGGTTAGTAGAAGGTGAATCAGTTAATGTCAGTAGAAGGCTGCACTATAGCTGACTATTTTAATAGATGTCTGCCTTGAATGTTATACTACTGCTACATGCTTCTGAATTTCTACACTTTATTTAACGTTCTGCTAAGATACACAGACTTCCTGAAAGTAAACATTTCGAAAGAATGAAAAAAAAATTCCTTGAAAACCAAGAGGGGGAACTCCTTTTTTCTTGTTTTTTTTTCAGGGGAGCCATCCCTCCACACTACCCAAAATGATATAGATGTAGCGACCCCATGGTTACAACACCTTGAAGAAGGGAGAAATCTCCCTAAAAAGTGAATCATTCCTGGTACACAATTTGAAATTGCACTGGCAATAATTTCCTATGGAGAAAAGTGTTCAGCATTATGCTGTCAGCTGTTTTTCTGCAAGCTACTGATGCTCAGGGAATTTCTCCTTGAGCTTGTGCAGGGAAGTATATATTTAATGAGGCCACGACATGACTGATAAACATATAGTCAAGAGTTCCACCATCCAGGCTTCCTATACACATGCAGTTCAACTGTGCTTTCATAGAAAAAGTAAAGAAAAAGAAAAACACAAGTTGGATAAATAATGAATTCATTATGTTTCTGTTTTAGATTAAAGTTTCCTCAGGCATAAGACAAACTGTAGAGCAATTTATTCAATATGTCTTTCATTCAACTCAAAAGTTCCCTTTGGTAAAGTTAGTAAAGAAATATATTCAATATGTCTTGGTTGCATCTCAAAGTTCGAATGGATGAAAGGCAAGTGAACAATTAATTAACAAAAGATGGCTTTGATTATTGGTAGGTCCAGTGAAAATGTAGCCTCATAGCTCTTTCGGATGAGCTCAATAAAGCAAAGAATTTTAAAGATGTTTGACTGAGGCTTGTCTGAAGTGTCTAGTGCAAATCGAAGAGGAGGAAGAACATTAGTTGAAAGCTGAAAAGCCTGTGGTTACAAGTCAGAATCTCAGGCACTCTTATTTTGCTGTCTGTACATGAGACCTACTATTCTGATGTTTGCTTACATGATATAAGGCCTCTTACAGCAGGCAACATTTAAAACAAATTTCAGTGCCCGGCTCC
Source organism: Protopterus annectens (assembly GCF_019279795.1). NCBI lineage: Eukaryota > Metazoa > Chordata > Ceratodontiformes > Protopteridae > Protopterus > Protopterus annectens. The sequence goes on along the minus strand of NC_056730.1, from coordinate 627,541,725 downwards.
AGTCTAGGAGATGAGGAAAGCCATAGTAAGTTTTGTAGAGAAGGACGTGAAAAAAAAAAGTGGAAAATACTCTGTTGCACCAACTTGCATTCTCATATATATTGCAACACCCAGGCTAAGCACAAATCTAAATGAGACAGTTAATGGTAAAATATAATGGAGATTTTGTACATTTATATTTCTTCTGAAGTTTGAAACTTCAAGAAAACATGCACATTTATTAAACATCACCATTCTGTAATACACAATACTAAAGCAGTCATTTCCATGCCATTCCATGACCAGTCCAATGTTGCCACATTTTGATAACACACACACACACACACACACACACACACACACACACACACACACACACACACACACACACACACACACACACACACACACACACACATACACACACACACACACACACACACACACACACACACACACACACACACACACACACACACCAGTTGTGTTTCTCTGTTTTTATGCAATCTGCAGGGGTGATTGCAATTTAAAATCTCTCTTGTGATTGGCTGGTGGCAGTTGAGTCGTGCTTAGTGAAACAATTACATTTTTAGTGTAGCATACCAAATCATTCATTATTCCATGCTGTATATAATCTGCCTGGCATATTAGCTACTATTGTTTGAATTCTAACCTGGCATAAAAAGGTGGAGCTTTTCCATAGCTTTTCCATACCCCTTCCTGCCTACAGTCAGTACAAATGCCACTTGTTCAGAATTTGTCTGTTGTGGTCAGTTTCTGTACTATGTGGCAAAGTAGAGAAAAATGCAGTTCACTGTAGAGAAAAGGTCCAGAGGTAATTCCATGTCGGCAATTCCAACGTGACAAATATTTTCTGTTTGTGCAGATGAATAAATTAACATTTAATATTGTTTTTCTTTTACCATTTTTGGTATAATTTATGCCAAATGTATTTGCCTAGAAATTCAATACCCAGGCTGTAAACTGAACTCACAGGTCATTATTTGTTATTTCTGTGGTTAATTTGATAGGGAAGAATAATCACTCTGGTCATTGTTCTGTAGCATAAAGGATAAAATGGCCACAATTGACTGATTCACAAAACCAGTATGCTACACTAAAAAGTAACTGTTTCACTGAACCCCATTCAGCTGCCACCACAAGGGAGATTTTAAAGTGTTACCACAGACTGCATACAGAGAAACCCAATATCTCCAAACCACTTTACAGATTATTATTTACCTTATCTGAGAGCTGTTTTCATTGACTGGTCACACTGAAATGGACCTCTATAAAATGGATAATGTCAGTATTATTGAGCACTCATCCAGAGAGTGTGGCATCTGAGCTAGCTCCATCCTTATCATTAATGCATTAAATGCTAACTCTACAGTGCTCATACTAGTTAATGTTTGGAGCATTTTTCCATCTGCCTGACTTTTTGTTCACATAAATATAAGCAGGATAGCTCACATAGTGCAGCCATTGTGTAGAGCAAAGTTTCTGTTAGTGATTTGATGTTCTGTCTGGTATAAACAGTCACTTTTCCATATACAAGAGTAATAGAAATAAGAGTTGTATGGCTTTTCATTTGTTCATTTAGCAATTAATACTAGTAAACATGTAAGCAAGCTTTAAGTAGAGACATATTTTTAGTGAGAACTTCGGGCAGAAAGAAAATGAATGATTTGTTCAGATCCATTCATAATGCAAGTGGATGGAGATTTAATGAATTCAGCCAAGGTACTCAGGTTTGCAGAAAGTTTAAATGCATACTATATTCACTGTCAAGTAATTTTTCCTTTATTTGTAATAATGAAGAAGTTCACTTATATTTAAAAGGAAGCTTACAGATTTCTTAGTGAGTCAAAGACATAAGCTACCTCCAGTCTGCTTGATAAGACCTTCATTCCTTTATACTTCGATTGCCCAGACCTTTCCTTAACTTTTAATTTATATGTCTTCTGCTGCTGTTTTTCCTCCAGTCCAATTTCATTTTCATTCCAGTAATAATTCTGAAACTGACTAAATCTTGCTAAAGTTATACATATATTTCAGTTCCACCTAAGCCAACAGACATCATACAAATGGAAAGTTTTTCAGCTTAAGATGTCTTCTAAAATGTAAATATTTTATTGATGGCCTATGACCCAGAGTTCTTTGTTAGTCACATGGGGGGAATTTAATAAAGCCTACATTTTTTTTTACCATGTAGGAATTACTCCACGCTGCTTACACTAAAGTAAGGAGGTTTCAGATTCGGTAAATACTACTGAGCAGCACACACACACGAGCCAACACGGGAAGTTCCATGGCATTGAATTCATATCATAAGCAGGTGACTCAGATGCAAATGAGGCAGGTAGGATGATCCAGCAAGCAGATAGTCAGCTCTACATACCTGTGTCAGTGTCCATAGTGCATACAAAAAAATTCCATGTACAGGAGTGCAGGCAGACAAAAGGGGCTGTAAAAATGTAGATACATGGACAGAAATGGCATACCACATACAGATATGAAGGAAACTATCCTCCTGTGTGTTTGAAAAATTAAAGGAGATAACAATAATTTATTTCTTTTTAATAATTTGGGCATGCTTGCATGGCACACTGCAGTGCACAAACATACTTTATAAAAATTAAAAAAAAAATTAAAAAAATTGGAAAAAATAAAATTAATGTTATGTGACATAAATGTATTACAGGACCCTGCATGGAGTATCTACAATGGTCCATTGGTGCTGTCTCTAATGTGGTAGGGCTAGGAAGCATGTAGTTTCCAGACTATGAGCACAGATCCCTATGTAAATGAGGTGGAGTTACTGAATAGCATAAAGGGGTAATCATGTCCATATATCCCCTTTGTGTAGGCATAGAACCATGTAGGTGTTTACAGAGGCGGTAGCTAACATCAGAGGAAGGTCTGTCCAATGACTTCTAAGATTATTTCAGCTTAGCTGCACCTGTTTGCACTGCACACCATCATGCTGAGCTTGCCTTCCAGGGGAGGGTGGATGCACTGACTTCTAAGCTTTGTTTAGCTAAGGGGAGCATGTTTCCTCATGTTTGCGTGGTGTGCTGCTATGCTGAGATGGGAATTTTAACTGATGGAAGGCTAGGTGCTGCTGCAGGTCTGCTATATCTGTATGTGCTAGATGCTGAAATCCATGCTCCTGCTCCTGCTGCTGCTGCTGCTGACAATAGGCCAAGACAGAGAAAGAGAAGATTGTTCAGGCCCAGGGTAACCTTCCAGGAGCTACATGAGCTGAAGACTGTAGAGTGCTACAGGGTGGACAGGGACATACAGTAAGAACTCACTGAGCTCTGCCACCCTCAACTCAGACCCAGAGCCAATGGAGGGGAAACCTATCCCAGTGGAAACAAAGGTATGTGTAGCCCTTAGGATACAAGCTGCAGGCACTTTCCAAAGACATACTGGGGACATGATGGGGGTCTCACAGGCATCAGCATCCACAAGCACAAACTAGGAACATCATAGAACATGTGTTTGGGCTTCTGAAGTCACAGTTTTGGTGCCTTGATATATCTGTTGGAGCCCAGCAGTACTCTCCAGCCACATGTGCACATATGTTCACAGTATGCGCCATGCTACATAATATGATCCTGCGGAAACAGTTACAGCAGAATCAGCTAAGGGAAGGGATACCAAGCCCCCGCCACTGCCTAGGTCACCTTAGACAAAGTCACAGGAGGACTCGGAGGAAAAACCCTCTGATGTCCCTTCAGGCAGATGTAGATGTGCCATGTACTCCCTGGCTTTGGCTAAGAGACAATGCATAGCACATTCACTGACAATCTAGGGCCCTAGGGACTGATACCTTACTCCTACTCACATACATATAGTAAAATTACTGATGCCAGGCAACACACACAACCTGTACCTATCCATATATTGGCTGTGTACTGCTTACATCAGACAGAGTCAGCTCTGAAATACAGTTCTGTCAACTGCTGCATTCACAAGGTAAGTCCCTAAGCTACACACTACAATAATATGGTATCGTATATATGGATCTGTGCATTTATGCAAGGAAATATAGTGGGCTATGTGGACTGAAGTAACATCCACATGGGACTACAGATACCCAGTCCAATAGTATGTTTTCCTTAATAATCACTAGGCCTCATGGTTGGAATATTGGGTCTATATTAAAAGACTGAAGAGGTGCTTCATCGAACACCTATTAGTCGACACATAAAGAGCGAACGTACTAAAGCGCGAATGCTGATAACAGCGATTTCTTTCCCTGGGAAAGAAATTGCTAGCACAAACACACACAAAAGCACACACACGCACACACACACACACACACACACACACACACACACACACACACACACACACACACACACGCAAACTTTCAAACATAACAACATGGGGAGCTTTGTCCCCACACCCACCATAACTAAATATACCAACTCCGAGATCGCACTACAGTGAGGAAAGGGGAAAACACACGGGGAGAGCCAAGCGATTTCTTTCCCAGGGAAAGACATTGTTGTTTTGAGCATTCATGCTTTAGTGTGTTTGCTCTTTATGTGTCGACCAAGAGGTGTTAGATGAAACACCTCCTCAGTCTTTTAATATAGACCCGGAATATTCACTATATCACTCAAGGGAGATGTTAAACAATGGGGTCATATGATATTTTGACTACTGTCTATCCCAGCAGATCATATGATGTTGTTCTCCCTACTCCCAACACAGCAGTGTTCCCATATAACTGCTTTTTTAACAGTAAGTCAGCAATGGTATATCAACATGCCAGGCAATCTCATTACTGTAACATAGAATTCGATCACACATTGTATGTCACACATAAAGCAGGAATAACAACGTACATATTTATGCTGTTGATTGTGTGATGAATGACTTCTGTTTGTCTGGCAGCCTGTGTGGCTCAGTGGACTAGGGAAGTTAAAATAGGTGATGGCGTTGATGGTTCTAATATGGAAGTAGTCACATGTTTTACATGTGAGGTATTCTTATGTTGGTGTTTTTACAGACTGTCAGTCTGTGTGTAGGTAATATTATGAACCTCAGGCACATGTTAAGTACAACAGACAGCTGTGGAATGCCGTAGACAATTTGAGTGAAGTGCAGTACTGTAGAAACAGGGGCAGATGTTAATGTCTGTAACACACAAAATCCTGGATTGGAGTACAGGTAGATGTGGCCTGGAGTAACTTTATAAGTACTGACAGTCCCACTGGGCATGCCCAGACACTTAATTAAAATGAGCATAATTCTGTTGCCCCGTCATCAAAATGACCTGCTATGCATAGATCTGTCTATACATACAGACATATATGTATACATATCCATCTGTCACTATGTCTCACTCACATACATAGTATATCTCTATGTAGTGTCAAATAGATATATATTTATATATATATATATATATATATATATATATATATATATATATATATATATATATATATATATATATATATATATATATATATATATTAAAATGATACATAGACTTTTCCCATACATATGCATATCATACACACACAGCTACATTTATGTATACATCCCTGTTATATACATAAATATGTGTGTGGATGTCCATATTGTCCAACATACCCTAATAATGGTGAGTAAATATGCACTATCACACATCCATACTGTTGCTCAAAGGATCAAAACTAAGGATGCAACAGTACATAATCCACTTACCTACAGACACCTGTGCCTGCTGGATGTCACCATGTAGACAGACACAGGCGAGGAGGTGGTATAATGTAGAATGTTGGCAACACAAACATGGACAGGGCACATTGCTTCTGCCTACAGGTTTACCTGTCTAAGTGTCATACTGGGAACTGTGCTCACATAGCTAGGATAATAACAGTTTTCTCACTGCTAGGATACTCGATTCAGATAACAGTATGAAGCAATATCACTCTACAGACCACAGATGCTGTTCAACACAAACCTAGTTTGTGTAATGTTCAAAAACTGTGCCTGCAGTTTCATAGGCAACATACTTAACCTGTGGCGGGTTTGATAAGTACAGTGTTCTATAATGTGTAAGACTAGATAAGTAGGGGCTCTAATCTCACTCCAGGCTACTTGGTGCATGCGTGTGAGTATATGCCCCTGAAAAACAACTGACATGCCCTCATGGGCCATCCATCTGCAATGGTTATGCTCCTTTTGGCCCTATAACTTGCTGCTGGCTTCCAAACTGACCTCTTCTAGAAGGCCTGATGATGTCATCCACCTTAAGACTACTAGCTGACAGGGTTGTAGCAGACTTAATCTGTGGCACGTGTGATAAGTACTGTGAGCTATAGTATGCAAGACTAGATAGGTAGAGGATTTAATATCTCTCCACACTTCTTGGTGCATGTCTGTGTATCCCCTTTAAATTGTTACTGGCTTCCAAACTGCTCTCTTCTACAAGACCTGTTGACATCATCCACCTTAAGACTACCAGCTGGCAGTGTTGCAGCAGATGTAAGCTGTGGCATGTGCAATAAGTGCTGTGAGCTATAGTACCTAAGACTGGATAGGTAGGTCTTCAAATCTCACTCTAGACTATTCTGTGTGCATGTCTATATGGCATAAATATGATCATCTTGGTAAAGTAGAAATAGGTAGGATTTTGAAGTATTTTATTTGTAGTATGATGTGGCCTCCCAAAGGACTGACCACAACAAGGCTTGTTGATGTCATCAAGTATAATATCTCCTAAACTGATAGTACTAGCAGACATGAGGTGTGTTGTCTGCATCACGTACTGTGATCTATGGTGTGTACCAGTAGATAGGTAAGTGTTCCCATCTACATACAGCCAACTTGCACTATGTGTGCACCTTGGCATGTCTTGCACACAGTGATTGGAACTGATGCTAGCCTCAGTGTAGCCATGTGTGTGTGAGAGCCTGTTACAACATGTTATGGAATCATATGATGTTTAATCTTCACTAGCACAGTGGCCATACAGCACTCAGAATCATTGACATCTTTATACCCATAGTTACAAGATCAGTACATATTGCCCCAGTCCAAGAGAGAAACAAGCAGACACCTCGTGTTGAGATGATGGTGGCCCAGTCAGTCATACAGATGGCATGTGCTGAAGTGCACTGAGGTGCTCTGTGTGCCATTAGGCAGGGTTTTGTTTCAAGGGTGTGTTTAAGTCTGCTAGACACATCTCTCCCACAAGCAAATAGTGCTAATATCACATACAAGGTTAATGTCTTTACAGTGAGTTAGCCATCTGCTATACCTCCTACAGACAGGCTCCATATGCAATCAAGCAGGGTAACACATTGCCCTGTATGCAAGGCACAGATCACCTCTGAGTAGTCTCTATGGCACAGGTGACAATGTCACTCATTGCAGATGATCCCCATCAAAAACATACTGAAGACATGAATTGTCCTTGTGACGGACCATACTGTTGTGCACAATTGCCAGTACTGCTTGGAAAGGTACATCAACAAATGGGCATTGCACTCAGATATTTGCATGCTGAGGGAAGAGTACTTGGAGGTTATGAGTATGTCACATTACAGGTGACTGTGGCTTCAGCTATGCATATGATTCCTACCATACCACTGCAGAGACATGGTGATCTGAAGCACATTAGGTGTAGACCTGTGTGGCCAGGTCTGTGTGCCCAGTTCTTACACCACTGAGTATGTACATCACATGTTGCGACTGATGTGCTACTTACATGGTACATATGTCTAAATGATGGAAATGATACTAAATATATATTTGCAAGGAGCTTATGGCCATTAGTATGTCAATAGGCATGTGTTTGCACTGTCTTCTTGCAGCATAGTGACATACCACTGAGCCTGGATGAGTGCTCACAATTTGCAGGCATCAGCCAAGACTGTTAGCCACAGTCAGTTGGTAGTCATGTGTATTGTGGTTAAATGAATTCCAAGCAGTAGAGGACAAAGGACTGTACCCTGTTTAGCACTGCTGCTTACAGATCAGCTATTGGGGTGGATGTCCCTATGTTGTGCATGTGTGCCATCAATAGGCCACTTAGTCACCCCTACAATGACAGTATCATGGATGCATAAGTAGGTGCTTTCTAAATGTTGCCTGATTGGGGGATATAGTCAGATGGCTTAGCTCTAGGGGGTTGTATGCCCTGATGTACCCCCAACAAGTGCCTTGGTGAATGCCTTGTAAATGTCCACCACATGTAACAGTCATGCTCCCCCTGTCATACATCCAAATGGTGTACAGTCAAGTGTGTGTAGATCATGTATATGTTTGCTGATCAGCTCCATGATGATTGCCCCTATGGGCATATAGATATGGATACTTAAACAAAGAGGTGTATAGTTATGTTGGTCAGTGAAAGCACAGCCTCTGTGCAAGGGTATCATAGCTGCTGCTGTCCATTCAGCTGGCATGCAGCCAGAGGTGTCAGTATGTTTGGGGTCTACTTTATGTGATCGAACGTTTAGTTAATCGAATAACTAAATGTCGATCAGTAAATGTTGAAGACCCAAAACCATGAATGGCAGTTTCTACACAGAGAAACATTGCCATTGTCCTATGTGAAAAAAAAAAAAAAAAACAATAAATACAAATGAAGTGGGGGGCTTTGACCCCACATCCCCCTAACTAAATATACTAACTCTGAGATCGCTCCACATTGAAGAAAGGGCAAAATCCACTTAAAGGCCAAATTACTTGTTTCCCTGTGTGGAAACTGCCATTCACGGTTTTAGGTCTTCGACATTTAGTGATCGACGTTTAGTTATTTGACTATCTAAACATTCAATCATGTACAATAGACCAGTATGATTGCAAGGGTATCCCAATGGTGTTAGCAATCCTTGTCAGATTACATAAGGGATGCAGCCTGGAATTTTAGCATGTGCAATATATGCTGTGTACCTTCCAATGAGAGGCCAGTTACGAACTGCTCTGTAAATACGTAAGTTATGGGACAGGTTGTAGGAATGTCATGTGTCACATGTTGTGGGGCCAAGGGAGTGTAGACAGTGAGAAAGTACAGGTTAGGTATGAGTACAGACATCATATGGGGCATCATGACATATGAGGTCCCCGACAATCTGGGCCTGTCCTTTGAGGTCACACATCTAACTACACTGTGTGTTGTGGTTCTGCTTTGTGTGGGTGGCTACTTTTGTCACTTACCATGTCTATACAACATCACAACAACACTATGTGGTTCTTTTAGCTGAGGAGGTAGTGCCTCTATGTTGGGAGGGGCACCCTCACCCTAACTGTCACACAGCACTGTCCACCTATTATTGTATAACCTGCAAATGGCAGTTGTCCATCAGTCAGGTTTGCTGAGCCATGACGAGCCTGTGTCCCTCCTGTCACATACAGCCAAGGTCATGCAGTTGTAATGCTGCTGATATGCTGTATTGGTGTAGAGCTCTGCATATTTGCCTGTCCCATCTGAAGTTGGAGGTGCAGTCACGTTATGCCAACCATTCCACAAGAGGTAATAAATGTCTTTCTTGACATATATGCCTGTATTGTATGGAAGGGGAATACATGCTGGTAGTTCTAAGGAGGTTGATCTGTGGCCAGATCCCGCCAGGGAAGACCTTACATTGCAAGTGCTGTGCTGGTCATCCATATTGGTAAACACATGATGCAATACATTGGTTCCCTGTGTGGGGATGTCCCAGCACTGCTGCAAGGCATTGTAGGTAAGGCCCTGGACCATATTTTGGGCAAGTGAGCTGCAGCATGACTAAGCAAAACAGAGTCTACATATTACACGTCTCTAATGTGCTTGTCTGTGCTCTGTACAGACAGCTTGCATAACTCTCTTCTTGCAACATGCTGGAAGTGACTGCAATACTTACTTGCACAGAGGACAACTAGCATGTAGTGCCAAGTGGTGTCCCCAGATCGCTGAATCATGTCACCTGAAATGTCATGATAGAAGTTAGCATGGATATGAGTACTAACACTGTCATACACCTACTGACACTGGAACAAACACTGTTACTTTTGCTCAAGGCCAGATCATGCCTACCACCTGTAACTTGGCAGAGCCCATTGACTGTTACACTATGCAGTGGATGTCAGACATATGTCACACTCCACCAGCCATGGCCTGACAAGATGCATGACGATATTAGGCCATTAGACCTTGCTGGAAACTGTGTATGTCAGGTGCAGAGTGTTATGCCAGCTTCTGGATAGGCATGTGTCTGACAGTCATACTCTGGGAAGGTAGCATTTGGAGACCTATGCTGCAATGACAACAGTCACCTATGGTGTTCACCATCCATTATTGGCATCCCCTGTCTACCTGTTTCTGTCAGTGCCCTCTGACTGAGTACATTAGCAGGTGATTGCATATTAGGAGCTGCCACAGAATCTCACACAGACGAAACAGTTATTCAGGATGGAATAAGACATAGTCAGTTGTTCTCTGAGCCACTGACAAAGACTAAATGACAATGACTGCACAACACTATCCTTTGGAAAATCATCCGCCCCTGCAAAATATTGCAGAGTCCACACACACCACGCATTCAAAGAAGTGCCACGTTGCTTAGCAGCATGCAAACCAGGTAAGCACAGCTAAGCATCATGAAAACTCTTACAAATGAGGTTTTAGCTAAGCTTAGCGCCACGCAAACAGCAGTAGCCACTACCATGTTTAAGCAGTTCTCAACACAGTGCTACAGTGGCATATTTCACAAATTGATTTTTAAAATTAAACATATATAATAAATTAAATTACAGACAACTTTTCACTGCTACAGACTCAAACCCAAGACCTACTAAACATTAGACTGTAACTCTACCCATTTGGGTATTATGAAAACTAGTATATCTTCACATATATTACTGGTCGACCTGTTAGCATTGCTAAGCACCGCTCTGAGCAAACACGCTTAACTAGACCCAGAAATAAATGGGTCTATATCAGAACATCGAAGTTTTAAAACTTTGAATGTTCTACTATCGACCCGTTTTGAGCGAATGCTAAAAATAGCGAAGCTGCAGAACACCGAATTCTTTCCTAGGCAAAGAATTCGGTTGGCTGGTTCTGTGGCTTCACTATTTTCAGTGCTGTGGTGGAAATTTACAGGTCAGGTTCAGGTAAGTGTGCGATTGTGTGGTCATTAGGATTTGGGCACGGGTTAGGTGAGTTAAGGTTAGGGCACGGGTTAGGTGAATTAATGTTAGGGGCAGGTTAAGTGAGTTAGGGTTAGGGCGCAGGTTAGGTGAGTGTGTGATAGTGACGGACCTTAGGGTTAGGGTTTGGGTTAAGGTAAGTGGATAGATAGTGTATGTACAGTTTAGTGAAGGGTTAGTTGTAGGATTATAAGTGTATGTGTGTGGATTGATGTTAGTTAGGTGTGCTTGTGTTGTATGTGTTTCAGAATAGCACATTTTTCCCAAGGAAATAATTCGCTGTTCTGAATGTTCGATATTATGTGGTTTGGATATTTTAGGTTCGATGAAATAGCGTTTGCTATTTTCATCTTTTGATAGCATGATATAAATGCAAATAAATAATTAATTACATCCAGTTTCTATTTTTAGAAGTCTATGTCTGTATGAGCACAACTCGGCAAAAAGAAATATGTAATTATGATAATTAATGACATCTTTTTTTATTTTTAGATGTCTGACAGGTGTCAGCTGTCAATATGTCAGCACAGCTTGACATTGCTGTGTTCGGCACCACATCATGCAAACATAACAGAAAGGAAACAAATCATGAAATTAAAATATTGCACATTTGGAACAATTCACAGCATTTTTGAATTGCATCCAAAGACATGCATCTGGAGCATTTCTCCCCGGGCGTCCGCTGAAAACAGGCTCTGTGGAACCTAGTCGGACATTCCCGGTCAACAAATGTTAAATAAATAAATAAATAAATAAATACATTTTAACAGTAGCGGGGAGCAGTACAGAGAGCCTCATCCTGAACACTTCCAAACCATAGGTAGCCTCTACACTTCTCCCTACACCAATTCAATATCACTGTTCCTATGCTGTCCCTCAGCAGTGCACTATCATTAATATGCATGGCACACTGCCAAGGGGATACTGTGACCGTGTACACAGATACATTCCATGTAGGCTCTATGCGGTGCCTACATGGAGTTTATTAAATCCTGGGGATGGTCTTATTGTTTGATTTTTTTTCATTTTTATCTGCTCATCTTATCACTAAAAAGTATATGACAAAGTCTCACTGTATTTGTTTGTAAAGATTACCTTGTTTTTTTTTTTTTTGTTTGTTTTTTAATAATTAGCATGGCTGTCTAGGTCGGCATTGCCTCCGATTATTAGTCTACTGTCTAACATAATGGCAGTAGTGTTATTCATCTTATCTGGCAATCTGGCTTATCACTGTCTGCATACAATGTACAATATTTATTTATTTAATTTATTTAAGTTTGATAGCCGGGGAAGTCCACTGGGCCATAAAGAGCCCGTTTTCAGTGGAGTCCCGGGGAGAAAACCTCCAAGAAATTACATGTTACATATTACAAACAAATATAATTGTTGAGAAATATACAGTAAGTTAAAATATAAAACATATAGGCATTTGACTTAGTAAGTTAGGCATACATTGAGCATTGAAAAAGAGCAAGTATACTAGTATCTGACACAGTAGTGCATCAATAATAGAGAGTAGATCTGTCCCTAATATGGGAGAGTTCAACTCTGGACATGGAGTAAGTACTTGTAATGATAATTAGCATTGATTACCGTGGAGAGTAGAAAGAGAGGGGGTTAGAGTGGAGGTTTAGTTGGAGCATGACAAGGGCATTCCCATTTGGAAGACAGATGACAGAATAGGTGAGACTTGAAATTGTTATGGTTAGCTGGGTTGTGTAGGAGGGAGGGGAGAGACTTCCACTGTTTAGCTATGGAGCAGGATAGTAGCAGCTGGCCAGGAGGATGTAATGGTTTATGGACTTGTAAGAGATTTTGTTTTTCGGATCTGAGTGAGCAGTTAGGAATGTAGGGTTTTAAGGCTGTAGCGAGAGAGCAGCAATTAGCAGGTTTGAAGATGGGTTTGTGGGCAGTGGTAAGTTGTAGATATCTCAGGTTGTTGGGAAGTTCAAGCCAGTTGAAGGTGAGGAGGGAATGACAGTGATGGGATGAGTTTTTTTGAATTGGTTGCAGTTTTGCAGATTTTGTGGTAACAGGCTTCAAGCTTGGATCGTAGGTCAATCTGGAGGTTGGTGAATAGGTGTGTGCCATACATAAAAGAGGGGAGAATGAAGGTGGATCAAGATTTTGTCATGTTGAGGGGCTGAGGTAGCGGTTGTGTCTGTAGAGGAGACCTATCTTTTGGTGGGTTTTCATGACTGAGGAGTGAATGTGGGTATCTAATTTTAGGTCTTCATCAATGATGATGCCTAGAAGCTTGGTATTGGGAACAATTTCCAAGGGGGTGTTGTTCTGGCTACATATGATGAATGAGGTTTTGTCAATACTGGCATTCCTAGTAGGAGAAAAGATAATTAGTTTAGTTTTATTTGCATTTAGAGCCAGATGTTTGGATTGCATCCCGGTTTCTGTTTTGGAGAAGGCTAATTGGGTTTTTGATAGGAGTTCAGTGGAGGGGGGGGGGGCTGAGCAGATGATAGTGGAGTCAGCTGCGTACTGGATGACTGAGGATTCAGGAATGGAGTGGTAGAAGTTGCTGATGAATATGTTAAAGAGTAGAGGACCAAGAGCATAACGTGGTGGTACGCCAGTGGGTGTAGGTAGGAAAGGAGAGGTCATTTCTTATTGAAAATTATTCACAAATCAGTCCAACAGTGAGTTTATTTTATCTGCATTATTTGTATACAGGGTTCTACCTGCAAATCCATATCACTCAAATATATCAAAAATGCTCCTCACAAATTGCAGCATCTCCACAGGATTCTGGGACCAACATACATTTTCCCCCCTTAGACTTCACTGTTATGTGTCTTAACGTTAATCTTTCTTTTTCAAATGGGAAGTATTCTACTCATCTTCCTCTACATTGTCTGTTTTCTGGCACTTCATGGTGCTTTTAATTTTTCACATTTTCTGGAAATATCAGCTCACCATTGCGGATGACCAAAACATTAACATTTTGGTACATCAGTGATTAACAACCTTGCTGAAAATGAGTTTATTAATCTTATATATCCTTCTAATAGATATACAATTAATGATTCTCTCCAGGTTATGAATACATTTCAATGTACTAACTATGCTTATCTACCATAGACCTAAGTTTGAGTCCTTTCATTTCTTACAGCACAGAGTATGTATTTAGTAAGTCACTGAACTTCCTCATCTTATGGCATCTCCTTTGCATAAGGGATTTATTCAACTTCCAGATACATTATATATTCTGCAATATTTGTCTGTAATGACCTTATTGCTTGGTCATAAAATTAATAAAAATTATTTGCCAGGATCTTTATAAAGAAGGCTGATGATTTTCATTATTGTGAAGAATTTCAGCATCAACAGTGGTCATCAGATCACCAACCATATTAATATTCGCTAATCAATGTAAAGTAATCATATTGTAATGTTGTGTAATATAAGTTCTAGCCAAAAGTCAGCCCATGGTGTTTGCAGGTGAAGGTGACTGCCATTTGTTTTTTATTACTCTCACTTTCTTAACTACATTTATAGGCAGCTTCACTCATTTCAGTCATCTTTATAGCCTGAATAATAGCAATAAGATGCTCACCTTTAACTTTTATAAGTAATAACAAGCAACAGTAAATGGCTGACACAGCCTTTTGCCTTAATTAGATACAGCTGGTGATTCTATGTTTTCGTGTGCCCGCCTAGAAGTTTGATATAAACAGTTTTTATCAGTGGGTATTACATTCACGTTTGGACTGGTGTAGCCTGCTTTGCTCAGGTTTGTTTCACTTGGCCTCACTCCACTCTGCTCCATAATCCCATCTCCAAATTCCATCCACCCCCTTACTGTGCATTTAAATCCAAGTAGCTCATCCACATCCATATACAACAGACAATCTAATCAAATTATCACACATCCTACATCTTACAACATCCTCTTTCTATATAATTTCCTCCTTATTACAAAGTAACAAAAACTGACAGGATCATCCCACAACCCTCAGCAAAATCCTACCCTTCCCCACACTGCTTCCACTCTAACAATAGTAAACAGCTTGAACTTCTCACATCTCACATTCTCCTTCATTTCACCGCAAATTACCAGCTCTGTCCCCTCCATCTCCCCATTTCCTTCTTGACTTTAACTCTTCTCCATTACCAACAGATCACAGACCAAACTATAAAGATGATAATCCCAAATTGATGTGTACTCCTATTCATCCCTGTGTTGCTTACCACCTATAAATACATCTCCTACACTACCACAACCTTACATTAAAAAAAACTACCTGTATCCATGCCCCCCTCACTACTACAACCTTACATTCAAAAGCTACCTGTAGTCAGCCTCCCCTCACTAATTAATTCTCTGATATCTGTCCTCACCTCTATCACACCATTTTCCATCACCTACTAAAGTCTTACCATCTTTGCCTATCCTCACACCACTCCAACGTACATCTTAAACATCCAGTTGAAAAATTACTCAACATTTATAAATCCATTTCCAAACCTAATTGCAACTCACTTCTAATATGTGGAAGCATCCAGCCCAAACTAGATCCCTTACATATACTAGATTCTCCAATTCATAAAATCTTAAGAAACATAAATGCAACTTAATATTTTCCATCTTAACAC
The DNA here is from genome assembly GCF_019279795.1 of Protopterus annectens. NCBI lineage: Eukaryota > Metazoa > Chordata > Ceratodontiformes > Protopteridae > Protopterus > Protopterus annectens. The sequence continues at coordinate 627,525,990 of NC_056730.1, read as the reverse complement.
CTACAGAATATGTAGTGCTGGATTGAGACACATTATCCTGATATACTAGCTCTAACCAAGGCATGGCTAAAACCTAGTATAGCCTCTGAAGAGATACTACCCCCTGACTACAGTATGATATGGCTTGATTGTTCACACAAAAAGAGGAGGCATAACTCTAATATACCAAAACAATCTTGAGCTCTCAGATATCCACATGTAAGCCTATCCTTCTCTAAAATTGATATGCTCATTTCCCTACTTAAAATTAATAAGGACAAATCTATATGCATAATAACCCTCAATAACTGTGGATGATGCAGTGGTGCAACGGTAGCATTGCCATCTCACAGTAAGAGGTTCTCCAATTTGATTCTTGGCTGGGAAGCCTTCTGTGTCTTCTATGTCTTTTTTGAAGTCTGCATGTCCTCCCTGCATTCATGTGGGTTTCCTCTGGTTGCTCTGTTTTCCTCCCATGTACAAAAACATGCATATTGAGTGCTTCTCCCCAGGCCTCCATTGAAAATTGTCTTTGTTCCAAGTCAGACATTCCAGGTAAACAAATGTTAAATAAATAAATAAAATAAGACACATCTTATTGGCTACACCTGTGACATACTAGAAGATATTCCCTAAAACACCTCTTGAAATCATCATCTTAACTGATGTAAACAACTAGCCAGCCTCATCACCCACTAACCACCAACGAATATCTACATTTTTTAACTTCACTCAATTAATAATGTCATCACCAGATACTAAAAAGCTACAGGATCTTCTTTTACACTAGACTGGATATTAACATGTAACCCTAACAACATTATTTATGCAAATGTCGTACAAGAGTATCTCAACAGCCATCATCCAACATTACTGCTCTACTCACTTTCCAAACAGATTAACCCAGCAATCTACAAAGCCATCAGGAACCTTTCTAAATTCAGCAAGAACTCTTTTTCTTTCATCTCTTCAGGACTACATCTAGAACATCCTCAAGATCATCTCCTTAGATGAAGATATCCTCCACATTCTTAAACATTCTAAACTCCCATGTCCCACTCAGGCACTGAAGAATCAAAGTCACCTCCAGCACCCTGGCTCACTTTATCAACCAAACGATGAATGCACATGTGAGACAAAGCATGGAACATCTGGAAAAATTATAATACCACACTCAACTACCAGAACTATCCCTCCCTCTGTAATAAAACAAAACCCCAAGACAACTCAGACAAAAAGCCTATTTTATCACAGAACAGAATATCAAGTCTAATCCCCCAAAGTATTCTGGACTGACAGTTCTAATCTCCTTTTCCCACATCAACCACCCCGACCCAATCCCTTTCCTATTGAATCTGACTTCTAAACTTGCAGTTTTAACTCTTGTTTCATCAGCAATGCCACCTCCCTATCAAAATGTGGCCTGAACCCTGAATGCATTCTATCTCCCTCATACCATAAGGACAATACTACTGACTTTACCAAAACTATCAAGCAATGCCTCAAAAAACTAAAAGTCACTCCCAGACAACTTACCCACTGGATACCTTAAACTAACAGCTAACACTATGGGCTATGCCATTTCAATCCTAATCAAAAGATCCATCCAAGAATCCCACTACCCCTCAGTTTGGAAACAGTTTTTATCCTGCTGTTGCTCAAAGGTAGCTTATCTTCTTCCATCACTATTGTCACACCTATAGTCATACTATCTCCCATATTGGAAATCCTAGACAAGTGCATATACCCACAGCTGCTAACTTACCACCTCAAACAAGAAATCTTGTGTCATGCCAACATGGCTTCTGCCCCTCTTATTCTATTAATGCTACCATGCTCTCCTTCCTGGACTCTACAAATAGCCTTAGAAACAACAATCTAGTAGTCACCTCAGTATTACTTGACCTCTCAAAAGCTTTTAGCACTGTCTGGCACCCTGTTTCCCTTCACAGATATTCTAAAATAGGCCTACAAAATCCTGTGGTTCAAATCCTACTTTTCTCCAAAGAACACAACGTGTGAAAAGGCAATAAGTTTTCTTTACATTTCTCCACATCTCTTTCAGTTTCCCAAAATGATTGAATGTTAGTCCTCTTCTCTTTAACATATTCATTAATGACCAAGTTCTCACTAATCCCACTTGTATCCGGTACTCAGACAACTCCACCATTGTGTTTTGCCCTCAATATCTCAGCTACAACAAGTCACACAACTCTCCTTCTCAACTGCCCAGCCTTCACTTTTACAAATCAATCTGGTGCTAAACCCCAAAAGAAAAAAAAAATATGCTCTTCACTCCCAAAGCTGTGTCAGCCTCACTCAGTCCACTCACCATTATATTATCAGATAGCACAATCATTGATTTACTTCAATACATTAAATTACTTTGATTTAGCACTGAAGAACAATTAGTAGGAATAGTTGGAGAGTAGCTGGTAGACCTGCTGAGGGCATTGGCACTGGAGGGCAGAAAAGAAAACATAAGATCCAAGGGGAATGAAAAAATTCCCACCACCATCCTCAGACATGTCCATCACTCAACACGCTTCTTCTTTGGTGCAACCCCTCATACTCTCTCCATTCATCGAACAAATTCCTGGCAAAGCACTTCCCTCTTATAATGCTCAAAATAATTTATTCTGTTCCTGCTAGGGTCCACCTCTATCTCCTTTCTCTAAACTGAAAATCCAACAAACTTCAAATGTAACTTAAAATCTTTCTCACATGACTCACGTTAATGCCACTCTTCTGAAACACTGATTAGCAGCTCCAACAAACACAATCACCTCACCACCTTCATCAGTTTCTCTTTCTTGTTTCCCTAGAGTCTTCTCCTCCTTCTTTACGTTTTCTAGTCCCACCTTTTGCCTATACCACAGTTAGATCCTGCAGGTAAGCATCGGTCAAAATTCACTAGCACCATGCTGCTACAATTCTGATTGTTACTTTTATACAACTACTGCATGCCCACTATTATTTATTGTACACTTATCTTACAATTCTATCTATACATTGCATGAATCCAAAGTTTTATTCTTTGTTCAGTATACAAGTTATCTATTTCTGTAATTCTATTGTATGTTTAATTTATAATCCCTAGAATTAGACATGTAGGTCTGTATTTCCACTCAGTAATTACTACGTAACTCTACTTTTACTGCATGTTAATTGCATAATTTGTTCTGATGGAGCTTCTCCCTGGGACACTACTGAAAAAGGGTTTTATTCCCAGTCAGACTTTCCCACTAAAAAATGTAAATAAATAAACAAATAAATAAATAAATAAAGTAGCTATAATATAAACTTTTTTATTGTTGATGCCCAGCTATGAAGGCATGAGGCATAGCCACGCTAGGGTAATATGACACTTGCATCTAAAAATCATCAGGTTATATCCAGGCAATGCTACAACTAAATGGAAAGGAGTGGCAAAAGCTTTGTCTAGATAAAACAAAGGATTTTTTTAGTGGGCAAGACCCCTGCATCTTTCATCCACAAACTTTTTTACTTATATATACCAAATAAACAGTCAGAGACATCCATGGCAAAAAGAGACGATTAATAAATAAATAAACAAACAAACAAAGAAATAAATGAACCACTGATAGCACTGTAATAGAAATTACACCAGCAATGATACTCTGTGAGAAATGGCACATGGTGTGCTTGAGCTCCTTCATGTGTGGCTGACAAGCTGGAATCTTGTCTGCTTTGGACTTGATCACTGGAAAGCAAACAATATGTCAATCCCCCTTGAAAAGTTCTTACAAATTCTCTTATTGGTCAAACTACAAACAATTATATATGTATTGTGTTTGCCTTTGGCTCGTTTTCTCTTACATGCATACACACACACACACACACACACACACACACACACACACACACACACACACACACACACACACACACACACACACACTCGCACACAGACATTTAATCTCAATCTCTATCATTCAGGACTATTGAGTTATTTCCTTAACTGAAGGGAAGTTTTGTCTCCTGGCATACTCATGTATTTATAAAAGGAAAAATAGGTTCACAACCATAGCCAGCTTCATGCCCTTAACAGATTATAAAATGGAAGGGAAAGGAATGCACTAGATAAATACGTTAATATGAACTATTGTTTCAATGTCATCATTTTTATGACATCAGTGAAACTAAAATGGCAAAAAAAAAAACATTACATGCCTATGTGACTCCCATGATTGCTTATTATAAATGACATCTTCACAATTACAGAACAATAGGGAAAAGTAAAAAAAGTGCAACCTGGTTCCACACAATATAAGAGAATCAGATTTTATAGGTTCATAGGTATGTACTAGGCTATCGGCCCAAGGGCCTAAGTAAGCCTAGCCAACAAGGTTCCCTGGCTTACACAACCTAAGAAAGTTAATTTCCTGTGCCCCTGTCAAGCAGAGCCACAGAAGTGATCTCCGGGGTGTATTTTCTATTTCCCATCCACTCATCAATATTTTTCTTGAAGAGTGCTAATGAGGAACTTTGCTTGACATTGATAGGTCGCTTGTTCCAGAGTATAGAAAGTATCTGGGACAGGAATCTATCCCTCCAGCATGTCCTGTTTATTGTGGTGACAAGGTTTAGATCCCTAGAGCATGTAGCTCGGAGGGATAGGAATTTCTTTAGGTGTAGCATGACCAACAGCTCTCGGTTTAACATTGCTTCATATGTTAGGTAGAGATCTCCTCGAAGTAGGAGATATGCTACAGAGTAAAGCTAGAGTTTTTTTAAGATGGTCAGTGTAGGGCATCTGTTTGAGGCCAGTAATCCTCTTTGTGAGGTACTTCTGTGGCCTTTCTAGCTGCTGCAGATGTATTGTGAGGTACATTCCAAAAGGGGAGTTGTACTCTATAATGGGTCTAATGAGTGCCAAGTAGAGTGGAACAATGACCTCTTTTTTCCTGGATGAGAACCCTTTTGTGATGAGGTGTGCCACATAGAAGCATTTCCTGACTACTGTGGTGATGTCATTATTAAAGGAGAGACTACTGTCCACCTGGGTCCCAAGGTCTCTTATCACACATTCAGCATAAAGTAGACTGCCGTTTATGTGGTAGTTCATGGGTATATAGTTTTTACCAAAGGGGATGACAATGCACTTTTTGGCATTGAACTTGAGGCCATGCCTCTGACACCAGGCATCTGTCTCAGTGTGGCCCTTCTGTAGGATGTCCACATCATTTGGGGACTCGACTATGACTCCTAGCTTGCCGTCATCTGTGAACTTCATTAGCCAGAGGCCTTCTGTGTTAGCCTGTACTTCAGAGAAGTAGATACCAAACAGGAGAAGTCCCAGGACTGAACCCTGTGGTAGTCCACTTGTCACTGGTTTGAAGTCAGATTTGGAGTCTGCAACTTTTACAGTGTGGGTTCTGTCAGTGAGCCAGTTGGCAACCTATCTTGTGATGTAGGGATTTATACCTAGTTTAGTGAGTTTAGCTATAATTCCAGAATGGGGGATGGTGTCAAAAGCCTTGGCGAGGTCAAAATCGGCTGAGTGAACCACCTTACCCTAATCTACGGCTTTATTGACTGGCTTAAAGAAGTCTATCAGGTTTAAAAAGTATGATCTGTCTTTTACAAACCCAAACTGGGTGGGGTCCCGAGTTTTGAGGTTACCAATGTCTTTGTTAATGAGTTCCATGATGATACGTTCTTCAGGCTAATAGGGCGATAGTTCCCAGGATCAGTGGTGGCTCCCCCTTTCTGGAGTTGGATAACTGTTGCTGTGCACCATTCAGTGGGCACAAAGCCTGATGTAAGACTATGATTGAACAATTTGCTTATGTGGGGAGCCAGTTCATTGTGAAGTTCATGTAAAACGCAGCCTGGGATGTTGTCCGGTCCCAGGGACATTGTGTTTTTGGATTTAGAGAGTGCAGTTTTTACCTGCATAGATGTGATTACAGGGACTCTGCATTCTTCCTGTATAGATATGGGCCCTTTAGGGGGTGAGAGGGGGGGTAAAGTTAGCACTGATCCTATCTGCCAGGATGTTGGCAATATCAGTTAGCTCTGTAATTTTCATGCCATTGTGCTGTAACTCAGAGCAGATCTGGGTGTTGCCATTGAGATTCTTGACATAGCTATAGAATGCTTTGTAGTTGCCCTTAGAATCTGTGGCGATTTTGTTTAAGTAGCTAGCTTTGGAGGATCTTATTAGGGATCTCATCTTCTTACTTAGGCTGACCAAGGAGCTCCTCCACTCATAGGATTTTACTTTCTTTTGCAGCAGTTTCTTCCTTCTGTTGTAGAGTTTGTTTATGGAAGGGGACCGCCAGATTGGCTTCCTTTTTTTGGAGAATAATGTCTTGGTTCTGCTTGGGATAGCACGATCCATGCACTTGTGTAAGTGCTTATAGAGTGCATTTGTGTAGGATTCAGCAGTCGTAACTGTATTGTCTATCTGCATGGGTGTCATAAAGTTCACCACTTCTGTCTTAAGAAGCATGAAGTTGGCTTTGGAGAATTTTTTTACCGTGGTTTTCTTAATGGTGGGTAGGGACGGGATGCCGATATCTAGGGTGATTAGCTTATGGTCAGATCTGACCAACGAGGAGTTGACTTCAGGTGTGGAACACCGGTCACTCATGTTGGTAATGACTAGGTCTAGGGTATTGTTGCCCCTGGTGGGGGTGTGGATAAGTTGATCCAGGGCACTGGAATTTATGAATTCTAGAAAGTGTTGAGCGAAGGAGTTGGTACATGAGTAGTTTTCCCAGTTAATGGTGGGGTAGTTGAAATTGCCCATTATTAGGGTGTTTGGTTGAACCCTAATATTTTCCAGTATATCAAGAAAAGAGGAGTGGGAATCCTGGGGCATGGTGGGGGTTCTGTAGCAAGCTACAATTTGGATTGGAGTTTTGCCCAGAGTTAATTGCACTTGGATAACCTGAGATGCATTATATTGTGCAACTAGCCTGGAGGTGTGGATATCCTTAATGAATATGGACACACCTCCGCCTTTGGTGTTCCGGTCCAGGTTAGATGGCCGAAAAGTGTGGGATGAGTTATAGCCTGGTAATGCAGGAGTGCTCTCTAGAAACTTGAAACAGGTCTCAGTCACTGCACAGATATCTATGTTCTCCATTTTAAGGAGTGCCTCGAGTGAGTGCATTTTGAGATTTAGACTTCTAGCATTAAGTAGCATTACCCTCAGTTTTTACTTGCCTGTTCCTGTTATGGTGGTGAATTTGTCATTTGAACCTTGCCTAAAAAAGGCACTATAGTGGCAGTAAGACCCTTAGCCAGTATCCAGAATCCCAGGGGTGACAGGTGCAGATCATCTCTGGCAAAGCATCGTGGTCTGTCGACCATGTCATCCCAGGCAGACAGATACTGGATCCCCTTAGAATGACACCAGAAGCTTAGCCAATTGTTGAAGTCAATCATTTTGTCCTTGGACTGTGGTATCATTCTGGGTGATGGCAGGATGCTATTCAGGGCTAGGGTCATACCAGCCTGGGCTACAAGATCAGAGAGCTCTCCCATGTCTCTTTTCATGTAGTCCAGTGAGGTACGTCTCAGGTCATTCACACCTGCACGAACAATGACAGAGTCATATTTGTACTTGTTGTGAAGTGACTTGAGTGTGTGCATTATGTGGCAGATCCTGGCACCCGGCAAGCAGCTGACAGTAACTTTCTCCTTGTTTAGCCTGGTGAGTGGAACATCAGTGTGCCTGACTATAGAGTCACCTATGACTAGTGTGTTTAATTTAGTCAGTCAGTTAGCTGCTTAACCAGGTAAGTGGAGAAGTTCTGGAGCCTTTTCAGCATATACTGAGACATTGTTAAAGACATTAACATTCATGATAGAGTACAGATTGTAGTAAACATCAAAACAATGAGGATTACTGATTATTGAAACAGTAGTTATAAATCTAATCTACACAGATGCAAATAAAAGGAAAACCACCAAGGTATCAGGACCGATCACTGCTGCTCCTAGCTCGAACAGGGCACAATCCACACAATGATTCTATTGGTGATTCTGATGGTAAACCACCAACAGTAAAAACGTATCCAAACACTGTTACGAAAAAACTTTTTATTCACCAAGGCACAGCTACTACCTGCACACAGTGGTGGTTTACCATCAGAATCACCAATAGAATCATTGTGTGGATTGTGCCCTGTTCGAGCTAGGAGCAGCAGTGATCGGTCCTGATACCTTGGTGGTTTTCCTTTTATTTGCTTCTGTGTTGAACTATGGCCGATTTGGCAGCTTCGGAGGCTTCATTGAGCAGAGCGGAATACGTCACGCTCCGAGCGGACGTGACCACACTCCAAGCAGATGTCAACAAGTTATTGGAACTAGTCGGTAAGCTTACCGAGTCCATACAAATGGGGAATGGAGCTGATACTTCCCCACATGTCAATCTTTACAAACATCAAAAAGACCTTGCAGATACACCACCGTTTATCGCCGAACGGATTATGCTCAGCAGCCAAGAGGAAATACCTAACGGGCAAGGAGAGGGTAAAACAACACCAATACCTACGCCAAACCTTGACATAAAAGATACTATAGATAACGTAGTATCGGAGGCTGAATTTACATTCGACTTTAGCCTGTTTCACCAGACGACGGAAAATAAAAGATTGGGAGCACGTCCCAAACAACGGGAAAATATGGGAACTTACTCTAACGCCATTTGTAAAGGAACGGACACGAATGGCAATAAAGGTACTATGTTTAAAGACATTATTTCAAGCCCTAAAAGGGGTAACAGAATAAATATGAAACAGAGCACTGTATTTTCGAGTTCTAGAAAGGGAAAGGACAATAAGCCAACTAATGCTATGTCTGAATTTCTAACTGAAGATTATGAATTTTGTACTAAGAATGATGTTATAAAAAATGATGCTAGAAATGTATATGGTAAACCAAAGTCTAATAATACGAATAGTAGTTTGAAAGCAAAAATTTACACTTTAGGCAAAAAACTTATCCATTTAAAATGTGCAAAATTGGACAATGCTTATTTGGAGAAATGTATCAGTG
>NC_056730.1:627084478-627211978 GCF_019279795.1 Protopterus annectens | reverse complement strand
TTATATTAATAGAGTTAAAAATAAAACATATTATTTACTATTATTTAGTTCTAATTATTATTAGTTAAAGCATGACAGATTATTTACAAACAAGCATAAGCAGTGTAATCAAGAAAGTATAATTAGGAATAGCATTTGAAGAACATATAAACTTTTAAAGGAAAAAAAAAATGTATCAAATTACTGACCTTATTTTTCCTCTTCAGAAAGAGAAACAAGTTAAATCACAGCTTGCCATTAAATCTCCAGATATTTTGACTAGTTATGAAACAAAACATTTCTTTGCACACAGAGAATAACTTTGATTAAATCTTTTCAAAATATTTGTTGCTTCTTGGAAATGCAGGAACTATATTTAAAAGATTAATAATAAAATAAAATGATGAGAGAGAAAAAAAAACATAGTACAAATCATTTGTTTTTAGTCTCTTCTTCTTCTCTGAAGTCTTCCACGAAGTTTCAGTTGCCAGTCTCTTTAACGAAGGACTAGCCCATTCCATTTCTTCTATTTTTCCAAAATCTTATTTTTTGATAAACAGTAAAGCAGAGTCTAAGTCATCGAAAATTTTAGGACCATCAGGAAGGAAGATTTTAAGCTTGGCAGGAAACAGAAGGTATGTTTTAAACTGTGCTTTTTTAAGCTCCCTTATTAGTGGCAGAAAAACTTTTCTTTTAGCTAATACCATGGAAGAATAGTCATTGTAAAAATGCACAGTTGTTTCATTAATCTTAACAGGAGCTTTAGCCCAAGCAGATTTAAGAACCATCTCTTTATCAAAAGATGATAGAAATCTAACTATAACTGATCTAGGATAGTTTTTGTTAGAGTTAGTATTAGCTATAGATCTATGTGCTTTTTCGATACCAAAAGAGAATGCTTTTGGTAAATCTAAAGTTTTAGGGAGCCATGTTGTTATAAAAGAAGTAATATTGTTACCTTCAATATTTTCTGGCAGTCCAAAAATCCTAATGTTATTGCGCCTAGATCTATTTTCCAGGTCATCCAGCTTTGTTTGTAAATGTGTATTTTGTTTCAGCAGAAACTCAATGTTGATTTCCTCTTCTTGTATTCTATTTTCCATGTCATTCACAGCTTTTTCTATGCCTGTCATCTGGATCTTCTGTTGTTGCAGGTCCATATGTAACAAGTCTATTTGTTTTGTAGTTTTTCTATGAAAGTGTCTATTTTAGTATCCATTTTATCCATCTTAGCAGTAAGTTGCTGGACTATAATTATCAGAGACTGAAGTTCTTTCTTGATGCTGGAGTCTTGAGAATTTGTCTTACTGGAACTCATTTCAGACTGATAAACTGACAGGAAAATTTCCAAAGTAATTTCTGACAGGAATATTATTAAGATTTCCTTTCTTTTTTAGATATAGTTCAAGAACTATATAAAACAAACATATTTAGAAAGAAAATTACTTAAAAAATTAATTTTTTAAGTAATTAATTCCTGTCAATGTAATGAAATTGGTGGAGCTGAAGAAATCTGCTGCTATCCTGTGTTCATCCTTGGCCACGCCCCACCACAATAGAAGTTCTGATGACTATCTGATAGTGACCCATCACAGTCAATTTTAAATGACTAATTTCCAAAACATCAATGTTTATCCTTGTCATCTCACCCTTAACCACTTGAAGTTTACCCTATCAGGAGAGACTGGCAGCCCTTTCTCCATACAGAAACACGTACAAATGCCTCGATATAAATCTATGTCTAACATTTCATGTCATAAAAGGTTCAACCCTATTTGATCTCCTATTCCTTCACAGAACTAATGGCACATCAAATACTCGGTTAAAGGATCTAAATTTCAATCAGCTGATAAATAAGATACTTTGGCATGATAGATGCCCAATGTGTCCCTCACCTCTGGAATTAACTTCTACTATGTGTCAATGGAGTAGCATCCTTCCCACCTTCACGGTGACCTAAAGAATTGGATGGGCATCCAATCCTCTCCCATTCTATCTCATCTTGTCCTCATTGGGGCTAGAGGGAAATTTGGAATATTTTTTTGGCTCCACTTGAAATGAGCTGAGGACTGATTGTCTAGTACTTACTTATAAAGCTATGAAGCTGTGGTACTGCAAACTAGCGCATGCAGCTGTATTTGGCAGCCTCTGAAGAGAATTTTAAGGCAATGGGTGAATCAGTATAATTTTGATGAGATGAGATTCTTGAACACTTCAGAATGGTCAGGGACATTATAAGGGCTTTATTGAGTATACAGTACATGACCCCCACAAGGGTATTGGAGGAATGCATGGCATTCCTACTCATGTGGATACCAAGGAATATAGAGCCTGACAGTCTTCCTGACCTCCCAAGTTGATGCTATTAAAAAAGTAATAATTATTATATAATTGCTTTTTCATTGAGTAGACATAAATATTGTCCACTGATTGATTGCAGGTTGGAGTATTATTTGTCTGTGCAACAATCTTAAAATGCTGTGTTTTTTTATTACCTGAATGAATTGGATAAGCAGGTTTACACTGTAATCACATTTTCTCTGACAACCTTTTTTTCTTTTTTTAAATTCTACACAACTATTTGTTGATCTGCTTCTGAAAACACATTTTCATAGTTACTCCTAAATGTAGGGAAGAGTAGATTTATAGTAATATGTTCACTTGATTTGTTCATTTTTTTCTGTCCTTTATAAGAGATTGTATAGCTCTGTTGCTATCCTTATTGAATGCTTCCATAATTTCTAATCCAGACCTAACAAATAAGACAATACGGTTCTTGTATAAAATGGAATCATCTTCTAAATTTTTCTTCCAGATCTTCATCCCTTACTCCTTGCTTTTGAAAGCTTTCCTGTAAGTAGGAACTATTGATTTATATGGATCAAGGCCTTTGAAGTTTTTTCTCTTCCATAGAAAAGAAAGTTGATCCTTGAGTGGTTGATCATCTACATCCATATTGTATTTTTCTGTGTTTTAAAAAATGAATGGTTGACCCCACTATCAAACCCAATGAATCTCCTTGTTATGTTAATATTTTCACCAGCCTAGCAAGTATAAAAAGAAAACTCATCCAAATCACCATTGTTCAAACTGTCAGGTGTATTCCCCACTGACTGTTGATAAGGATTCACAATTTCACTGTCTGCTGCTTGTGTAACATTTCTTTCTCCATTGCCAGCCATAGTTCTTACCAGCTGCACAAACTTTGAAAGTTCCATTAGAAGCTGAGTGACATTTCCTGGTAATGATGGTTGAGTAATTCCAGGTTTGGAGAATAGCTTGGATGAAGACACAGTTGGTTCATAAAACTAATTAAAAACAAATGTAGAACCAAAAATGTTATACAACCCAAAGTGAATGAAGTTCAATTTAAGATTTATAGCCGCAAAAAATGTTTTATGTTTGTTAAGTAGTTAAGTATACTAGTCCAAAGACCCTTTTTAGTATTGACATCAGCCGTTTAACAATAAAAAATAAATTAAACTAGTAGCAGTTGAACATTAGAAATAGTAAACAGTTAAATATGATTCATATTGATCTGTTACCAGCTGTGATTTCTGAACAATACCCCACCAGACTGCCAACAATAATGTGACTTCCCTTACTATCCTGAGTCAATAACTAAGGACCTTCAGTCCTCACTACTAACTCCAATGTGAGACTGTCACTTAAAGTAATATTTCACAATTTCCCTTAAGAGCACAACAGGAGCACACTCTATACTCTGGGACTGGACTGTATACTTCTGTCCACCTTTAATGTAACTCCTTATTACACACTTCAGAGCAATGTGACCCAGTTTAAGACCTATGATGCATTCACACTTAATAAATCTCACTCATCCAAACACTTCTGGGGAAGCCTGACACAGATTTCCAGCTGTTTCCCTTCTCCAAAATCATACAGTAACATGTTACCACCAATCAGAGAATCTATATGACTTTTTAAAGGGGTGTCCAGTTAAGAAAATTAAAACAAATGATAGCAAATGAGCTAAAGCAGCCAGAATTTTGAAGTTGCCCAGTAAGTTATCACAGCAGGTATAAGCACTCTCAAATCACTAAAGAAAACATTGATTGACCAACCTTTAATGTAAGTTAATAAAACATATTTAGTAACAAGCCTGCCCAAAAAAATGTGCACATGTACAAAATAAAAAAACTTTAAAAATCAACAAATAATTCTACGAAATCCAGGACTCAAGGCTGAACCAATGTAGAATTTACTTCAGCCTTGAGTCCTGGATTTCATACAATTATTTGTTGGTTAATAAAAATATTTACTAATGAGCAAAATATAAAAGAGCAATTTCCAATTAACAAACATAACTCAGTCACCAGGAAAATGAAATCAATACTGAAGGATCGAAATCCATCATTTATTAAAACTCTGACAAGTTATAATTTTCCTAAATGACTAAAGAACACTGTCCCTGATCTAAAGTACACTATTGCAACAGAGCAATGGGATGCTTACAGATCTTGGTGAGACCTTTTGGGTATCCACTGCACAGTACAACTGTGAGTAACTGACAACTGCAACTCTCAACTATAACTGGCTGTTAACTGGCAACTACTGACTTTAACTGTCTTCAGCAGGCTCATTTATAGACTAGTTTAACTGTCACAACTGTTCTAGTTCTAATATTCATTTCATATTTTGAAAATCAACCAACAGCTATTTACTAAAGTTCCTTCCAGTCTTTCAGACTCTGACATCAACACATAGCAGCTGTCAACATTCTAATGATATCACCTGCAGCTCAGCTGATTCTGAGACAGTCTGCATTTAGAATCTTCTTCACAAAGAAATGTAAAAGAATACTGTTCAAGTCTTTAAAACATTCTGTGCAAACAGATTATAAATCAACATGTTAGAACTTATTTACATATCATAGCTAGTCATGCTGGCATATAATACACAGACTACTCTGAAATTATGTACCAAACCTTATCCAAACATTCTAGCACAGACCACAGTGTCTAATTTCTTGTTGTTAGCTCAGATACCAAGATCTCTGAATACTGTGTCACTTTGGAATGGAGTGTAGGACATTGTTTAAGCATTTGCAGAACAACAAAGCAGCATGAAAAAAATCATGCACTTCTCTTGAAAAAAAGTTTAAAAAAATGCAGCATAAGAAAAAAAACAAGTGACTAGCAGTAACAGACACATCCAGCAAGAATCATATCTATAGCACATGATCATAACATTCATGAAAAACATCATGGATATGATAGACTGAATAGGGAGGATAGCTTAATATTAATAAGCAAACCAGACACCCAGACACACATGCCAATCCCATGTAGGTACTGAATACATGAGAACAGAACAGCAAAATGTGGTGTCATATGTTACAAGAAAATGACATGTCAAAACATGCACAGCAAGATATAAATAAATAAATATACACGATATATGTGTGTGTGTGTATATATATATATATATATATATATATATATATATATATATTCATATATATATATATATATATATGTGTGTGTGTGTGTGTGTGTGTGTGTGTGTGTGTGTGTGTGTGTGTGTGTGTGTGTGTGTGTGTGTGTGTGTGTGTGTGTGTGTGTGTGTGTGTGTGTGTGTGTGTGTGTAAATGTGGCCAGATGCAGCAAATCAAGCAAGAAATCCCTGTCTCACACAAATGAGCATGTGACATTAATTGGGTAAATGAGGAAGGGCATTGTTTTTGCTAGCTCTCCTATCCTGTGGAGAATAACAGAGTTGTAACCAAGTGATTGGAATACACATATAGGACACACAATAAAGGTGGCCCACAGCTATCAAAATAGCATAGAATTCAGACACCTTGGATTAATATATGTATTTTCCTTTCTGATTTTATTCACTACAGATTTCCTTATTCTTAAGAGGAATATGGAACTCTGGTTCAGGCTGTGGTCAATAAAATATGGCCACTACTTAGGTGGGAGATGGCAGCCACTTAATGAACTTTTGTCTTGGGGCAGGACCTCATTACCTTTTCCTTCACCTCAACATCCCTAATGAAACATCTGCACTCTCTAAGCCCATATTATACTCTTTGAGGGCATTGGCCAAATTAGCTATTATCATTGCCCCCCTCCCCTCTAAGCCATTCACATGCCTACTTCTATCTCATTAGCCAGTTTTATACAACCACTACTTGAGTGATTTGTCTGTACTGCTAGTTTTCAAACACAGTTGTATTATTTTCATAAAACTCTTTGCTGTTCTTTCTGTTTTATAGTGCTTGCTCAAGCCCCTTCCTATATTCAGCATCACACAACTTCTTTTTGTATATAAACAATCCTAATGTCAGTGATTCCATATTTATAAGTTGACATAACTCTATAGTAACTCATGTGTGAGGATCACCTGATCACATCATTAGCACAGTTTATTTCCTCACTGCAATTCTTATTTGGATTAGCCATTTTAAAGTCACTGCATGTTACATACTTATACATTCTTTCTGACCTGGTGGGCATAATTTTATCACTATCATTATGTAAGATCACAAGATAAACATACAAAAAATATCCTGCCTTTTATCTGTAAATATTCTTAGCTTTGTTAGTTTTTAACATTTATTCTATTGCTGTGCATGGAGTGCAGTGACTATCCTGTCTGGAAAAGATAAATCAGTTAATCACTTCTATAGTGTAAGACTTGATCTTAACAAATGTTAAGCATCCCCTGCTTCAGTTGTTAAGACTGGGTATCATGCTAGGCAGTTAAACCTGCCAGGACTAACCGGCAAACGATTGCAGTAGAATAAAAAACAGATTTGAGTTTGCCTGCTATCTGTACCAATAATGCGTCCCTGAATTTTTCTAATATGACACAATCTCTTGCACTGCCTTTTTGAATTATTGGCTTTGAAAGCTGAAAAAACACATAGCAATTTTTTTTCTTGTAACTAGTAGTGCACGGAGCAGATAAAGCTTCATGCACTATAAAGAATTATGATCAAGTCTCCATTCATGACCCTTTATTATGTGTTCTTGACATGAATGGCAAGAGTGACCTCTTGAGCTTCACTCTTCACTCCCAAGGTAAATTTCTTGGCATCCATATTTTTAATACATAATAAGCCAGTTATGGCTAGTGACCCATTCATAATCCTCTGTGTTATGCCAATAGACTGACATTGCACATCAGTGATCATTTCCAACAATTTATTTTTATAATAACCCAGTGTTTTTCTTCCCCGATGCTCAGAATTTTTTTAGGAAGCTTACTTGAACATTACATAAATTACTATGAACTGGAAAAGAGTTGCAGTTAAACCTATAGCATTTCTTTGCAATCTCATGTTGAATATAACAGCCATTACTACCTGTCTAACACAGATGATTATGATCGGGTTGCTGATCATAACCTGTTTATGTGTTCAAAACATGGATGTCAAGAAGTGGTGAATATTGGCATCCTTGCAGAGAACACACAATGTAAGGTTATGATCGGTGACACATTCATAATTTTTTTGTAGATAATGGAGCTTTAATGCTCCATGTACTACTAGCTACCGGGGAGAAATCATTAAGTGTTTTCCCAGTTTTCAAAGACATAAAATACTTAGCAAGCACTATCAAGACAGGTAGTGTAATGCAGTCCATTACATTTATCCTTATCTTTTATACCTTTCAGCTGTCTAGATTTTCACAGGCAATCTAAACAATTGCTTCATATTTTTGGTCCGTTCCTCATAAAATTTGTGTTTTTTTAGACAAACCACTGAGGACTGAAGTCACTAAATAATGGCATACATTTGGGTTTCAGTATTCGTATTCTTCAAAAATGGATGCTATTACATCCCTTACTCTAGCACCTAAGTTTGTTTAAAGAAGCTGGGGGCACATTACTGGTATGGACAGCAGGCAGAAACACATATTTTGCTTGCTGCTGTCATTTGCTGGACAGTATGGCAGGTTTTATTGCCTGCTACTAGACCCGACTTAACAACTTTAGCAAATGCTGCTTAACATTTTGTTAAAGTCGGTTTGCTTGCCACTCTGATGCTGAAGTGGTTTGTCTTTTTTTAATACTTTTTCTTAAAATTTAGAGAATGAAAGAAATGTGCAAACACATTGCTGCTGCAACTTAAACCTTTTTTGTAATTCCAAAGAATATGCTTTTTTTCTGGTAAAACTCTGAACCTTAAATGGAGTTGAAAATAATTAACTTACCTAATGTTATAAACTCTCAAGAATGAAACCAAAACATCCACATCAGAAAAGGAAACAGAAGTAGAACAAATACTGTGTAAGAAACACCTCCATTCTCCTCTAGTACCTTCCTAATATTATATTCTGTCTGTGTTGCGATGGCATCTTGAAACTAGTGAATAATATGCCATGGTAGAAAGCAAATTATTCTTTCCACCCCATCAAATTCTAATTTGAGTTTAGAATGTAATGATGATTGCTGAATAGGGAATTCAAACAAATGTAATCTTGTTAAGGTTTAAATATGGAAAATCAGTAGAAAATAGGCACAGAAGACACACTTTATTATGATTGGGGGTGCTTTCCTATCCACAAGTGCAGTGAATCTATTATCGAATACAAGAGATTATAATAAATATTAGGGTTGCAGGAACCAGTGGAAAAAGTTTATTTATGAACATTTGCTTGCATTTTCAGTTTCTTTGTGCATTCAGGAAAGGTACGAATGTCCATGCCTTACATTCTATATGGGAAAAAGAAGGGAAGATTCACCTTGCAAAAAAACATTGGTAGGGTGTGTTTGTCATTCTGTGCCTCTAGCAATTGTAGTTTGTCAGCCTTTAGTACATGCTCTAAAAACTTTCCCATGTTGTTCTTGCCAGGTGGCAATTTGCAGTATTTTCCAAGCAATATAATTTTGCCTGGAGAGTTGAACTATTTGAGTAGATTGATTTAGATATATCATTTAGTCTTTATCTCTCACAAAGCCTGGGAAATTATATGAAGTTCTTGATGTGTGAAATAGGATTAAAATTGCTATGAACATCATAACCACATTTTTCCATTAACTTAGTTATACTTGTGTTTTGATATCTGTTTAGATTGTTCAGGAAACTTTAGTTCAGACTTTCAGCAAGGAAAACACAAATAGGAACATAGGTTCATAGGTAGGTACTAGGCTATCGGCCCAAGGGCCTACGTATGCCTAGCCAACAAGGTTCCCTGCCTTATGCCACCCAAGAAAGTTATTTTCTTGTGCCACTGTTGAGCAGAGACACAAAAGTGATCCCCGGGGTGTATTTCCTATTTCCCATCGACTCATCAAGATTTTTCTTGAAGAGTGCATATGAAAAACTTTGCTTGATATTGATGGGTAGCCTGTTCCAGAGTATGGGAAGTCTCTGGGACAGGAATCTATCCCTCCAGCATGTCCTGTTTATTGTGGTGACAAGGTTTAGGTCCCTAAGCATGTAACTCAGTGGGACTGGGATTTCTTTAGGTGTAGCATGTCCAACAGCTCTGGGTTTGACATAGCTTTATATGTTAGGCAGAGATCACCTCGGAGTAGGCAATGTGCTATGGAGTAAAGCTGGAGTTTTTTGAGGTGGTCAATGTAGGGCATTTGTTTGAGGCCAGTAATCCTCTTTGTGAGGTACTTCTGTGGCCTTTCCAGCTGCTGCAGATGTCTTGTGAGGTACATTCCAAAAGGGGCGTTGTACTCTATAATGGGTCTAATGAGTGTCGAGTAGAGGGGAACAATGTTAAATATTTCCAGATATATATTAGTTTATATAACATTGGGACAATACTTATAAGTGAGTGACATCCTTATCACTTAAGTGGAATGTTTTAAGTTAAAACAGTTTTTTTTTCTGACTAGCACATGTTGCTCAGTTTCTTCTTGGTTTAGGTCTTTTAAGTGACTACAGGGCTCCCACTCCTTTCTTACTGTACCTAGAACATTTTGGGATAGCTTAATAAATTAAATGTTAGTCAGAGTATTTTCTTTAAATGATAAAGCAGATAACTTCAGTCACGTCTAAAAACAAGACCATATAAGCAGCAATGCAGTTATAATCAATTTATTTTACATAAATCAGTATGTGACAAGTTTATACCATCTTAGCATTTTAACATGTATAACAAAAATAACATTGGGTTTCCATACTTCATTTTATTTTCCAAGTGTATTACTGTTCCTTCTTTTCTCTATGAGGTTTACCGTATAGATCTATGTAGTCCAAGAAATTCATTTGACTGCCTTCCCTAACCCAGGCCAAAGGCCTAAATCCCCACTATTTGACCAAAGGCCAGACATCGTACAGGATCATGGCAGCCCCTTGCTTTGTCTGATTTTGCATGTTTCCAATTATCGTAGCATTTACAAATTTAGCATCTACCAGTTAATTACAGTTGCCATTCCTTGTCAGGGCAGCATTTTGTCAATGCCAGTGACTCCAGAAGGCCATACTACCAGTTTCTTCCACCTCACAAAATAATTCCCTTTCTTTTGCTCCAGTGAAGGTTGAGCTACTCTCTTAACTTTAATTTAACCTCTTCTTTTTTTGTCTTTTTGCCACCAAGTCTTTGAGTACCCATTCACCATAATGATATTAATCATTTGCTCAGACAGAAGGAGTTTTCAGCATCTGGTCCCACTCAACAAGCATGGAGGGTTGGTTACATCACCTGATCAAACAAAAAGGTCAAGCTGCCAGAGTCTAGGCTATTCATATGGCATATATTTACTCCCTACCCCTTCCTGACCTGGTCCATCTCCTTACAATTTGCCTGATCCTAATGCTGCTTCCCAACTCATTGATTGACAGAAACATAACCAGTCTAATTCCCTCTCAACTACCTTCCCCAGACCACATGCCTATTAGGATGCAGGCTGAAGGAGGAAGGGTGAGCTTAGGACGAAGCAGTCTCTTTCCAAATTCTTTTGTCCTTTCAATCCCCCTTTTCCCAAATAATGACAGACACCTTATTATTACATATAAATACATGATCTTTAGTAAGAAATCATGTATTCTGTTTTTACCACATTATCACTTTACATGATTGCATGTTCTTGCAGGATTAGCCCTCCGAAGGAGGATCAGCCCATTAACGGAAGCCACCTTTGAAAACAGCTAGCTAAACTCCTTGCTGCATTCTGTCAGGGATATTCTATCAACATGTGTTTAAGAACATCCCACTTCATTAATTTGCAAACTTCACGTATGTTGGGTTGACCAAGTTGCCACAATACCACTTATTTCTCAAACATCTCTCTCCTCCTAATCTAAGGGGCAGCAGACAACCTATCTCAACAGATCATGAGTAGAACCCTGTTGTCCTAGACCCTCTGGTCAGTTAATCTTGCTCCCTAAGACTGTGTGCTCCTACCCCATGTACATACATACACAAAGAGGTAGGCTGGCCAGTTTAACCTACTTGCATTTAAGGTCCAGCAATACCTTTTACCCATTGGATCCCCTCTGATGCCTAGTCTAGACTGCCTCTTACTCACAGTGACCATTACTCAGGTGTCTGAGTGTGAAGACTCCCATTTTAAAGTACCAAGACTTGTCTTGAGATTACATATTGGTCATACCATAGCCATGATAGCCTATTTTTACCTTATGTGCCTTTCTGATAATAAAGATGTAAGACAACAAAGGTAGTGTTTGAAGTGGCCCATTTTCTCTTATCACTATCATCAGGGAAACAAAACGTGAAACCCAAATCTCACAAGACTCTACCCATAACTTGTTCAGCCTGTACTTGCTTAAGGCAGCAAAGACTTCAATTAGGTCTGTGGCCCCAGATAGATTCACCAGTACTATCTTCTGAACCATTCATAATTAATTAGATTTAAAAAAATGACCATATATTTACACCTCCAGATTTTCTTTTGAGCCTTGAAGAATGTCAACCATAGTATTCTGACCTAGTCTGCCATCCATGAGAATCAGCTGAACACCACACAAAACTCATGTAGTTGTTCCTGGTGATGCGTTGGTGGGCAAATATGTGCCAGATAAACCCAAGGCCATCAATAGTAATTTCAGAAATGTTGAGATAAGGGTATATCATGCACCTCCATGTGGTCATAAGCCCCACAAAGTTGTCATTTAATAACCATACCTTTGCCTGTATTCCTGAGGACTTCAGGTCTACAAATTCTACCTGCCTATAAGGATAAGTATCCAGACTTCAACATCATTCTGCAGTACTGAATCATTATGCCAACAGATTAAATCACTGCATGCATCCCCTGCAAATGTGAAAATATATTGTGATGGTCCCAACTCTTAGGACTGTCTGACACCTCTCTCCAGAGACACACTGGCCTGCTTTTTCTAAAACATTGTCCTCATCTGATGTTAAGTCCCTTGCTCACTCTTCTGATTTTTCCAATCTCTTTGAGCTACATCAGCTGCTGTATCAATGTCTTCCTATATCTCCATCAAGTGTGCCACCACCTGTTATGCAATTATTTCCCATAGTTCCTGATAATTACTGGCTGCTGTGATCCTACAACTGAAAACAATCAGAGTGGTAAAACAGAACAAAAACAAATCAGATATTGAGATTTCCCAACTTCCCTCACAATTCTTTTCCCCCTGCATCACATTAGTCATATGTATAAACCCTAACCTGCTCATATCTCCAACCTAGTATATTAGGGTAATAAACATCCCTTCTTGTGGTAACACTAAACAAAACACACACACACACACACACACACACACACACACACATACACACACACACACACACACACACACACACACACACACACACACACACACACTCATATATCATACAATAAAATACTATACTGTCTGCATATATAATGCAAAAAGACACAAACTATCATAACATGTCTTATATTTTCCTTCTTCCCTTCATTCTTTTTCCCATAAACAAATCTTCCAGTTCATTAATACCTTGTATAAATTCCATTGCTTTTTATACAGTATCTCATCACTTCTTCCTTCCATATAGATAACACATCTGACATCATTTAAAATATTTTTTTTCATCCTTTTACCACATTTTCTTATAATCTACTTAGCACTGCATCCTTATTTGTAATTTCGATCCTTCTATTTTATATTTCTAGAAAGTCTTTTCCCAAAGCCATTTTATCCCACTATATCATATATATTATATTTTCTTTTATCATCAACTTTGTTTTTTACTTAGCTATGCTTTGTTGACCAGGTTAGTCCCATTAGGACCAATGGCCTTTTTCAGGGGAGACTCAAGGTGGAATATATACTAGTACAGGAAATTCTTCCAGGCAGTAAGGGAACATTCCATACTCTTTTCAATAGGTGCCATGGAATATTTTACAACCAAAATGTCACAGATGGGACCTTAGTTTAATGTTTCATCCAAAGGATGACACATTCAGGACTGCAGCACTACAATGTCAGCAATACATCTTCCTGCTGTAGGAATAGAACCTGCAATATTTTGTGCCAAAGGCAAGAATACTACATGCTGCACCACTGACACTTACTGGTAGGTGATAATTTATCCAAGGGCACCTGCTACCTAAACTCATACTATTCATATACATCTTAAAAAATCCTGTTGTTATTTTTTTCCTGGTATCTGATGTCATATACCCATCTTCTAAGTAATAATCCTTCAAGTGTTCTTTTATAGCACATTTTTTATCTTTTTTCCTAGGTTTTCTAAATCCCTTCATTCATTTCTTCTTCAACAATCCTTTTCTTTTTATCTTTCTTTAAACTTTGTGAAAATTCCTTGGGGGGATTCAATAAAGCCTACATGATAATTTTGATTGTGTGCATTATGCAAACACTGCCTTGAAAGGTTTTAAATTCAGTAAACTCTGGGTAAACACAGAAACTTCCATGACATGCAAATTGCAGCATAAGTTGCAGAATTGTATGCTAATGAAGAAAATCAACACAGTGGAGTGATTCAACAAGCTGTAAAGTAACTGTGTAGACTCCATGCTCATTTTACCAATACAGCCAATGCAAAGGAGTCTACACGGAAGCAAGAGTAAGTAAGTAAATGTCTGTACATTTGTACAGAACAGGCCCTAACATGTAACTCCCACACACATTATGACATTCTCAGACATGTTGGATGTTAAAAAAATATATTAAAAATAGCAACATTTCCTCATTACGTGCTGTGACAAAAATGCAGATTTGTACCCTCACCCCCAAACAAACAATGTACTTGTAACTATGTAGACATCTAAAAGTGTAAACCCCATGAAACATAGAATCCCATACCTGCATTCTTCTGTGCGGATATATACCTGAGTAATACCCTTCCTTGACTGTACAACGTTGGGCTCCCCTTCAGTTTCCCTGCCTACACGGCTACCAACCATGTTGATTCAGGGCTGTCAGCATGGTGAAGATGCTAATGAGGTCAAAACTCATTAGAATTGCTGAATCCCAAAAACTTGTAACTGTGTAAGGATGTTCACCTTGTGCAGGTACTTCCACAGTGTTCGTATTGAATGCATGGCAACAGTGAATGATGACATCAAGGTGGTGTATCAAGTTACACTTACAGAGGTGTACATGTAGCTCTGTGAAGTGTAAAGTGCATGTAAGCAATGCACAATTCACTAGTTCTGTGTCATCCTCTTTATTGTTTGTTAAAATATATCATATCTGTCCACATTAAATTAACATTTATTTTTTTTTTATTTTCTTCCTTGATTATGCAATGTGACACTTAGTGCAACCATACGAAATGGAGCATTGAAATGCAGGTTTCTGAGGGATTTTTGCACAACTATTCTTGTGGCACCATGTATATGTGTACAGCTAGAGTATAGAAGGTCCTGGGATCTACTGCTGGGTCTGCAACCTTCCCTTTACTTTTTGAGCTGCATGTCTATGTGATATCACAGGCACAGACAAAAGTAATAAGATCCCTTGTGTTCACCTTATTTCAGCATCGGTGTGCACAGTGGCATGTAGGTGCATAGCGTGCACTAATGGGCACTAACAGAGTTCATATATTCAGTTAAGTAGCAGATGTTTTTCATAGCTGCTAATTACAGCATACGTAGTTGACTTTCAGTATAGTGGAGTTATTCAACAAGCTATAAAGCATCCAAGTAGCCTACATTCTGTTTTTTCCTGCATACTTCCATGCCATGGGAGTAGACATAAGGAAATTCTAGGCCTGAAATGAAATTGTCTCAATTGCTGCATTTGCGAGGTAAGTCATGAACCTAGAATGTATTCTGTAATAATGTTATGGCATATCCTTGTATAGCTTAACTTGGTGCCATAATGAAGAAAATAGTATTTGTACAGAAAGTACCTTAACATGTGACATTAGACACTTATTTTACTTATGTGTCCATTCCTAAAGTTTGCTTCCTTATTCCTCTTGTTTTTCATTGCACGTTTTACGTGATGCGCCACATAGTTTAACCACGTATTAGCTGTGTGTATGGGGTTTGTGTGAAGCACGGTGGACCACCTGTGAAGCAGACAGCCAAAAATAGTAACTATTTACATTCAATTAATGCTCTTGGCCATCATGAAAACATGGCCTGGAGTACAGATGGTACTGTGTTCTAGTACAGAGTGTGCAACCTTTGTTTCACTGCTGTAACATTGCAGTTTACAGGAATGACTTGCAACATAGACAACTGTTTCTTCAACATTCTTGTGGCAACAGGTGCTAGGTGTAGAACTGGCATACACATGGTTCTGGGTTAGAATACACTATTTGATGTATAGTATTATTTTTACTGACATTGGCAATACGGCTCACATTTGTGCACCACTTACCAATGCATAAACAGGCATAACTTGCATGTGTGTACACTTTGTTAACCATCACACAAATCCTCTGCTCAGTGCACTATGAAACTGTATATATGATGATTTCTTATTGGTGTTTACTGTCCATTTCATTTGAATGACATAAAACTACATGTGGAAACATTACAAATTCAGGGCACCTTCTAAGTACATGTCATATATTCACAATATATACATGTGTTGTCCCCCCCCAGCCAGTACAACCCTGAGGGCTCAGTATTTTATACAAACATATATCAACCGCACTTCAAAGTGTAATATATAATATTGTGTGCTCCCTCATGGACAGGGCCAGTTGGTGGTGCTGACAGTCTTGTTCTGCTAAATGCAAACATCCAAATATGCTCAATAAGGGTACTTGTGTTTTTACACAGCTAGGCATCTACACACCTAGGACACACTGTACAATACTGGACTCATATGAATGCACCTATGAATTTATGTGCATATGCAGGCCTCCTAACCTGTTGTTCCCCACATGGCCTGCTGATGTCATCTATTATAAGTTAATCTGCAGGCATGTAAAAGTCAGACTTGTGCAATGGTGCATGTGTAAAGTACTGAGTTCTATAGTCTGTATACTTAGGTAGGGGTTCTGTTCTCACTACAGTCAACTGTGTGTGTGTGTGTGTGTGTATGTGTGTGTGTGTGTGTGTGTGTGTGTGTGTGTGTGTGTGTGTGTGTGTGTGTGTGTGTGTGTCCAACCAGAAGAGCAAGTAGGCATTCTGCTGTTACTGCCCCATCCCATAAATTGACAGTATTTTGATACTTGCACCTGCCTACACATCCATTTCAGTCAGGCCTCCCACATTCTTCTGTCCAACATACACTGCTGATGTCATCCACTATAAGTTAACCTGCATCCATGTAAAACTCAGGCTTGTGCATGGCTCTTGCTTAGAGTACTGTGTTCTGTAGTCAGTGCACTTAGACAGGTAGGGGTTCTGTTCTCACTGCAGTCAACTGGGTGTATGTGTGTCTCTAATCAGCAGAGTAAATGTGCTATGCTACAGTTATCTCTCCATTGATAACTGCACCTGCTTAAACATCCATTTCAAGCAGGCATCCCACCTTCTTCTCCCCAACACGCACTGCTGTTGTCATCCACTATAAGTTGACCTGCAGAAATGTAAAAGTTAGACTTGTACTCTGGCGCTTGTGTAGACTACTATGTTCTATAATTTGTGTACTTAGGTAGGGGCTCTGTTCTCACTGCAGTCAGCCATGTGTGACTTTTCTCAGCAGAGTAGATGTACTATCCTACAGTTACTTCTCCAATGGCATGGCTTGCTATTCTTTTGATACTTGTACAAGCTTACACATCCATTTCTTGCAGCCCTGCCAACCTCCTGTCTTCCACATGGCCTGCTGATGTCACCCACTATAAGTTGACCTGCAGACATGTAAAATCAGACTTGTCCCATGGTGCTTGCATATAGTACTGTGTTATATAGTCTGTGTACTTAGGAAGGTAAGGGTTATGTTCTCACTGTTGTCAACTGTGTGTGCATGAGTGCGCACGTGCGCGCGCGTGTTTGTGTGTGTGTGTGTGTGTGTGTGTGTGTGTGTGTGTGTGTGTGTGTGTGTGTGTGAGTTGTTACTTGACATTTCAGAGATCCTTTAACACCAGCATGTGGGGCACTATTAGCACCATATGCTCAACAGACAATGCTGATGTACCACCATATGCTCAACAGGCAATGCTGATGTAATCAGCTATATCAGATTACTGCATATACAACCATCCCACCAAGGCAGGATCAGACACTGGCCTGGAGCCCAGGCAGACGTCACCTTAGGTTCATAGTAGGTTACTAGGCTATTGGCCCTAGGGCCTTTATAAGCCTAGCTATGTTATACCATTGTTCTCTTATTGACCAACTTGTATGGTCTATATTTGCAGTGCAAGTGTATGATCAACACCAACTGCCCTTATCCAAGAGGGACATGGATGGCACACCTGGGGTAAATTTAAGGTTTCCCATCCAGTTTGCAAAGTTACACTTAAACAGGGTCATTGAGGAGCCCTGCTTTATGTGAATTGGGAGTTCTTCTAGAGGAGTGGTAATTTCTGGGAGGCATATCTATCTCTCCAGCATGTCCTGTTAATGTCACAGGCTAGGTTAAGATCCCTAGTGTGAGTGAATCTTGTCCCATGTGACTTGTGGATGTGCAGCATTTTCATTAGGCCAGAGTCTGTGACTGCTCTGTAGGCCAGGCCCAAGTTGCCTCTCAGCAGTCTATAAGATAGAGAGTACAGTGACAGGGCCTTCAGTCTGTCTATGCAGGCCATGTGTTGCAGGCCCTGAATTGTCTTGGTGAGAAACCTTTGAGGTCTCTCCAGCTGCTGCAGGTTTCTGATGAGGTACATGCACAAGGGAGAGTTGTACTCTGTTAGTGGTCTGATGAGGGATGAGTACAGAGGAGTTATGACATCCTTAGCTATGGAGATGATGCCTTTACTTATCAGATGTGCAACATAGAAGGCCTTAGTTACCACTGTGGACACATGATGATCAAAGTTAAGGTTGTTATCAGCCTGTGTTCCCAAATCTCTCATTATAGGATTTCTGCTAAGTGGGGTACTGTTAATATTGTAATGTGCAGGAACTTCCCCTTTGCTGAAAGGGATGGTAACACATTTTTTAGCATTTATTTTGAGTCTGTGGTTTTGGCACGAGTCATTTGTCTGTGTAAGACCTTTTTGTAGTATGTCAACATTATTTGGGGACTCAGTGATTGCATCCAGTCTGTAGTCATCGGCGAACATGGTAAGCCACATACACTCTATTTTCCCCTATAAATCTGAGAAATACATTCTGAGCAGTAGGTGTCCCAGCATAAATCCTTGTGGTACACCCGTGGTAACTGGTCTGCTGCTAGAGCTGTAATTCAAAACTTTGACTATATGTGTTGTGTCAGTGATCCAGCTGGCTACCCATCTAATGACATATGGGTTAATTCCCATTTTTTTTATTTCTCCAACTTTTGGGTTTCTAATACCATGACAGGAATGGACCCCATTCCTAAGTCAAAGTACAATTAACATTCATGAAATTAGTATTGCTTCAATCTTTGATGTCAGCAAAAAGTGCTACAGCTACTTCACAGCTGTGTGAGTTATCAGTGATGCCTGAGAGGGGGATTGTGTCAGAAGCCTTGACTAAGTCAAGATAGGCTGCATGTAGTGTTTTGCCTACATACAGGGCTTTGGTGACATTCTCAAAGAAGTCCACCAGGCTTTAATAAGCATGATCTAGCCTTACCAAGCCAAACTGTGTTGGGACAAGAGTTTGAAGGTCTCCAATGTCTTTGTTGATAAGGTCCATTATTATTCTCTCCATGGCTCAGCAGATAATGGCTGGTTATGCTTAGGGTCTATAGTTCCCAGGGTTGGTTGATGGACCCCTTTTGTGTAAGGGAATTATTGTTGTTGTGTTCCACTCTGCTGGGACAAAGCCAGTACTTCTTACACTGTGGTTGAAGAGACTGCCAACTGGTTCTACTAAGCCCTGTTTTAGATCATTTAGTAGGCAGTCTGGGATGTTATCCATTCCCATAGAGGTTGTGTTTTTGACAATGGATAGTGTGGTTATGAACTGCTCTTTGGAGATAATACATTGGTGACAGGTGACAGGTATGCTTTGGGGTATGTCTGGTGTGGACAAGGGGTGAAGTTTGCCCCAAGCAGGTTGGCAATGTGCTCAGGGACAGTATGACTCATACCATCCACTAGAGGTTTGGCACAATATTGGCCCTTCACTTTTAGATTTCTGACATAGATAATGAATGCCCCCTGATTATTTTTAGCTAGGGATGCTAATTTATTTTTGTATGTGTCTTTGGATGATGTTCTTCCTCTGCAGAGTCAGTTTCCTCCTGTTCTTAGACATTTCTTAATTCCACTTGTTGTATAACCTATTTAAACTTGATGCCCACCAGGGTGGCTTATTTTCTGTGAGGACCTTGTTTTGATCCATTCACATTCAGCTGTCTCTGTACATTTGTATAGGTGTTTATGCAGGCCATTTGTGTACATCTCTGTATAGCAGTTATTGTTGACAGTGGTAGCAGGGGGATTTAAACTATTTATGGCATTGGTTAGGAAGCCATAGTTTGCTTTGGATACTTGTGGTTCATGTTGGGGACCTGTAGCTAACAATGATATGGAAGGGGGTTTTACATACAGCTGGAGTTCTAGTCATGCTATGGAGTAGTACTCTTTGACCAGTCTTGCAACATATTGTCTTTAATGAAGATGTATACACCTCTCCCTTTGGTTCTTTCACACTCATTTTGATGAACTATGTCTGGGTGACTGCACAGACATGGACATCTTCCAAGGTAAGGAGTGCTTCCAGTGAGTGCAGTTTCTGATTTACACTCCTTGCATTAAGCAGTATAACCTTCAGTTTGTCTCTAGTAGATTCTTTTATGTTGGGAATTTAGTTGTTCTGACATTGCCTAAAAAAGGCCACTATGGGGAGATAAGTACCTTTGCCGGTAACCGAAAGCCAAGAGATGACAGGTGAAGACCATCTCTGGCAAAGCAGTATGGTCTGTCAGCCATATCTTCCAGGGCTGGCAGATAATGGATTCCCATGGACTGACAACAGACGCTAAGCCAATTGTTGAAATCAATCATATTTTGTGTATATTGAGGCATCATCCTGGGTGAAGTCTGAATGTTGCTTAGGGCTAGGGACATACCTGTTTGGGACAGATAATCTGAGAGCTTAGTCATGTCTTTCTTTATAAAGTACAGTGAGGTATGTCTCCATTCATTCACTGCAACATGGACTATGACAGACTCATAATGATGCTTGTTGTTGAGAGACTTGAGTGTGTGTGTGTGATCCGGCAGACCCTGGCACCTGGCATGCAGATGACTTTGACCTTCTCCTTGTCCAGCCTGGGGAGGGGGACATATGTGTGTCTCACTATGGAGTCTCTTACGATCAAGACATTTAGTTTAGAGGGGTTTTGCCTCAGGAGCTTATTGGCCAAGATACTGCTGTATGCATTATTATGTGTAGTGGATTTGGTTGGGTCTGCAGTGTGTGCAATAATTTTGCACTTGGGAGGTCTTAGATTTTTAGTTAGGTTTCTAGTGAGTATCTCTGTGCATGTGGGTTTATGTGCTGTGAGCTTGTTGTGTGCAGGAGGTGAAGTATGTGTGCTGACTACATGTTTGATAGCTAGTTTGTTGTTATATGAGAGAATTGTTTCCAAATTCATAGAATAGATAAAGCTCTCACATGTATTAGTTTGTTTTAGCTGTAACTAGTTGTTAGTATACATGAGGCAATTGCTTTGTTACCTCAGGATGCCCATGTAAACCAGGCTGCCTGGAGAAATGGTGGGAAACAGTCCATCCGTTGTGGAAAAAGGGGCGAGTGGGTTAGATGGACCAGGTTTTGGTGTAAGACTAAAAATGTGTCTATGCTATGGAGGGCTAGAGGTACAAAATGCATAAATGTTTCACAACGCACAAATGAGTTGCTCAGAGGGGAGCAGGGCAAGGTCTGACCAGCTCTGGTAAACTGAGTGCAGACTGAGCAAAACACAACACTGGAATATGAGTGAAGTTAAACAATTTTAAAAAGTAAACAAAGGGAAAGGCCAAGTGTGAGCCTTATTCCAGCAATCCCCAACTCAGATGGGTCCTTGGCTGCACAGTTCTGCCACAAGGTTGCAGGAGGGTCTTCTTACTATAAGAGGGTTGGATTTTAGTGCTCAAATGATACCAAACAGTCTAGATTCAGCAAGCCTGATTTGAGCCCATGCTATAAAATGCAGAAGTACTAGAAATTCAAAGTGCAGAAAGTTGCAATCACAACAGAAAACAAGACAGTTTGAATAAAACAGCAAATCAGTAGAATACTCCAACAAGAGTGTAGACAACAAACTATCCTAGTGTGGAATAAGTGGTCTGGAACTAGAAGAGTGTAGGCTATCTTCTCCTGCCACAAGATTCTACACCACAAATCTTCCTAATGTTAAGTAACTAGTTTGGAGCTCAATTGCTTAAACCATAACAAATGCATTTAGAACACCAGGTACAATAATCATTCAATTAGTAATTCCCAGCTAAGAAGAACAGAGGCTACCATTTCCTTCCACAACAGTGTAGATTGCAATCTTTCTTAATGTAAGACAACTGGCCTGAAGCTCAAGTACCTAAAACAAAAGTAATAAGCTTAGAATAACAGTTACAGTGTAATAAAATACTAGACAGATGACAGTGGCATGTCTTTTGATCTGCCCACATACATTATGTCATGGTTAGGAGGCCCTGTGTTATATTGATGAGAAAGCCCTGTAGTCCGTCCAGCTGCTGCATGTGTCTAGTGAGGTTCATGCAAAAGAGAGCATTATTCTGTATTACTGTTCTGATGAGTTTGACTACAGTGCTGTCATACAATCTTGAGATCTGAATCTGATGGTGTGTCTTATGATGTGCATTATACATATGTACTGAAAGATATTAAAGAGAAAAGTTATAAAGTAATGACACACATTGCAGTTCCTGACTTCACAACCCTTACAAGAGAATACACTAGAAAGTACTGACAAGATGATGCTACCGACTGTATAATTTGGCAAGGCAAATATAACTTACAGGTACAATTATCAGTTCAATAACATAAATGCAGATATGCTTGGCGCTAATGCAGCTATGCACCCTGTATATCAGACACAAAGCTTTTGTATCTCTGAATTAAAAAGAGAGAATATATGGTTATAGTACAGTTATCATCACTTGTACATGGTGCTGTTTGGGGGGGGGGGGGTAAGGGGCCTAGGCTGACCGAAAAGGGTGGTAAGTGTGTGTGAAGGATGAAGGGAAGCAGGCAGGCTGTGTGTGTATCTGTAGTGGTCCTTCATGTGAAAGTGGGTGTGAGAGTCTACTTGAACAGAGCCAAGCTCAGTGCTAGCTCTACATCTTTGTATGTCAGACAGGTGTGAGCCATGAATGGTAGAGGTAGCAGTTCATTGCTGTCAACCCTGACCTTGAGAACTGGCTCTGTCAGGAGTTGCACTGGCACCTCCACACCCAAGATCAGATGCAGTGCTGCTTCCTGAGCATGACCAATGTCTGCTGGATGTGCTGCATTCATGGGAATACCCAGGACCACCACCCCATGGATTGCCATGTCTGGGTGTGAACAGCACACTCACCGATGAACCAGTGGAAGCACTGTCACTATGGGAGCATGATTGTTCATGGCCATGTTGGCTATCAGCAGATGTTGTGACTGACCACCAGCCATGTGGATGACATTCCCCTCCTAGCAGATGTTCCATCACAGACACTGCTTGTTCTATGACAGACACCTGTCGATCTATCAGACACCTCTTGTTCCAACATTGCAGTTCCTGACTTCACAACCCTTACAAGAGAATGCACTAGAAAGTACTGACATCAGATCCAGGGAATCAGTGGCAAGGTGGAGGCAGTCACGCATGTCAGACTGTACTACATCCACAATTCTGACCATTTGTCTAAAATGCCTTTCTGAACATGCCTGTGCCTCTGCAAATGCCCTAAACATATGTTGAGTGGCATGGGAACAGACACCTACATCAATGAAGGAGAGACAGCAGGCCAACTCTGAGTACCCATATCAACCTTCCTGCATGACATCTCACCATCACTTTGGCTATGACCAGAGATAACAGGCATTGAAGCCTCAGTAGTCACACTTCCCTGCTCAATGTCCTTGCCGTCCACCTGTCCTATATCTGTGGGCTCAGTGGATTGGGTAGGTGTAGGCCTACTGGCTGTGTCTGGTGTAAAAGAAGGGGGTGGCTGGATGTCAACCACTGTGTCAGATTCAATCTCTGCACCCCCCAACTGTACCTCAGTTTTGCCACCATTATCATCAGTGTCTGATGAGACACTGACATCAGGTAACACAGGGCCCACACTCCTACTGTCATGATCACCTGTAATAAAAACTGAGAGACACAGACATACATTAATACCTGTACTAGTATGGTGCAATATATGTTAAATAATTAATATTGCTGCCACTATTACAGAGAGTACAGCAATGCACACAACAGGCCTAAAATGACACATTATGCTATTTTTATAAATTGATCTGCAGTACTGAAAGAACTTTATTTGGCTTACCATCTGCAGGAGGCATACATCTCTGGATTCCTAATGGTCCTGAAATAAGTTAAGCAAGAGGTAAGGCCAACATCATCACTTTTAACAGTAAGACAGGGGGTACTACATGTGCTCCTCTCAATTTGCATGAAGTGTAGGTTCAAGAAGAATGTGGCTGACAACTCCAAACTGAGATTATCACTGTACCAGTGTTCAATCCCACCCCCCAAAAAAAGACATGAGACACAGAACTAACTTTTATGTTAATTGCTTTGCTATACAACAGTATTCAACTGGTCATATAACAAAGTCTAACTTGAACTTCTTCCTGGGACTGAGAAGGAATGGTGTCCATGTCAATCACATGTTGTGGGCACTCTGCTGTGAATTGTCAAAGATTTGCCAGGAATTCCTCATTGGGAGTGAGAGGTGGTTCTGCAGCAGGACCACCCCTGATTACCCTGTGGTCTTGGGCAACAGCAACTGCATGTCTCCATGCAGAGGTTATCATGCTAGTGGCTCTGTGGCCCACCTGCTCATAAGTCCACCATGGTCGTCCACCAAATTTAGGTTTGCAATGATCTGCTGCCATAGCCTCAGTCTCTCTGACATATTGGGACAACCCCTTGCAAGAAGAAAAGCCCCATATTGATGGAGCACATCAGCAATTATTGTATTCTCAGCCTCATTGAAGGGGGTCTGCCCCTCAATGACATTTCTGGTCTAAAAGATAACAGAATGATAATGCACATATGTATCACATAACTACAAAGTAACTGTTACCAGATAAAACAGTTAAGGTAGGCAGTCAGTAGTACCCACTGGAAAAACATAAAACATTCTACAGATGTGAACTACTAACAACAGGCAGGATGAAAAACAAGGAGAGTAGCAAGAGCAACATACCCTTGCATGTGCCACAGCAGTAACTCAACTGAGCCCCCCCCCCCCAAAATCAACAGTCCATTCTAGTTTGTGACATAACAGGAACTTATCTTTGCTCCCCCCACCAACAAAAGAACAGGCACATGAATCATTTGCTAAGAAAACATCTTTGAAATGCTAAATGTGCTTTCAAAGGACCTGTCTTTGAAACATTTGTACATACGCATCACACAGCGTTCTATTTGCATGCATTGCCAATCATTTTTACCTCTGAATTGGCTTGACAAACATGGCCATGCCATCAGTACACTTCTAACTAATGCATACAGATAGTGTAAAAGGCTTTTATTCACATTATTCATTAATATATTCCAGCCTATGCATCATGTAGGTAACAAAATGAGAGCATATCTGTTGGAGTTCAATACTCCTCTGTAAAGATAATTTTGGAAATATTTTGCTTTACTGAATATGTAGCAAGTTTCCTCATAATTAGTTTGGCTAGCTAAACATTTGCATTTTTATAGTGAAGCACATTATTAATGGATTGCATCTGTCTATTCTGTGTTTCAGAGATGTTAATTACAGCATAAGGAGCTGAAATGCATCAACCAATCTGGTGGAGCTATTCAACAAGTTATAAAGCAACCATGTAGACTCATTGCTGGTTTTTCCTGTGGATTTCAAAAGTAGTGGAGTAAAGACACAGAAAGTTTGCACAGACAGAATGTTAGGAGCTGCTGCTGCTTAACTCCATTTGTATGTGCTACAGGCTGCAGGCAATGCTGCTGCTTATGCCAATAGGCCAAGGCAGAGGAGAGTTTTCAGACCACATTTAACTTATAACAACATACACAACACGGACATTGTAGAGGGCTACAGGGTAGACAGGGACACAATACAGGAGCCCTGTGACTTCCACTGGCTTCAGCTGAGAGCCACAGCCTTTACCACCCCCATGAATTGGCTGTGTACTGCTTGCATCATAGTCAGCCCTGAACTAACACTGTGGCAACTGCTGCATTTACAAGGTAAACCTGAACATGTATTATATTGTATAATAATATTATAACATGCCCTTGTATTTCATCACTTGTACAGTAAGCAAATACAAGGTGGGGGATTTGTACAGAAATTAATGTAATGCGACAGCAGAGAGTTAGTTGACTTGCATGTGTCCATTAGCAATTAGTAGGCCTCAGGCCTCAAAGATTCACACACTGATATCTAACAAAGTACTGATGATCCCTGCATGCCCTCAGTTTAGCACCATACGTTTGTAATGGGAAATCATAACAGAGAGAAGTTAGAAAGTAATGAGACATATAGCATTTTCCAGCTTCACCACCCTCACAAGATAAAACAGGCAGGATGCAAAACAAAGAGAGTAATAAGAGCAACATATCCTTGTTTATGCCATAACAGTAGCTCAGCCTGGGTCCATCCTCCTTGAAAGAACATTATACCCTTGCATGTGCCATGACAGGAACCCACCTTTGCTCCCCACCCTCAATACAGCAGTCTATGGCTGTTTGTGCTATCCAACCTGCCCTGCATATCATAGTGTCCCCAGTTAATATCCTCATACATTTTAAGGTAAATGATATAGAATGGCTTACACACTGCATGACTCTTAGTACTGGTTAGATAACTGATGAATGACCAAGAAATACAGAAAGGTACGACACTGTTGTATATTTGTAAGGAATAATCATAACAGGTCGTGTGATCACTAAGTGCACAACATCCAAATATATAAAACATAATACATTTAAAAATAACAGGTCATGCCTTGATATCAGTGTATATTCAGTTGCCCTTAGTTGTGTGAGAAATTACCTCATGTATTTGCTGCAAAGCTGTTTGTGGGACAAAGATGGATAAGTCCCCCTCTTGTTTGCTGATGGTGCATTGCAGTGAGAGTTGAGATCTAGACCTATGTAGTCATATCTTATGTGTACTAACATTTTCTATCGTGTATATCATAGACTGATTTTCCACATTTCAACTAATTCTCCATTTCTTTTACTTCTTTAATTTTTTTTTGTGGGTCCACTGCTTATGTGATGTCCAGCTTAGCACAAATGGCTTTGGCTATGCGCATCTTGTTTGCACGTAGAGTGGCAGGTCACAAACTGGATGAATGGGTCACTCATGTAGCAGACAGAATCCAGACAGCCACAAACATACACTGCATGCATTCAATAAACACAATTGGCCATCACGCAAACACTTTCCTGGCAGTGCACACTCTTGCACAACATGTTTGTGTTATTATTAGTGATGTATAACACTTTCA
This sequence comes from Protopterus annectens, assembly GCF_019279795.1. Classification (NCBI taxonomy): domain Eukaryota; kingdom Metazoa; phylum Chordata; order Ceratodontiformes; family Protopteridae; genus Protopterus; species Protopterus annectens. The sequence goes on along the minus strand of NC_056730.1, from coordinate 627,184,921 downwards.
AATGTTGCAAAACCAGAAAGTGTACATTCCCAGTAAGTGCAATACCTACAACTGGCAGGAAAATATCAGTCTACATTGGTCTTCATCTGTGATAGGCATGGCAGGTGTTCCTGGAGAGGTTTTGAGATTCCATGCTCAGAGGTGGGGTGTGCAGGAGTCCAAAGTGTTTGTTGGACTCCTAGTAAATGAACATGGGCCCAGGCTTTTGCAGAGGGGCTATCATGGCTTGGATTACAAGGCAGAGGCATGTAATAGACTGGCCCAGGCTCTGAACAGTGATACCGGTATCCCCCGCACTGGTGAATAATGTAGGAATCACTACTGAGACCTCAGAATGCAGAAGAGGGATACCCTTGACCATTGGATTGAGGAATGTAGGAGTGGGGTTTCCCCACAGATGTGTAAGCATCACTTACAGAGACTACTTGTAAGAGTTAAAAGCTGGATATAGTCAGGCTTGGTATGCTTAATGGTATTCTGTTCTGTTTTTTTCTGCAGTCATGAAAGACCAAGAGCTAAATGTGTGAACCCATGCTGCTAGATTGGCATGGATGCAAGAAGCATGTGGTATGTATGCATCTGAACAGTACTGTTATTTTAACATTAAAAGTAAAAACACCTTTATTGGTTTATTATAAAGTTGTATCAAACTGAGCATTCATCTCTCAATTGTACCAGGAAAGTATGCATGCATTAGTCTGGAGGCCAAAACAACAGTTCAGTGTTAAAGAGTAGTCAGAGGTTGTGGGTTCAAAAAACACACTTCCCAAATATACAATATTGTTAAATTTTCATTGATATTGCAATGTAGCATCAGAGTTCTAAAGCAGTGGCACCAATGGCCTTCTATAAACTGCCATCAGTATAACTGGAACACACATATGTGCAATATATGCACACATCAAGGACTGCTTCCTGCAATCTGCAGTATACTGTGCATCTGTTAGGAGCTGGGTAGTCTTAACAGTAAACAAGGTATTTGTTAGGAGTTGGTAGTCTTAAAAGCAAAGGTAACAGAATAGAGTCAAAAATTACATCAATACTTTGTATGTCAGATATGAAGTTACTAATGTTCTCCTTTTTCTTCTCTCATCCCGACTCTTACCTTCTCTTTTTATTATTATTTTTTAATTTTAATTTTTTTCTCACAGCAAAGTGGAGTAGGCCTGTCCCATGGGATTTTCCTGCCCCCATACCACCAGCTATAGCAATGCTGACCAGCACATCTGCTGTGTGACCTGGTAGCACCCCCTCTGCTGCCCTGCACTACCTGGCCCCTCAAGTAGTTCTGCCTCTTAGGATATGCCAGTGGTTCATTCTGGGAGTAGTGGCAGAGGTGGTGAATTTACCACCCACAATGAACTTCCAGGGTTGGTGTACTGCATAGCTGATGCATGCCTATACCAGATGGGGACACTGCTCTCCATCATTTTATTGAATAACACAAGGAGATTCAGATGTCAGACACTGCAGCCATCGGCAGTGATGACAGTCCAATAGGTGATGACTCGATTCTCACTCTCACCCAGCTTGATGTTCATGGGTTCACGCTGTCCCAACCCTCACCCTAACCATGGTGTTCACCCATCTCTTATGCCCTTTATTGTCCCAGTCTCTTGTCTTGTTTGTTTTGTCTGTCTGCAATTGCTTCCTCACCTGCGCAACTTACCTCACCCACACATTACTACATCCCTTCCCCAACATTCCTCTCTCTCAAAAAAAAAAAATGGGCACTTGTCCAAAAAAAAAAAAAATCATCCCATACATAGCTGTCCATTTTACACACGTCTTCATGACACACTTGATTTGGTCCAATTCCCTATACAACAGATTGTCCTGTGGTCACCCCACTCTCTGGATGTGACAGTCCAAAATTTAGCTAATATTTTGCATATATGTTCATGTTTTATTCTTGAAGAAATGGATAGCTATGGTTCTTTCCTACAACCTTCCTGCACATTCCTGCCTTACTTTCACTTTGTTCTTCCCACCGCTTGTTCCCCATTTCACCAATTTCCTATCTTTCCCATTTCTTTTCTTTCAAGTATAATTGTGCAATGTTGCAAATCAGGCCCTAAAGAGCGGCTACGGCACAAAGCAGTTATTAGTATTATATACACTTGTATTGGAAACCAGTACCATTTAGCCATATTTCACAGACTCCATACCAACTATCACACTTCAGAATTTGGACTTACATATAAAATTATTTGACATTGTTACATACACATGGATTTGAACCCATCTGAATAGAAAAATGAATGGATCACTACATTAATAGATGGTGCTACAGACTCAGCTGAGTAGAGTTTACTGCTGTTGTATACACCTGGCACCTGCTACTTAACTGAATCTCTGGCTGCAGGAATAAATGCACTTGATGCAGTGATAAGTTCCTTTTTGGGGCAAATTGTACTGGTTCTGAATACAGCTATAGGTAATACATTGAACTATTTTGGTAGCAGCATTGCTTATTGATGCTACACATCATTGCTCACTACTGCTGTATAAAACTAAATGGGTATCGCACAATAATGGCTTATAAAACATTCAGAGGATTGCACAGTGCTGCCCCATACCAATATAATGGGGAAGATATGACATTAGTGCTATGGGGAGCAAGCACGGGGAGTACAAAGGGAAATCTTTGCTAAAGTGTCTCAGTTTCTATTGAATGCATTAAATACATCTGCTAGCTACCTGAGTCTGTGACAGCAATACATTTTTGTTTGAAGCAGATGTTACTGGGTTCAAATACAGGTAAAATTAGAAATTTTACAAGTGTTTATGATACTTTACATACATCTTCTTATTTTGCTGCCATTTACCATTGTTTCAAGTTTTGCACACCATCATGCAATAATTCTTTGAAGAAAAGAAATGGGAAAGACAGGAAAGTGGTGAAAAGAGTGGGAAATCCAGGTCCCATGCATGTCGAATCAGTTGACAGTGAGAATCTACTACTCACCCAGTGGACTGTCTTCACTGTCACTCACTGCAACACTGGCTGCAGTGCACAACATCAGTGTCTCTGCACAAGAATGGTGAACAGACACTCCATTTGGCATAGGTGTGCACCCACAGTATGGAGCACAATCCTACAGACCATCCCTGGCAGTTTCTGTCAGGTGATAAACTCACCACCTCCACCACTGCTCCTGGAGGGAGCCATAGACCTATCCTCCAGGGCAGAACTACTTGAAAAAAATGGGTAGTGCAGAGGCAGCACAGTAGGTACTACCAGGTTGTTCCCAACCTGTGCTGGGCAGCAGTGTTGTAGCTGGTGGAGTGGGGCAGGTGGATCTTGTGGGACAGGTCTACCCTACTGTGCTGTGGGAAAAACAAAAAAATAAAAACATTAAACAATAAAGATAGAAAAGGACTGGGGTGAGAGAGCAAAAAGGGAAGAACATTAGTAACTTCATATGTGACATACAAAGCATTGATACAATTATTTGACTCTATTCTGTTACCTTTACTTTTAACACTGCAAACTCCTAACAAGTTTCTGCCTTACTTTTAAGACTACCCAGTTCATAAAAGAGGCACACTAGAGACAGATTGCAGCCAGCAGTCCTTGATGTGTGCATATATTGCACATATGTGTGTTCCAATTATACTGATTACAGTTTACAGAAGGCCATTTGTGCCACTCCTATAGTTGTATAGAGTTATGAAGTTACATTTCAGTAATGATGAAAACATAACATTATTGTATATTTGGGAAGTGTATTTTTGAACCCACAACTGATGACTGCTCTCTAACACTGTACTGTTAATTTGCATACAGACTACTGCATGCATACTTTCCTTTTATAGTTTAGAGATGCATGCTCACTGTTATTAGAGAATATGGAATCATTGCTTTGTGCTACAGATGAAGGCATGCATACTTTCTTTTACAGTTGCCATATGCATGCTCAGTTTGATACAACTGTATTAAATTAAGCAGTCCTTAACTTTTAATGCTACTAAATTATTATACAAAGTGTTATTATTACTAAATATTATTTAGACGGTATTGTTCTGATGCATACATACCACATGCTTCTAGCATCCTTAACAAACACATGGCATGGGATCTGACATTCAAGGTTCGCTCTGTAGCAGCTGTGGAAAAAAACAGAACAGAACACTATTATGAATGCCAGTCTTGACTATATTTAGCTTTAAACTTTTACTGTTACTCACTGAAATTGATACTTAACATATCTGTGGGGTGCCGCTGCAGTAAATTCCCTGATCCAGTGGTTAAGGGTATCCAGCTTTCTCCTCCAGAGGTCATCAAAGTTATGTCTGCATTGCTTACCAGTGTAGAGGATACCTGTATCACTGGTTAAAGCTCTGGCAATACTATTCCAGGCTTCAGACTTGGACTCAGAGCCTGAATAGCCCCGCTGCAGTAACCAGGGCCCATGCTCCTTAACTAGGAGTCCAACCAAAACTTTGGACTACTGGACACCCCACCTCTGTGCCCAAAAGTGCAGACCCTCACCATCAACTCCTGACATGCCTGCCATAGCTCAATCTCAATATATAATGAGCATTTCCTGCCAACTGAATTTTATATGTTGATGTTTTCCAACCTATTGCACATCTCAGGCTTACTGAGAATGTGCATATTTTGAATTTGCAACATTTGAAAACATTGTGCATCACTTACCATCACTCAAACATGGTAGGTGAGGGTGCACACTTCTGGGCACCATGTATGCAGAATGTTAAGTGATTCACAACAGTGGCAAGCACTGCAACTTCAACATTTTTTGGTATACAGGCACTTGTGTAAATGTGCTAGTCAAATATACCATGTCTACGGTTCTTCTACATTTACAGCTATTGCCACAAGAAGAATGAGAAAACAGTTGTGTGTTGCAATTCATTGCTATAATCTGCAGTCTCACAACAGTAAAACAAAATTTGCACACCCTGTACTGGTACCCAGGCCCATCTGCACTCCATGCCTACACTTAACACCTGCTGCCACGGGATTAGTGACATGATATCCCCTATCTCAGTAGTTATTGTAAGGTTCTCACTGTTAATCATAGCTCAACACCACTTACCATGTTTGCATGATGCACATTATTAATTTAATGCATCTGGTTCATGTTTGTGGTTATCTGGGTCCTATCTTCTACCTGGGTGGTCCATTCATTCAGTCTGTGTACTGCTGTGTTTCATGCAAACCAGATAAGCAAAACTAAACATTTTTATGCTAAGTGGCACATCATGAAAACACTGTCCTAAAAAAAAATAAATAAATAAATAAATAAATAAGAAATATAACAAATGGGAGATTGTCAAGAATTTTGCAGAATGTCCAGGTGTCCAGATGTTTGCATCATATTTTTGGGCTGTTCCTTAAAATGTGTGGTTTACTGGGAATTCACTGAAGATTGAAGTCAATACACAATGACATACATTTCAGTTTTGTACTTCATATCCTTCATACTATGCATGATAATACAAATCCTATTATTCTACCTACTATCTATGGTTATCATACCAGTATAGTAAATCTGCCCCTATTCTTGACCCTTTGTCCCCCCATTACTTCAGTGTTTGTCCAGATTTCTTGCACTGAAAGGTTGGGTGGTACGATCATATTCTCTCAGTCTACAGGTTTCGTGGCCAGCATGCATCATTAATATTCATAGCTTGATGCCATGCAATGCCTCGTGATGAGCACTATCGCATATATGAAAAAGTGTACCAGAACCATGAAAATCAATACATGTATCACTGTTTATTCGCAAATAAAATTTTCACTGTTAAAAAATTCTTCATCAGGCTTGAAAAACAGATATCTTGAAGAACAAATGCTTAGCTTTTTATACACACACCAATAAAAATTAATCATTTAATTGAATAATACAATTAAATAATTAAATAAACTAACCTTTTAAAGAAGAGATACTAAAAACATAAAAAAGAAAATAAAAAACGCAGTTACAGATTTTTATTTAACACAGCTTTGTAAAAATTTTAACTCTGGTTTCAATGTATAGGTCTCATTCAGACCTGGTGGAAAAAATCTCTAAAGAGTAAAATCCAAGATACGTGTATTGCTTTTCGTGGTTCTCATACACTTTTTCTTGTTCTGATCTAGTATTTATGGTAGTACCAGTTCTGTTGACCAGTTCTCCTTTGTGTTTTGCTTCAGTATTGCGTACATGAAAACAATCTTCTGTGTAGACTCTGAGCAGAACCTACATTATTTATTGAATCCCACAGCTTATATCTTTCATATAGCTTTTTGCTTACCATAATTCCATTTTTCCTTCATTCCTTGCAATATATAAGAATAATGTAAATAAACTAAAAAAATGAGTGTAGTAAATGGAAACCCGTCTATCTTTATAATTATTATAAACTATTTCCCTTTTTATAGGGGGCAGAATTAATAAAAGTTTTCCAGTTTACTGGCATTTTGAATCTCTTCGGTTGACCATTTAAAATGTTGACTCTAAATGTGGAATTTGGAATGCCAAAAAGTAAACCAAAGAAAAAATGAATACATGACAACCATAGTTTGATGTATTCGACATAGCAGGAGGTGATGTCACTCACCTCCTACTATGCATATTAACATACCGTTAAACTGTACACTCAATGGTACCTTAATTCTACTGTTTTGCAAGGGGGCTACACCCTCCTGTACCCCCCATGTGGGGGGCAGTGTGCCCCACACCCCCTGCATATTAAATATACCAACTCTGAGATCACACTTCAGTGAGAAAATGGGCTAATTCCCTGTTCCTCACTGAACCACGATCCCCTTGCACAATGTCGAACCCAAATGCTCAAATTACACTACCTGTTCACTGTAGTGTAGTTGATCGATTTGGGTTCAACATTCTGCCAGCTTGAAATCTGCAAGTCGATTATATGCCAGTTGACACATAGGGCCGGATTCACGATGGCTTGCACGGAGTCTAAGAGTAGAGTAAGACTCCATGCAGCCATCATTTCCGACGAGCGATCCAGGAACAGCCTGCAGGGGCGTGCAAGAGAGCTCCTAAAATGACTTTTACACGGACAGGGCCAGGTCATGCAAATTACCTCAATTGCAGGCAAAAGGCATGCAAATGAGGTAGATTTGCGATTCAGAAAACCCGAACCTGTCCGAATAAGAGCAGTGTTATTTGTAGAAATGTACTCAGTTGACAACTGAGTACCGTTCTGCAAATAGCAAAACGGAGCAGTGACAGCTCCAAATAAGGGTTGCATCCAGTAGAGGAAGCATGCCAATGGGCAAATATACAGCCACTGGCAATGTTTCCCAATGCAATATGAAAATAAAAACAATTATTTTTTTTCTCCGATTTCCGATGTTTAAGCGTAGCACAGCGCCGCACAAACGGGCTGTGCTCTAAAAACCAGAAAAATTAAAATTACAACCCACAAATGTGGATTTTATTTAAATTGTTAAATTACAATGCAAGGGAATGGCAGGCTGAAGACAACATGGCCACCGAGTAGAGGTTGCTAAGGGGGGAAGCACAGTCTAAGAGATGTAACCAAGCATTAGTAGGCAATCCTATGCAAAGGAGGGTTAGGATAGTGAATCGCAGGTTTACATAGCAAATGAGCACAGTCAGTGGAGTGTAGGAGTATGATAAGGGGAGTAACACAGTAGAAGATAGGTGACATCACAAGTGGGGTAAGTATGAAAGAAGGGAAGCTCATTGGAGCAGAGTGGCATGTGTCAGCTGTAATTTACATATTATTGAAAGAGGTGTGTCAACAGCTAGGCTAGGTAAACGCAAGAAATGGAAGGTGTATGCCATGAATAACACCAAAGTTTCTTGCTGAGCGGGTATGCACATGTGTGCATGCCTGTAAACCCGAGTAAGACAGTGTGTGCGCGTGTAAGTGTGAGCGCGCGCGTTTAAGCTGGAGTAAGCATGTATAAGGCAGTTTAAAGTGTTGTAAGTGCATTTGCGCTGGTGTGTGCTCATTTTAACCCAAATAAGCAAGTTTTAGTCCGTGTAAGCATGTGTGTGCGCGTGTGAGCTGCTGTGAGCGTGTTTGCACTTGTGTGCGCAGTGCTGCCCCCCTGAGGAAACAGAAAAGAAATAGGAAGCACAACAAATAGTAAGAAGCTACCAGGGAGTACTAGCAGAGCTAGCAGGTGAAAACGATCAGAATCAGGCAATTACACAGGCAGTACACTAGCCCAGCCCAGCCTAGCACTTAAAACTCTGCAAACAACAGTCCATTATGTTTCTCACAAGAGACACTGCAGTAAGCTAACAGAAGTGAAAACTAAAAAAGCTTTACTGAGACAAAGAAATGTTAGGCGCTGCCATTGCTGTTATAAGGCGACATATGCAACATGCTGAGGGTGGTGACAATGGAAATGCTGCTGGAAAACCCACAGTGAGGAGACGGAGAAGAGTGTACAGGCCCAGGATAACCTACCAGGGGCTACATGAGCTGGAGATAGTGGAGTGCTATAGAGTGGACAGAGACCTCCTGCAGCAAATTGTTGAGCTGTGCAGACCATGCCTCACACAGAACCAACAGAGGGGAACCCATCCCAGTGGAAACCAAGGTATGTGTTGGCCTAAGAATATTAGCAACAGGTACCTTCCAGAGACCAACTGGTGATATGATGGGGATATCACAGGCATCAGCATCCAGGGTACTGCACCAGTTTCTGGATGCCATGTCAACACATGTTGGTGATCATGTATATTTCCCCAATTCCCGTGAGGTACTGGCCAGCAATATGTGTCTCTTCCAGCAAATAGCAGAATACCCTGAGGTAGTGGGTGCAATAGACTGCACGCACATATGCATCAAAGCACCCGCTGGTGAGCGGGGTAGGGTCTATTTCAACCGCAAGGGCTTCCCCTCCATTAACTGCCAGGTCGTGTGTGATGCCCAGGGCATAATACTGAATATGTGTGTTGGCGACCCTGGAAGCTACCATGATTCCCATATCTGGCATCTGACGCAGCTGTACCAGACATTTGCCAATGGGGACATCCTACATGGTCACCTAGTGGGGGATTCTGGCTATGCACTGGAGCCGTGGCTGATGACACCCATCAGAAATGCACACACACCTGAACAGGAATGCCATAATGAGGCACATGCACAAATACGAAATGTAATCGAGCGTGTGTTTGGGCTGCTCAAGTCACGGTGACTGGACACATCTGGTGGAGCCTTGTAGTACTCACCAACTACATGTACCCAAATTGTCATGGTATGTGCTATGCTACATAATCGAAAACAGCTGCAGCAGGACCAGCATAGGCCTGGGCCAAACAGCCCCCCACCATTGCCAAGGTCATCACAGGCAGAGCGTGACTCAGAGGAGGAACAACCTCAGCCTGCCCCAGTAGGCAGAAGGAGGCGTGCCCAGTATGCTTTGGCCTTGGCAAAGAGGCAACGCATAGCACATACACTGGCTCAGTAGGAACTCCAGAAATGATACCTCTCTCTGACTCGCACATATAGTAAAAGGGATGCCTAAGTTGACACTACCTGCTTTCAAACATGTATAGGGAGTGTAGTATGTGCATCTGACATAGGCAGCCCTGCAGCACCACCTGAGGCATGATTGCCATGTGTTAAGCAATTTAAGGCAGTGCTAAACAGCATTTACCACCATGTAGTATATGCAAACAGAATTGCACACACCAACTAGTACAACTGTGGTCAATGTCGAGTAATATTGGGCAATGTCCAGCAAAGTTGGTGAATATACAGCAATGTCGGCAAGCCTGGTCTAAGTAGGGCATAGCTGAACAAAAGCCAACATGCTCATATTTGCTTAACTGGCCCTTAAGCAGTCTGGTCTGCTCCGTATGAAAATATAAAGCAGTGATGTGCCTCAAACCCAGGATACTGTGCACTATAGTTAAAGTACTGAACTACTAAACCATGACAGTATTGCATTGGTCAGCCAATATGAAGGAATGTTGATAGGTCTATGCAAAGTATCTCATGGAAACCCTGCAGGCACAGCATAATCCCTGTTGAGTTATGACACAAAGGTGAGTCCTGCAGTAAGAACAGAACTTGACTTCCAACACACACAGTATAAATGTTAATATTGGTCATGTTCACACACATCCACAAATGTAGTGGACCTCAGATCGCAACATACTGAAAGGTCACACTGGGCATGCTCACACACTTGAATAAATGAGACATATGTCAGGCAACAAAACATGGAAAGCCTGAACTGGGCATGCTCACACACTTAGGCCATGTCTGAGTACAGCAGTGGGCCACACATATTGGGCAGTTGCATGTGTTAACCCAGGAACCTCTCACTATCCAGCAATCCACCCTGTGCACACAGTTACATGACAACAGACACATATATAATATAGTGGAACCCTGTCATGATCAAACATGTTCTGCAGATACCTAAGTTATTCATAGAAACTGGGAAAGCAAAGACGATAAAGACCTGCAACCATATCAGCATTAAATATTGTGCATCCCGAACATAAGCATAGGTTCAGAGGTCGATACTAGGCTATCTGCCCTAGGGCATGTACAAGCCTAGCCAGAGTGTGTTTGGCTTTTGCAACTCTGTCAGATTACTACACTGTGCCAGTAAATAGTAGGTCACGCAAGATAGCCCATGTACATTTAGGCTAGTGTGCCTCTGTCTAGCAGGGACACAGAAGATATCCCAGGGATAAACATACGATCATCCATACAGCCGTCAAGATATCCCCTGTAGGTGGTCAGTGAGTGGCTCTGCCTATGTGAAACTGTGATCACAATCCAGAGTGAGTGGAGGCCCTGGGATAAGAATCTGTCCCTCCAGCATGTCCTATTAACATCTGTGCTGAGGTATATGTCCCTGAAGTGTGTAGCTACAAGGGAGTCGGATATCCTGAGGTGGAGCATGTCCAGTAATTCTGGTTTGGGTATTACTGTAAACAACAGGCACACATCATATCCGAGTAGGTGGTAAGTGACTGAGTAGAGCTGGAGTTACTGCATCCGAACTGTGCAGGTCATCCGTGTGAGTCCTTACATCTGCTTGGTGAGGAACTTCTGTGGCCAGTACAGTTGCTGCAGGTGTTGGGTAAGGTACACCACAAAGGTGGCATTGTAACCAAGCATGGTTGCGATGAGTATAGGGGCACAATGACCTCACTCGATCTAGATGTGAAACCATATGGGATAATGTGGCTTATATAGAAGGTCTGTCCAACCACTTTGGCAACGTGAATGTCAAAGGCGACAGTACAAACAAGTCATGTCCCCAATCACCTAACAACTCCTACCGTATGTAATGGAGTATTACCTATGTGTTAATGTGTGGGCATGTTGTTATTCCCAAAGGGGATGACTATGCAACTAATGGCATTTAGCTGTAGGCCATGGCTCAGGCACCAGTCATCCATCTCTGTGAGACCCTGTTGGAGTATGCATGTGGCAGCTGGAGAGTTGATTATGGCACCCAGTTTGCAGTCAAGTGCGAACAAGGTCAGCCATATTCCCCCTGTGGTAGCCTGTACATCAGACAAATATATACTGAACAAGAGAGGTCCCAGGACTGAGCCATGTGGGATGCCACGTGTAACTGGTGTATAGTCAGACATGGCACCTGCAATTCTGACCATGTGAGTGCTATCCCTGATCCAGGTAGCAATCCATCATGTGAGATATGTGTCCATATCGATACTGATGAGCTTATGCATAATGGCCCAGTGGGTTACTGTGTGGAAGGGTTTTGCAAGGTTCACGTAGCCTGCGTGTACAACTGTCCCTATGTCGATGGACCTGTTAACCGTCTAAAGAATACAAACATGTTCAAGAGGAAAGATCTGCCCACAACAATGCTGAAATGTGTAGGACACAGTGTCTGTAGGTTCCCGATGTCTATGTGTAAGAGTCCCATGACAATACGCTCCATAGCTTTGCAGAACAGGCTAGTTAGGCTTATAGGGCAATATTGTCTGTGGTCCTTTGTGGCACCAACTCTGTGGAGTGGGACCACTGTCGCTGTACACCATTCCATGGGTACATATCCTGTAGTAACTCTGATATTGCACAGTGATGTAATGTGAGGGTTACGTCTGTCATGAAGCTTGTGTAAGATGCAGGCCGGGACACCATCTGGTCCCATTGATGCTGTAATGCATGCTTTGGGGAGGGCAGCACTCACCTGTTACTGTGTGATGTCAGGGAGGTTACACTCTGTTGGGATGGATAGTCACTCCTTAGGGGGGATGGGGGGGAGACATCTGCACTGAACCTGTTTGCCAGGATGCTGGCTATGCCAGTGGGTTCAGGGTAAGTTTAGTCAGTATGCAGTAACTCACAGCATATCAGTGAGTGTCCACCCAGGTTCCTGACATAACTGAAGAAGGCCATGTGATAGTCCTACGTGTCTGGTGCAATTGTCCGTGAGAAGCAGCCCTTAGATAAGTACATGAGTGATCGTAGCTGTCTGCTAGTACAGATCAGAGATGCTTTCCCCGTCTGTGATTGTGCTCTATCATGTAGTAGCTTCCTCCTGACGTTGTACAGCTTATTAATGGCTGGGGTCTACCAGACAGGTCCCCTGTCATTGGAGGAGTGAGTCCTGTTGTTATTTGGTATAGCACAATCCATGCAGTCCACTGGGTGTCCATAGAATGTGTATGTAAAGGATTCAGCAGTCAGAGACGTATTTGCCACTGTTTCAGGGTCTCTGAAGGATACCACCTTGCTTTGGTGAAGTGAGACGTTGGCTCATGAGAAGTTCACCAAGATTACCCAGGATGGGTGTGTGGAGTGTATATGTATGTCCAGTGAGATATATGTATGTTCTGACCTTACCAATGAGGGGTATATCGCTGGTGTGGAACATAGAGTCCCCGTGTTGGTGATGATCAGGTCCAATATGTGTTCCCCCTTGTGGCTGTGGTGACTGGTTGTGCAATAGCATATGAATTTACAAATTGTAGTGACTGTAGGGCGAGGGTGTTGGGGCTTGAGTAGTATCCCCAGTCAATATTTGTGTATCTGATGTCACCCAATATAATGGTGTTTGTGGAGACCTTCATATTCTCCACTGTTCCCAGGAAAGCCGAGTGTGGTTCCTGAGTATGGGAGGGTGGTCTGTAGCAGGCAACAAACTGAAAGGCAGTTTTGCACAATGGTAGTTGTATATGTATGGTCTGTGATGCTTAGTGCAGTGCTACTAACCCGGAGGTGTGTGTATCTGTGATGTATATGGATACTCCCCCTAGTTGTGTTGTCCGTTCCAAGTCCTGTGGTCAGAAAGCATGGTATGAAACATAACCTGTTAGTGCTGCTGTGCATATGTGAGCCTGAACTAGGCGTTTGTTAGTGCACAGATATTGCTATCCTCCATACTGAGGAGAGTCCTGAGTGGCCGCAATATGAGGGTAACACATCTGGTGTTGAGCAGCATTACCCTTAGTGTCATTTAACCTGTTATGTCTATGGAGGTGGGTTTGTCTTTTGAGCCCTGCCCAACAAATGCACTATGGTGGTAGCAAGAGCCTTAGCCAGCATTCGAAGGTCCAAGGGTGACAGGTGCAAGCTGTCCATAGTGAAGCTACGTGGCATGTCAAGCATGTCACCACAGGCTGACAGACACTGTATTCCCTATGAATGACACCAATTTGTTAGCCAGCTGTTAAACATGAAATGTTTGTCTGTATACTGTGACATCATTCTTGGTGGGTGTAAGATGCTAGGCAAGGTCAGGGTCATACTTGCCTGGGCTACATGATCACAGTGTTCCTCCATGTACCATGTCATGTGGTCCAGGGAGTAACGTCTGAGGTTTTACGCACCAGCATGGACAATGATGTTGCCAGTCCTGTACTTGCTTTGGAGTGACCTGACTGCATGTGTTATGTGGTAGATCCTGGCACCCGACAGACAGCACAAAGGGACTATTCCCTTGTATGGGCTGGTGAGTGGTATGTCAGTGTGTCTGACAATAAGTGTCGCCTATCACAAGTGTATCAGGTGTGTTGTGTAGCCCGAAGGGCAGTGACTGTGTGGCGCACTGACATTGTGAACTATGTGAGATGTGGGTATTGTAGTGGGGTAGCAGTCATGGGTGTGCCTGCTGTGGAGGTCTCTGCTGCTTAGGCAAAGTTCATTTACAGCATCCAAGTATGTGTATGTGTGATAATGTGGTTTGAGTGCTGTCGCCAGAGGATATGTGAGACTGATATGTGGTGTGTGTGGTTACCTTCACCACCTGATAGACTGTGCCAGTCATGGGTCGAGAGAGTTCAGCACCCTGTATGTCTCTATAGGTGCATCTCACACATACATCTGAGTTTGTCGGGAGGAGGAGAGTGTTGTCTGTGTACATGAGGCAGATGTGAGATTGTGTCTACATCACAATATTCACCAGCTGGACTGGAGAGTGCACACGAAGCCGACCCCTGGACATGCCGGGATATCATGATGACATACTCTGTAGCCAGATCACAAAGGATCAGTACAGGTGTTAAGTGTGTAAAAGAGTATAACAGGGATTAGTGCTCAGGTTCATTGGTGTTCTGTAAAGAGTAGCTGAGAAGGAGTCCAGACTGAATCATGACACCTCCAACAGCTATGTCATATATAGCAATGTACACACATATATGTCATGAGTCAGGGCCAACTGTACCTGACTGACAATGCCGACATCCTGACAGACAGGCCCATATATACATACCCACCTCCCACTGACAATAGTCCATATCATCATACCAGGAGATATCACATGTAGAATGGATGAACAGCTACCCCCAATGCCAAATGCATGGCATCAAGTGGACTACATTGATTCCCAATATGTGTCATGCATAAACTACAGAAGAAACAGATCCTGCACCTGAACAGTCAGCTGAGCCCCCCCCCCTACACAGGATGTGGAACCGTTGAATGTGTTACAGCAACATATGGCACTCCACACAAGTGTTGGTACACAACACACCATGGGAAGTATAGTCCAGTACGCCTATGAAGTCTGATCTGCAAGGCCATGGAGTCCATCATGGTTGAAGTCATAAACCAAGCTATTGGAAGCTGACATACACACAACCTTACTAACTGTGGTATGTTCATGTGCGGATCATGGTTCCCAAACATGCTAGACTGTTTGCAAGGCAGCCACCGAGGACATACATCACTGAACACAGCTACACATGTCTCACATACACTTTGAATAGCCCTTTATCAACATACCAGACACATGTAGTACCCACAAAACCAACAAGCTGTGCATAAATATGTGTTGACATATGAAGGAATGTCAATGTGTCCACAGATAGATCACACAAGGTAAGGATTATGAGTTCCTGTTCAAGCTGTTGACACCTGACGACCCACATGGACCATTCATGGAATGGCATAAAACAAAGTGTACACACATTACCATGTCCAGTCTGATGATGTTACCATCCTAGAAATACAGAAGGAGAAGGGAAACCACTCAGTAAAGCAAATAGCGCCATGCTAATGCGTCTCTTTCTAGTATCATAACATAGTTAGGTAGGGTTTGAATCCTACAAACAGTGACTGTGTGCATGTATGCAATTGTCTTTGAAAGAAGCACCCTTTTTGGAGACTGGGAAAACACACTAAAAGATGTACATTGCACTTTGGAAAGACTGATGATGTCACCACCCTATAAATACAGCAGGAGAAAAGACACCACCCAATAAAGCAAATAGCGCACTGTGCTAATGCGTCCCTCTCTAATATCATAATATAATTAGGTAGGGGTTTGAATCCTGCAAACGCTGACTCTGTGTGTGTCACTGTTGGTCAATGCAGTGTGAGTTTTGCTTTTACTATGGTATGAAATATTATGATTACAACAGTAAGTGCATTGCACACATCAGGTATCTGCGTGGCAAATATATGTACATGTCCCCTCAATCAGAACATAGGTGTGAAGCCTGAATACTACATGAATACATTTGTTGCCATTGACAGGTTGTGCCACTGCTTCTCAGATCATAGGTCACATATGTATGTATGTGACAGGGCCATCCACTGTCATGACCCGTGGCCAAGGTCATCTGTGCCACACACATCCATGACAGTTACTTAAGAGTAGTTTGAGTGAGGGTATATGCCTGGGGTATATGTCAGACATGTTCATACACAACAACGACTGCCAATAATGGACAGTCTTTATAGGTGTACAACTGCCTTGTGGATATGCATCCAGGCCTCTAATGTCTCATGTGATACACCGTGGGACTCCACAATACCTATGGATATGTGGATACCAAGGGACACATGACATAACATGAGGCTGTATGTACACATTGGTACCCAACATACATGTTGAGGGCTACCACCTATGTGGTACTGATGGGATAGTAAGTATAGTACATGTGGATGACTATGCCATAGTCGGCTTACTGCTATACAGCATGTATCAGATGACAGGTATCTGTCTGTATGATACCCTTGTGTAGGATATGCGTCCCATCCAGGGAATGAATTGTAGGCCAATGCATGCATTTCCAGAGTTGGATGGACACATCCCTAGTGTGTCTGCATGTACCTAAGGGGGCTATATGCCAACAGGTGTAGTCACAGTAATGGGTGGCGGTCATTACCACTGGTTAGTGTTATAGTGTAGCACCGGAAGGATCCAACTGTTACTGAGTTCCCTACGACTGTGTGTCATTTGTCAGGACATCATCCAATGCTTGCTTATAGTCATGCTGTTGAGGTTGTGTATACTACCAGACCGCAAATCATTGACAGATACTAACAGTATCACCCACAGCATAGTGTAAACCCATGTCATACACACATGTCTACCCATGTTAGTACATGACTGTAGTAGAATGCATACTGGCCATTGAAAGATACCATGAGATCTTAACAATGTGTACAACAGGGTATGCCACTCGTCCCATGTGTCCACTATGCACGTACATGCAGACAGTGCGCACCCACCATGTTCACAGATGTACACTTGCTAAGCTGTACTGCACACATCACACACATACTGTCCACTCACTAACACATGCTGGCAGCACATTACACTTCAGCCAAGTGGCACATGGGTGGACAATACATACTCAGACCTAACAGTGGTGTAAACAATGCTACATTGACAATCAGAGCTTTGATACATAATGTCTGCTGAGATATGCCTACAAGGATGTCATTACACTTTCCTGTTCACAACTTGCTAATATTGCTGCACTGCTATAGTGTCACCCTGTGCATCAGCATCATGTTAGCCTGTTTCTTCATCAATGTTACAGATGACAGGAGGTGACACAGGTATCATCATATGCACAGGGCATTTTGTTGTTTGCCAGAGCCTGACATTGACCCATCCAATCGACATGTCTGTGTGTGTGTGTGTGTGTGTGTGTGTGTGTGTGTGTGTGTGTGTGTGTGTGTGTGTGTGTGTGTGTGTGTTTGTGAGGGACAACAGTACCAATGTTGATGTAATGTGCATGTGTGTATGTGTGAGCCCTAGTTGTTTGGTTAATGTGTGTGTGTCTGCATGCACACAGCTCCACCATGTGGCTGCCATATACAGTAGTTTGTGGGACAGCCACAGACTGTACCTGCTTGGCTGTACAAATCATTGTCTCTGGCCATGGACACAGTGCCTGTGCCTGGCAGGGGTGCTACGGACAGTATCGGGTACCAACCCTGACTGGGTACTGTCCTCAGAGGCAGAGGTAGGATGACTGGACCGATGTCCTTGCTGGGACTGGCCAGAGCCATGTGCACATGGTCTACTGGGATGGTCAATGGACAGGCCAGCCCCAGCATTGCTGGAGCTGGTACTGCCACTACGGGAGCAGCTGTGAACTGGGGGCCATCCGCGACCACTGCCAGCTGTTGCTGTTGCTGGCATGCGTCCGCATCGATGTCGCAACCATCTCGCACGGTCCTGGCTCATGGAAGACATATTGTGGAGGGCATCTAATGTCTCCCCCCAACGTCTATCAATGACCTCATTGTAAGTCCGGATGGCACCGGCAAGGTCACAGATGCTGTCATTGATAGCGGTGTAATGTGCCCTCTGCACCCTAAGTCCCTGCCTGGTGTACCATTCCATACGTGCCTGAGCCTGCATTACAGCCTGGAACATACTGGATGTCATAAGACCAGTGAGGGCATGCCTGCCAGGGGCAAACGACCAGCGGTGCTCCCCCGAGAACCCCTGGACCTCCGCCTATGTGGTACCGTTCCAGGAATGCAGCTATGGCTGCTGGGAGGGGATGCAAGTGCCATGGGTACCACACTCTCCTGGTCAATGCCAACTGTATGCTGTCCCTCGCCTATGGCCATTGGTGGTGAGGGATGTATTGACAGTATGAGTTTGCGCATAGATGAGGTTGAACGCTGTGTACTGTCGATTGGCGGACCAACGACAGACCCTGTCAAACCTTCCTGTGCCACAATACATGTTTCATCATCAGCACTATCCGTGGCAGTGGCTTCAGGTTCCCTGCTGCATTCAGCCACCCCAAACTCAGCACCTGTGAGAGGAAGACAGGAAACACATTTTACGATCTGCACATGAACACATGCACACATGCACACATGCACACAGGAACACATGCACACAGGAACACATGCACACATGCACACATGCACACATGAACACATGCACACATGGACACATGCACACATGCACACATGAACACATGCACACATGCACACATGCACACATGCACAAATGCACACATGAACACATGCACACATGAACACATGCACACATGAACACATGCACACATGCACACATGCACACAGGAACACATGCACACAGGAACACATGCACACTCCTCACTACAGCAGATAAACACACACAACAACAATCCAAAACATACTCAATAGTGGTTGAAGGTGGGTGACAGTATCACAAGGCAAACAGTCACATCACACGTGTCAGCATGCAGAATATGTGTTGATCAAGTCCATGCAGTGGGAGTGTAGACAGCCATAGTTAATGACAGTGTACATGGCTGTGGTGCATGTGTGTACATGTTCAGTGATTGCCTACACCCTGGAACACAATGTGTATAAGGACACAACATTTCTGTGCAAGTATTATAAGCTCTGCAATGTCCTGTGCAGCATCATTCACAGGTATACATACCATGGCTGCATGTGTTATCTGTGTGTCACATGGATTTCCATGTCTGAATGCAGTGTCTGTGTCTGTAGCAGATAATTATGGACACAGGTGTAGCACATGCATGCTATGTACACACACGGGATGAGTGGTGCATGTATACATGATGGAATACCAATCCTGGACATGGTCATTGTACAGTGGTTATGGTGAGTGTGGGTCATATTCCAGATATGCCAGTGCCAGCCATGACATTGCATGGTACATGACTGCAACATTCAACATCACACATACCCAATGTGTGTCATGTGACCTATATACCCAATATCATTCCAGGACAAATATGTGTCACTTTGTACAGAATGCAACTGCTATGCATATTGTGTATAGTTGCATATGTTTGCACACACAATATGCTATGCATAATGTGTATAGGTGCATATGTGTGCACACACACAACATGGAGGTGCAAAGCAATGACAGTTATGTGTAGTACTGTGGTCACTGTAACTGTATGGGGTGTAGTACCATTAGCCATCATCATCATGCATCATGTGGTCACTCAAGGCCACTAAAGTGTGCTAGACCACTGCCTAGCATGCTGTACCTGACCCGCAGTGCCATGGCTAAGTTCACACTTACACAGCCACATTGCACAAGGGTGTGTGAGGTGCCCAATAGGGAGCATTGCCTAACATGACTGTATTATGTGTTGAAGAGTGTTGCACAGCCCCATGCTAGGCCCCTACCCCTCAGGTATATTATGTGTGGTGTGTGGATGACATGTGGGATACTGAAGTGTGACCTGGCAGCAGGTGTCCGGTTACACTATGTGTAGCATGTTGAGGTGTACTGCGTATGACAAGCATGTTATGTTGTGTACATGTGTGTCAACTATGCCTATCCAATGTGCAGTACAGTGTTGCCACATTTGTGACTGGTGCTCTGTGCATTGCATGTGATTGAGGCAGCTACTGACTTTGCTGAGATGTTTAACATCTCACAGCAAACATGCACAGCATGCCTTATGTGTAGGTGTGTTATGTGTACATGGCCTACACTTCACCTATGACATGCACATTTCAATACCAATTTTAAAGTGTTAACACACTCACCAGCATGTGTCATCTGTCCTGCTGTCACAGCAGATGGACCTACAAGAATATGACACAGTTTGTCAGTGGCCACAACTGTGGCATTGGTACTGTGAGTTTGCTAAACTACAGTAGAACAACAGGCATAGGTGTATGGATACTATTCAAAATATCAGTATTGCACACAATAGGCAGCACAACTGCTAAACACAGTACACATCTCACATATGCATAATCTAACAATACAGGTAACAGTAGTGTACAGCTAGGGCATGTTACCTGCATGCTCCATGTCACCATGCTGGGTGGTTCCGGCCTCCATGATGACACATGTGTGATGTTGTTGCTGCTGTAGGCCAGGAGCCACCACACGTAGGAGCAGTTCCTCCACTCTGGTGAGGGGGGGATGTATGGCCACCCCACCACCTGTGGCAAGCTGTTGTCTATGGATATCAGATGCACGCCGCCGGACATGTCTAATTAAATCACTACATTGATGGCGCACCTGCTCATATGTCCAGTTATGCATGCCTATGTCATTTACCCGATGAACAAGATCTTGCCACAGTGCAGTACGCTCATGCTGGTGCTGGCTGGCCCTGGAAAACAGCAGGGTATAGTGCTGAACCAGGCTGTGGTGGATTTCCTGTTCCTCTGTGGCTGTGTAGGAGGGATTCCTTTGATGAGCCATAAACCTGGAAGACAAGTAAACGATATGTGTGAGCATATCATGTGGCACACTTAACATTATACAGTACACATATCAGTTAACTGCCATATACAGCATCTGTTCGTCTGTCAGAGGATACACACATTCAGTACCACATATCAGTGCTCAGCCCACAACTGGCTGACAGTGCCTGCCACACTCCATATAACAAACCAGTATACACCAGTACTCGGCACACTGTTTGGGATCCAATGCACAGCCTCACCACGGGGGTACATATCAAGCTAATGCATGAAGAAACATGTCATCCATTGCAATGAATTTGAAGTACAGTTACAGTATAACCAGAAACCCACCCTAGTCGTTGGTGCCATACCCCTACCTAACATATGTGCACAGTTGTTAATATAGCTGGCATACTGCTGTAACAGAGTATACATGTTGCTAGGTACACACGCAAACCCTGCAACACACATGTGATTGCGGACATGGTGCAGACATCATTACACACACATCAGACATTCATACAACACACACATGTATGCTGACACAGATGAGCATTTCCTGTGTACCTTATAGTACTGTGTGCCCCTACTTACAGATACCTATGCCTGAGGTATGTAATCTGTGCAGACTACAGGAAACACACAAGACAGTGTTACCAGGGAATGTGAACATACACCATACTGTGCTGTTTAGGCCTACAGCTTCAGGTAGTACAACAGTTCAAATGTCAGCTGGATTCACCAGCAGTACCACTTACTGAGCATACATGTATTGCTTCAGCCTATGATGGGACACCACAGTCATACACAGGGAACTACGTCACAACATATGCCATCCTACTATGTCTGCATTCCTATAACTGACACATCACAAACGACCATGACAGAAACAACCTCACACTAAGCTATCACACCATTACAGACCTTGCACACATTCACTGCCATACTCATTCCACCTCACATAGCAGGTATTGCACTGAGTACATGTGTGTGTGCATTGTGTCATAGGTAGGTAATACGCTATTGGCCCTAGGGCCTACAGCAGCCTAGCCATATGCTACCCTGGCCATTGACACACATGTAATTTGATTTCACTTGCTCCTGTCAACCGGATACACAGAGGTGATTCCCAGGGCATGTTACCTATCCCCCAGATGATCATCAGGGGTATGTATGACATCTGCTACTGAGGAGGCTTGTTTGTTAATGCTGGGTGATTTACTCCAGAGTATGGCATATTTGACAATAGGAGCCTATCCCTCCAGCATGTGCTGTTTAGTGAGGTGGCGGGGATTAGGTACCTAGGCCGTGTAGCCTGGTGGAATTGTGAGGTGTTGACATGGTGGTTGTCTGACTGCTATGGGTGTGACATACCTCAGTATGTTCGGCAGAGGAAACCTCTGGGTGGCCGGTATGCAACGCACTGTAGCTGTGGTTATGTAAGTCTGCATAGGGGATGTGTTGGAGGGCGGTATTACTCTTTGTGAGGTATGTCTGTGGCCTTTCCACTTGCTGTAGTTGTCATGTGAGGTACATACCACATGGGGCATTGTGATGAGTACAGGGGAACACTGACCTATATTTCCGTACATGACACAACGTTTGTGATGACATGTAGACAGACTACAAGACTAGTGTGGCACTGTGATAACACTGGTGTTCAGTCCATGCCTTGGTCACCAGGCACCTGTTGCAATACATCTGACCCCGTGTCTCCCTCTCTCACTATATATATATATATATATATATATATATATATATATATATATATATATATATATATATATATATAGGTTCATAGGTTCATAGATTAGTACTAGGCTAACTGCCCTTGCGAGCCATTTTAAGCCTAGCCAATTATCCCTTGTGAGACTCAAACCCTGTACCTTGTGTTTGTAAGGCAAACACCTTAACCATTAGGCCACCCTCCCAACCCAATATATATATATCTATATATATATCCATATATATCCATATATATATCTGTATATATCTATATATCTCTCTCTCTCTATATATATATATATATATATCTATATATGTATATATCTATATATCTATATATAACTATGTATGTATATATCTATATATCTACATATGTATATATCTATATATATATACACACACATACTTGTAAACATCCATTGCTGTACATATACATGCACATATAGGCACATATACTGCCTACCTTTCATGGTGGGAATATTAATTATGAAACAGTTGTGTGACATACAATTATGTAATAATATTGCACAGTGTTGTGCAGAATGCATGTCGCTGTCCTCAGACTGTATAGCTGTAGCAGACCTCACTGGCTGTAACTCAGTCCCACAGCATTTAACCACCACATGGCTTATACCTGCACTGCTTGCTGTTTTCAATGCCACACACTATAACCTACATAGATATGTGCACATAGCAACCTTCAACTACATATATATGTCCAGCCTTCACTAACAGTTGCAGTATGTCCCTTGCCCTATGCACATCTGCATATACATATAGATACGGACTGCTACCACATATGGAGAGTTCACAGTATGTACAGTACCCTTCAGACACATCATTTGGATGCCAGCAAATACATCTCTGTTACATACCTTACCTTTGTATTTCTCACCTCTGTCTGTTCTACCTGTTGACGTGTTTTATTTTTTTTATTTTTTTTTTTTTGGTTTGGTGTCTCCAACTGCCTCGGTTTGTTTGTCTGTCTGTCTGTCCCTGTCTGTCTGTCTCTCTCGCTCTCACTCTCTCTCTCCAGTTGCTGCAATGATATGATTGCATGTGTGGACAGCAAGTACAGGCTGCTTTTGTAGGTATCTGCACAAGTGCATGTGATGGCCTCTGCACCAATTGGTGCCCACCATTTAGTAATTGCATGCAGCCTGCTATGTGGTAATTGCAGTTCTCACTGTGATTTCAGGACACTGCTATAAAATGATAGGATAGGTAGGCGTAGGCCTTTCGGTTTTGCAAGGTGGGGACCATGCTTGTTTGCTGTGGACACTGTTGCGTCAGTCAGAAAGTTGGTATATGTCTCATATCTGAAGCTGGGTTGTAGCCAGTGAAATGCATGTTATAATGAAACCTGACTGTTGCTTCTTCCAGTACACTCTTCTCAGTGTGTAAGTTTACTCACACCTCGTAATGCTAACACTGGATACATGGGTGTATGTACTTTCTTTTAGAATTAGGGAATTAACTGGCATACAACAGTAGTTATTGCAATGTATTCCTATGGCTTTCCTATTTTCCCTTTACATTCACTCCTTGTAATACATGTTATATTTCTTTATTGCAATGTATTCCTATGGCTTTCCATTTTTCCCTTTACATTCACTCCTTGTAATGCATGTTATATTTCTCTCAGCACCAAGTTATTGTATATCTGCTGTGGTGTAGTGGTACTTCATGCAGACTGTTAAGTCCAAGGTCCCGTGTTCGAGACTGACAAGGTTTTTTATTTTGCTGCTGAGCACTGCAAGGGCCTTGTCATGCAGAGTGACTAAGGCACTTTTAAGCAGTTGTAAGCGGGTTTGCATGATGCTTAGCGATGCTAAGCTAAGCTTAGCTTAGCTTATTTTATTTTAGCAATACTAAGCCAAGCTTGGCTTAGCTTATCATATCTTAGCAATGCTAAGCTAAGCACACACATGCGCACACTGGTGCAAACCCACTTACTGCTGTTTACAAGTGCTCACTCCCGCTAACCCCTGCGCTCATTTCTTTGACAGAAAAGTAAATGGGGAGATAGGAATGTGGTGATAAAGGGTGCACAAAGAAGGGAAGACTGTAGGGAAACCAGCTTGGGATGTACAGGATGGGTGTGGAGAGGGTCCATAGCTGCCCATTTCATTACCAGCAACAGCTGTGCATATGCAATACATTAGGAGGGATATTTGAAACCTTCCATCCCTGAGAGAGGGGTGAGGACAACTAAGTGTGTTGTACTACCAATTATGAATATCAGGCACATGCACTGTTTGTGAACTGCTACACTGTCATTAGTACGTTACTCACTTCTGAACAGTTTGTGATTTGTTTGTGTTGACATTAGCACAGTCTGCTCAGGACAACTGGACATATTTCACTACTGTGTATGCCTACCTACACCCTTGGTTGTGCCTGACTACACGGGTATATAGTACCTTTGGGTAGGGGTGCAGAAGTGCAGAGTGCATTATTTATTATCGTGTGATGTTTATCTTACTGAACATGCAGAGTTACTGTGTACCTGTAAGTCTATGAAGGTTAGTAGTCTGTCTGAGTAGCTCCCACCTGTGGACATATCCAGATGGTAGACAGAGGTCAGCCTAGTATTCTTTGACTGTGCACCACAGCAGTCTTTTCAGCACCTGAACAATGGCATTGTCACAGGTGGTTGCTAGCAGTACATGACTACATCCTTTGATATTTCTGTGTTGTATGTCTACATAAGGGCATGCTTGTGGGATTTATTCTACAGATATTTGCAGAGTGTGTAACAGCAGACAAGCTGATATGCCTGTGTGTTTCTGACTCTTCCAGGCCTCAGATACTCTCAGGTATATATTTGAACAGCCTCAGGGAAAGGTACAAATAACTGGGATACACCTGTGATATATTTCAGACATTTTGCAGTTCAGACGTTGGGGAATTCAGAGCATATGTATTACTACACCTTTTCTGACGTGCAAGCAGTGTCTACCCTCACGTATTGACATTTGTCATTAAGTGAGATTCCACACCTTTCTGCCTACTGTTAGTACATTTCACAGGCAGTCAGAGGGGCACAGCTAATATTTGTTTACAAATCAGGGTCATCACTGCAGAGCAGTCACTGTTGGGAGGTCTGGCCTGTGACCTATGCAAATATGCCAGTGTTTATCCCCCTCTGATACTGTGTGGGGTTTGTAAGGTGCTACTGTGACTTTATTCCCTACTAGCATGGCTGATTCTCTTTTCACAGTCATGTCCTGCAATTCCACAACACCTGCTAGTTAAGGCCCATAGAACAAGATTTGTGTTATGCCATTCCTATTTTCCCTTTAGATTCACTCATTTTAATGCATGATATATTGCTTTCAGCACTAAGATATTGTGTATCTGCTGTGGTGTAGTGGTACTTCATGCAGACTGGTGAGTCCAAGGTCCCGGGTTTGAGACTGACAAGGGTATTTTATTTTGCTGCTGAGCAGTACAAAGGCCTTGTCATACAGAGTGACTAAGGCACTTTTAAGCAGTTGTAAGCGGGTTTGCACAGGTTTGTGTGATGCTTAGCAATGCTTAGCTAAGCGCACACAAGCTCACACTCGTGCACCCCCACTAACTACTGCTTAAAAGTGCTTACTCCCGCTAACCCCCACGCTAATTTCCTTTAAAGAAAAGAAAATGGGGAGATAGGAAAGTGGTGAAAAAGGGGGCACAAAGAGGGAAAGACAGTATGGAAACCAGCTCGGGATGCTCAGGATGGGTGTAAGGAAGGTCCATAGCTGCCCATTTCTTTACCAGCAACAGCTGTGCATATGTATGAAATTTGGTGTGAAATTTGAAACCTTCCACCCTTGAGAGAGGGGTGAGGACAACAAAATATGTTGTACTGCCAATTAGAATTATCAGTTTACATGTCCAGTGGACATGTGTGCAAATTGGGCAGCTATGTATGGGGCGTAATTTTTTTGTGGGAACAGATTGCCCTTTTTTTTTTCAGGTGAGAGTGGAATGTGAGGTAGAGGATGTAGGTATAGTTAGGGAGGTAGGTTGGGGAGGTAAACAGACAAGACAAACAAGACGCATACAGGGGTGGGGTTTGACACATGGGGTGGGTGAACACAATTGACGGGGAAGGTTGTTTGGAAATCGCAAGCCCATGAGCCCACAGATGGTAACAGTGGGACTGAGATCCCCACCCATGGGCAGTCACCACTGCACCTTCACAGCCTCAAGGGTGGCTGTGCTGGGAGCTGAGTAGGATGGGCAGGCTCACCCGAGAGATGCGCCACTCTCACCTCAAGCTGGCGTAGGGGATCAGCGACTGAACGCTGGATCTCCCTATGCACCACAACCCGGACCCTTCGAAGGGGTGGCCCTTCTCCACCCACGCTTGCACGGGGGGGGGTGAGCCCCATCCCCTGCAGCGCTTCCACCTGAAGGTGGCACAGGACCAACGGAGGAGGGGAGCCTGGGCTGGACACTGGAGCTGCTGGTGCCAGGTGCACTCGTCAACTGAGGAGGGACAAGTGGGTCCACTGGGACCAGCCTTCCCATACTTTATGTGATTAGGTGTGTCTAATTACAACATAAACAACAGCATTCCAGATTAGTTGTAACAGCATGCAGTAATATTCCCATTAACCCAACACACCAAGGTTTCAACAGTTGAACAGCAAGCATAACACATGCATATATTAAACGACAGTGGATATTCCAACAGCATGCAGAGATGTTTGGTAGCAACAGGCCACCATGAACGTGGTGTTTGAATAGGGCACATGTATCAACATCAATGCAAATATTTATAAACGATAGGACATATGTCCCAACAAATATTTAAGGTCACACATACCCATTGAGGTGTGGAATTGCATGGTTTATGCACATACAGTAGGGTGTAGACAAGAAAACTCGGTTAACATCTTATAATGACCATTTAGTTTACACTACATTCCCAGTGGCTGCAAGTCTATATACCCTACCTGTATTATTACACTTGCCACCATACATTAGGTTGTGTCAAGGGTTTGGCTATTTCAATATATGCCTGACCTATATCTGACATACTAACTGTCCAGGATGCAGATGTTACTGCTACATATTTCGTGTTTGCATTTATATTTCTTTATCTACATATCTGTGATGTTTTCACATGACATTTTCACTTCGATTTGTACAGAACCCTGCATTTCTTAACACACACTCACATTTCTGGTGAATAATTACATGCTACATGTGTGCCAGGTTTACTTATTCATGCCAGCCAGTAACTGACTATTGTGGACTGTATATATGTTTCATAGCTACTAGCACTTCCATCACCCACTTTATATGGGACTGCATAACTCTGGGTTGCCAGCACATTTTCAAACAGTACTGTTTGTATAATGCAAGGGTACTACAAAATTTCAGACTCTGTGACACAGACACACTCTGGGTTTTAGACCTTTATTAATGACATTGCACACTTTTCCACAGGCTCACTCCTTTATTTGTTTTAATGGTGTTTATGGCAGACATGTTCAAGACATATTATACCTTTATTAATAGGTTAGAACAATATTTTTTCAGGCTCACTCACTTATGTTATATGACAGTGCCTGCAGAGATATTATTCCAGACATATGTTACCTTTCTTAATGGGTTGCTACACTCTTTTTCTGCCTCTCTGACGTTTTATTTGGCAGCACATGCAGAGGACTTATTCAGGCAATTCTATGGCTGTTTTATTGAACTACAACACATTCTTTCATGCTCTCAAAAAATATTTTATATAACAATACATGCAGAATAATCACTAACCTGCCTGGTGGCGCAACCTTAGCAGCCTATCAGCATAGGCTTGCTGATTCGTAACACGGTCACCTGCAGCTGTAAAGTAAATGAAGGGATATTGAAACATACCTATCCATTATACATACTCCATTATCAATTCTTACATACTGCATTCCATGGCTACATACTCAGTTGTGGGGCATCCTGCATCCCACGGGCCTCCAGTATCCACTGGTTCAGGTGGTCCTGCTTTCGTCTCTTCAGGTCTGCATGGTGGTGACGGACCTGCTCACCAGTCCAGGGAACGCCTGTGGCACTGGTGAGGTCACGAGCTAACTGGTTCCAAGCCTCTGCCTTGTACTCCGTCCCTTGGAACTGGCCCTGCAGGAGTCTTGACTCATGATGGTGGACAAGGAGCCAAACCAGATATTTGGACTCCTCGCTGGCTAAAGCGCTATTTAGCTATGGGCAACTATTTTGTGCTGGCTAAAGTGCTATTTAGATATGGGCAATTATTTTGCGCTGGGTAAAGTGCGAGTTACCCAGGGGCAACTATATTGCGCTGGGTGAAGCGCTGCTTAACTGCAGGCAATTTTATATTGGGATCCTTTAAAATATTTATTTTATTCACTGATACATTGGCCATTTCACTGCTTTTTAGTTATGTTTAAACATATATGTTAGGTATTATTCCGTATACTGATTTAAAAAATAAATACAAAAGGGAGTGGTGGGACTCGAACCATGAATGCCTCTTCTTTGTGTGAACGCTCTACCATTATGCTATTGCTATTTTGTGTGATTTGCATAAGCATTCTTTCTTATGCTCTTCCATGTCAGACTTGCTAACTGTAGCTAATGGGCACACCCGCGCACACACGCGCAAATACGGGCAGCTATATTGTGGATTTAAAAAAAATAATTATAATTATTTACTTTATATAAGTATGATGGGGGTTTACAGTGTCAGGGAGTGTGGTGTTGGGTGCAAGTACATTTGAGCGAACTCGCTCTTGTGTGTTGACATTATGCTTTTTAAAACCTTGTAGGGGCATGCACATTTAGACTGCTCGGCAGTCGGACATGCTCCCTGCTTTTCTACTCAGTCCGTGTAAGAGTTACGGTTGAGTCAGCATGCCCTCATGAATATTCATGGCACGATGGCACGCTGACGTCAAACCGTTCAACTGCAGTTTCCGAGTAAGACTTATTAAGTCTTACACGGAGGATTAGTAAATCCGGGGGATACAGTTTCAATGTTTTCAGTGTAAACCAAGCTTTCCTCATTGTGATAAGAGAATTTGCACAATGAGAAGCCATGTCCAGGGTGTGTAAAATTAAACAAAATATAAAAAAATCAATATGACACAGCAAACCAGAATAAAGTAGTTGTCAATAATATATGCTAATAACTGTATGATGAAGTGCCTTGTAGTATAATGTGGCCAAACAAAATGGTGAAGTGATTCAGAAGCAGTAAAGAGCTGAGCAGCAATGCTGCACTTGCTTTAGTTCTGCTCATGGCCAGATGCTCATGTTCAGGCAGTGTAAAGTAATGCACAATGCTAGTGATTGCCAATGCTGTTGTAAATGTTTATCAGCAGGATGCTTTTATAGCCACCACCAAAGCTGATAGTGCACAATGTTACCCTGGAGGTGCCAGGTCTTCTGCCTGCACTAACCAATCCATACCTACCATGACAATGACATAGTGGACTGGTAGAACCATTCCATACTCACCATGGGAATGACATAGTGGACTGGTAGTATGATGACAAGGACACCAAGCAACAAATGGTGATATGTGACAATCTGATCTGCCACCCCATGGGAGTCATGGATCACCCATACCACTGGATACAAAAGCATATGCATCAGTTATAGGGACCATTCAACAACCTGCTAGTGACACAGTTGGGTATCTCAGGCATCTGCTTCATGAATACTCCACCAGTTACTTGATGTGTGCGTGTAGGCTACCCAGGAAATTTCCCTGACTCCCACATTTGGCACACATGTGAGATCTATCTATGGTTTGTGAAAAGTGGCTTCCCACAAAGTCACCTTGTGGTTGACATTGGATATACCCTAGAATCCTGGTTCATGACACCAATTAGAAATCCGCATAACCAAGGTGACCAGTGTTACAGCGATGTGCTAGCACAAACCAGAAACACCATAGAATGAGTGTTTGGGCTGCTGAAATCACATTTTTCTGTCTAGATCCATCTGGTGGTTACACTGCCACATGACATCACTACATGCGCAAAAATACTTACTGTGCATGCTATGCTACATTATATTATAGTTAGGAGGTAGTTACAACAAGATGTCCTCTTATAGGAACCACAGTTCACAGCACCAAAGACAGTGGAAGCTGAGACAGATGAAGAATCAGAGGAGAAGCCAACAGCAAAGAATGATCATATAATTTGGAGCCATGTACAGTATTTTGTGTCATTAGTAAAGAGGCTTTACAACATAACTGTGCAAGAGTTAAGAAGATAGACAATAGTAAAAGTGATGTATTCAAAACACCACACTGTGTTTAGCTATGCATAGGCTGGGCACACCATGAAACAGACATAGACAGCCCAGATCACAATGTATGTAGGGTAGTGCACAGTTATCATTATATGTGCAAGTCGACAAGGGAGTACAGGAGTACATATCTTTCACAGTGAAGTGTGTGAGCTGGAGTACTGAAGTGAAGCAGAAGAAAATATACATGTATAGGTAGTGTGTTTTTGGAGGGTTAATGTGAAGAAGAGTCAATTTCAGTTAATGTGTGGGATGGGCTGGGGACTGTGGTGATGTGAGAGTCTGTGTGTGTGCATGTGTGTCTGCAGGAACATAGACCCAGCATGAATTGCAGCATTGCAGTATTGCCTACTGGACAGGTCTAGGGGAAGCAAGACAAAGTGTTCAACTTCTTGGAAGTGCCTCCACCCAGGGGATTGGGCTCTGTCATGATGTGCATCAGCTTTCCCACAGCTTTGGCTACATGCTGGTGCATTATCTGACCATAATGGACATTAGCTAGAGGATGTGCCACCATGAAAGTGACCATCACCACACAGACTCCTGTGCATAGACAAGTCCACCACTGACACTGCTTTGGACATTTTAGCACTGTGGGAGCATGTTTTAGCTCATGCAAAGCCAGGTTTGCTAATGTCCAAGAATGTGGTAGATGACTGACCATGAGAATTACCATTTGCTGCTGACAGACAACTCAGAAAAGACACTGTACGTTTCAACGTGTGATTTGTTCTATCCAGTGAATCAGACATCCAGGTCATATTCTCCCATAAGTCAGCATGTACAGCCTTTGATCACCCACACAACATCTGCTGCCTGGTGGAAATCACCTGCCACACCATGATAGTGGCTGCTCAGGGATATACACCAACATAGTAACTGTGTCCATACTGTAAGGAGGGGATATGAGAGCCATACTCTATTTCCAGCATGAACTCTGCATCTCCTGACTCTGCCAGCTCATCTACACAATCATTATCAGAGGTAACATATTCTCAACCATCAGATGAGGGTAATTCCACAGATCTGGTGCCAGAAAATGATTCACCTGTGAATACAAGAAAACAAAACATTTCCAGTCTAAGTATGAACCAGCAACACATCTGCACATGTAACTGATATTTAAACTGTAAACATATGATACTGAGTTATAGCTATTTCCGTACTTTCTGGAAACTGAGGTTGCATGCAGATGCCAAATGTACCTATATTTCAGAAGTGAGACAGGTGTTATAAACTGTAATGTAACTAACAGGCTCAAATGGAGAAGATAGTGATAGTAGGACTACATACCTCGCCATCATCACATGAAATTCTCTGGGGCATATCTAGCCCTATCCTGACATCCAGCATCATGCTGTAGAAATCTGTGCAGTAGGTATTGCTTTTATGGAAGGCCAGACACTTGTTCATCTCCATGAGGGTTGCTCAGTAGATGGCCCACCAATTATTGCCTTCCATTCCTTTGACATGTCCCCTGCTCTGTGGGTGACAGCACTGATCGTATCAGTTACTCTGCAGTGAGCCATATCCTAATTATGATTTTGATCACTTACAGAATTAACATTGGTGACAAGCTCCCACCAGACATGATCAAAGGGGACACTCCAGGTGCAGTTAACCATTGATAAGACTCCTATTCAAATCATAGCTAGTTACAAGCCCCCACGTTGACTCAATATGCCCACTCCACATATCTGGACCTCTTTGAATCTATCAAGATTCAACCCTTTACCCTGATCCTGAGTGACTTTAACTATCCAACCATAGATTGGAAGTACTACTCATGCCAAAACACAAATGCCCAAAGATTCCTTGATTTCATCAATGCAAATGCCTTGGACCAGCTTGTCGACACCCTCACAAGAGGTGATAATATCTTGAACTTGGTATTAACCAATATGAGTATCCACTGCATCATCCCTGCAATGTCATCCTTCCTGGTAATATCCGACCACAAAGTGGTCAGTTTTGAATTCACCATCTTCCCTGACCCCCTCCCCAGGACCAAACATAAAAATTTCAACACTGATTACAACCTCCTGAGAGAAGTTATAAATAGCTTCGAAGCCCCCTACCCCTCTGTAGGAACTGGCACAAATGTCCAAACTAGGTCTATATCACATAATCAAAAGATGAATTCAGCGAACGGCATTTACATTGACAAGACCCCAATTCAAATCATAGCTAGTTACAGGCCCCCACTTTGACTCAATATGTCCACTCCACATATCTGGACCTTGTTGACTCTATCAAGATTCAACCTCTTACCCTGATCCTGAGAGACTTTAACTATCCAACCATAGATTGGAAGTACTACTCATGCCAAAACACAAATGCCCAGAGATTCCTTGATTTAATCAGTGCAAATGTCTTGGATCATCTTGTTGACACCCCTACAAGTGGTGATAATATCTTGAACTTGGTATTAACCAACATGAGTATCCATTGCAGCATCCCTGCAGCGTCATCCTTCCTGGTAAGATTCGACCACAAAGTGGTCAGTTTCGAAGCCACCATCTTCCCTGACCCCCCAGGATCAAACATAAAAACTTCTCCAACACTGACTACAACCTCCTGGGAGAAGGTACAAACAGCTTCAAAGCCCCCTGCCCCTCTGTAGGAACTGGCACAAATGTCCAAACTGGGTCTATATCACAAAATCAAAAGATGAATTCAGCGAACGGCATTTACATCGAAAATACCAATCAATGAATTCGCTCTTCCACCGCTAATTATATACACCAACTCCGAGATCGCACTATAGTGAGGAAAGGGCAAATTTTCCAATCTTCACTGTACTGAGATCTCACTATTAACAGTTCGCTGAATGGCATATTCAATCTGAATGCTGTTCGCTGAATTCATCTTTCGATTATGTGATATAGACCCATCCAAACCTACACCAAAGTACTATACAAGCATTTATACAGTTGAATGGAATCAGAAATACAGGACAAAATTATCCTCCTCAAGGAACAGTAAACCTGTCTGGTGGACATCTGCAATAAGTGAACTCTATAATAAAAGGAAAAATGCCTATCCAGGGCCAAGAACAGGTGCCTAATTGGAAGCAATCTCTCCTTAGCCTGAACAAGCAAATAGCAGTAATGAAATACTCCAAAGCAGAATTTGAGTCCAAACTGTCCACATCTACTAAAGACAATCATAAGGCCTTTTTCACATATGTCTGCAATCTCAAAGGAAGCACTCAGATCTGCTCAAAACTGGTGGTCAAGCACACCACATACAAAATTGCCATAGATATAGCCAAGCTGATGGCAGACAAGTTCAGCGAAAACTTCACCCCTCTGTCCCCCATCAGTAAATCAGGACATCTCCAGCACCTGCTCCCCTCCCCTTATCTCTAGGAAGAAAGTCATCACCGACCTCTCAAAGGCAAAAAAAAACAGCCTCCATGGGACCCAATAACATCCCGGGCGTCATCCTGCATGAACTCAGGCAGGAACTTGCAGCACCATTAAGCACCCTATTCAATCAAAGCCAGAGTACCAGCTTCATCTCAGCCAAGTGTAGGAGAGTTGCTGCCATCCCTTTGCACAATGGTGGAGTGTCCACCAATTTAGGAAATTATAGACCCATCAGCCTAATTAGCCTGATCTGCAAGACCATGGAAAGGATTATCATGCACCTCATTAATAAGGACATTGGCAACCTCCAAACACTTGACCCCATACAGTTTGGTTTCATCAAGGGGAGATCATGCATGTTAAATTTGGTCAACTTCTTTGAGACAGTCACCAAAGCCATGGATGAGGGGAAGATGGTGCACACCTCCTATTTTGACCTGGACAAAGCCTTCAGTACTATTCCCCACTTGGGTATAATAGATAAACTCTCTTAACTAGACATCAATCTGTATGTTACCAGATGGGTAGCAAACTGGCTCACTTTTAGAACCCACTTAGTAAAAATATGGGAAGCCACCTCAAGCAGTAGACCAGTAATAATTTGTGTATCCCAGGGATTGCTCTTGGAGCTGCTGTTGTTTGGAATATACTTTTCTGAGGTGCAGGCCAAAACCAGTGGGCTATGGCTGACCAAGTTTGCAGATGACTGCAAATTGGGGGGGGGTCATCAATTCCACTAGTGATGTGGACATCCTCCAAGAAGGTCTCACTCAAACAAATGACTGGTACCAGAAATATGGCCTCAAACTGAATGCCGAAAAATGTATCATCATCACCATTGGGAGAGTGACATCCCCACACATTATCACATTAATAAGAAGGTCCTAAACACACAATCAGTCGCAGGGACTTGGTCACCCAGGTTGATAGCAATCTGACTTTTGACCACCATATTGCCTCCATTCTGCGGAAAGCATTCTACATGGCCCACCTTATTAGGAAAGGTATCTCATCCAGGGACAAGGAGGTCATAATATCCCTGTATTCTTCCCTTATAAGACCCATTAGTGAGTACAACACCCCTTTCAGCATGTACCTCACAAAGCACATGCAGCAGCTGGAGAGACCACAGAGGTTCCACACCAGGAGAATCCAGGGCTTCAAACATCTTCCCTACACAGATAGGCTAAAAACCCTGTCCCTATACTCAGTCTCATACAGACTTCTCAGAGGTGAGCTCTGTCTAGCATGCAAAGCAATCTCAGACCCTACCTTGATGGGACTGCTGCATATCCACAAGTCAAGCTCCACTCGAGTAACCCACATGTGTGACTTTAACCTGGTCTATGACATCAATAAGACATGTTGGTGGGACAGATTTGTGTCCCAGAAACTCCCCCTTCTGTGGAATAGACTCCCTCTCCATATCAAGCAGAGTACCTCATTAACCCTTTTTAAGCGTAACCTGGATAACTGTGTGAGGAACAGAAAATGCACCCCTGGCATTCCACCTGTGTCCCTGCTTGATGGGGCACTGGGTGCTGACTTGTCAAGAACATGGGCTAAATTCTTGGCTAGGCTTGTAAGGGCCTCAGGGCCAATGGCTTAGTAACTTCCTATGATCCTATGGTTCTATAGAAGTGCAGGTTAGCAGAATGCACTGCTATGAGTCATCCATCATGGCGATGGAGGCATTCTAGTACCATATCATTTTCAGCTTCCATTAACTTGGGCTTACAGGTGGATGTGACTTTCTGTGTCTGTTTCTTAGCCATAGGCATCCTGGTATGTAAAACACTGGAATTAACAGCTAGCGTCCTACATGTGTTTTAGAAATATTATTAGTAGTGTAATACTAGTCGGTCATTTGTTATGCTTTCATAGAACATGACAGTAACATATATGAATCCACAGGTACCTATTACTTGATCGACAAGTCAAAACAGCGACACTCACATGTTCGACTCCACATCATCGACAGTTCATAACATCGACGTTTCAGGTAAGCGATCTTCCCCCTCACAGGACCCATGGTAGCACTCGTTTCACTATTAAGAAGGTAAGGACAATGCTGTCAGAGTACATTTTGAAGACTGACGTAAACCTTGCACGTTAAAAGACAGAAACAAGTGCTACCATGGGTCCTGTGAGGGGGAAGATCGCTTACCTGAAACGTCGATGTTATGAAGTGTCGATGATGTGGAGTCGAACATGTGAGTGTCGCTGTTTTGACTTGTCGATCAAGTAATAGGTACCCGAATCCACATAATAATCATATAGGTTCATAGGTTCATAGATGGTTTCTAGGCTAATGGCCCTAGAGCCCTTACAAGCCTAGCCATATTTATCCCAAGCTGCACAGGGGTAAGGGTCTATGGTAGTTAGTAATGACTTCCTTTTGACCTGAATGCTTGGCTATTGCATCTTAAGCACGATGACCTCCTTGTTCTATTTGTAATACCAACCAGAAATACTGTATGCCTTTTAATTTTTTACATGACTTTAGCCCAACTAATTTTCTTTAATTTTCTTAAATTAGTTAATATACTATTAACATTTAATAAAACAGTAAAAAGCTTTAATTTTCTTAGTCTTTATACCCTTACCTTTATCATTTTCTTTTTTTTTATTTTGTGCATTGTTTTAGTAATAGTATTCTCAGTTTATACTCCTCCCCTTCTTCATTATCACAACTAAAATCATGTACTTCAGTTTGTAAATACTTTATGCATATTTCTTGTAACAGCAGTTAACTGCTTTTAAAACAACACAGTACTTTGCCCATCCTCTCCCATATTGCCCCCTTTTGCAGACCCTTCACAGCTTTTTATTTACATTTTTCAGTTATATTTACATTTTAAAACATATCATCATTCACACCTTTACTAAAATGTGCTTGTTCCTTATTCTGATTGTGATTACCCATGATAATTTAGTTACCTGCATTTTACTGGCATTTGTAACTTCATGTTCTGTTGTCGAACACAGTCAAATAACAGGTGAACTTTTGTTACACTTAACAATAAGTTGGTTTACACACTTTTCTATTGTGCCCCTTTTTTCACATTGATTACACCAGCAAAAGGGACAAACACTGGTAAAATGTTACAAACTGACAAAGGGAAAATTCACATCTCTGTCATTCTTAATGTCTCAATGTCCCTGTTTTCCTTAACACGATTTACTCTTTGTAAATGACAGAATTTATTTTACTTCATATACAATGCAACCCATGCTTCTCAACCTCTGTCCATAACCATCTGTCATCACTCCAAAATTTGTCCTTAGAAATAATTCCATATTAGAATACTCATTTTCCCCAGTCTTAAATTATATCCCTATGTATTTTTTTTTTAATTTTCATAGCTATATCAGTTAATCTAACATCTTCCCAATGATTATGTCCTGCACACTGTGATAAATGCTCAGCAAGTGTACAAACCAATTGATGACTTTCAAATGCAATATTTGCAAGACTGTAACTACTAAAATGCACTAAGGAGCACAAATCAGTTAGTGTAAAATACAAAGGCTTTCCAGTTGTATTCCATAGTAAAAACTACACTAACTGCCTAAACATTAAAGGAGGATAAATAACACAAAGGAAATTAACACCACCACAATAAATCCACAACCAGGGTTGCCAACTTCAGAAAGGAAAGCCAAATGTCAACATCTCCAAAATATATATATATATATATATATATATATATATATATATGGGTCTACTTCATTTGATGGAAAGCACATTTCACTGAAACTCATTTGATACAAGTTTCATTTCACTGAAATTCAGTTCCCTGAGCACAATTCACTGAAAGCTCACATCACTGAAAACTCATTTGACTGAAACTCATTTCATCTAAACAGGTATATGTCCTCTTCCCCACTGTAGTGCGACCCTGGAGTTAGTATATATAGTAAGGGGGTGTGAGGGGTGGGGGCATAGCCCCCCCCCCACCTATTTGAAACATTGTAAATCATAAACATGCATACTTACAAGTCAAATAAAGAACTCTTTCCAGAAGATATTATATATACAAATTATGTGCGGGGCTTTCCCTCCCACACACTCCCTTACTATATATACTAACTCTAGGTTCGCACTACAGTGGGAACAGGGCATATACCTTCGGATGAAATGAGTTTCAGTCAAATGAGTTTTCAGTGAAGTAATCTTTCAGTAAATTGTGCTCACGGAATGGAATTTCAGTGAAATGAGTCTTCTGTCAAATGAGTTTCAGTGACATATGCTTTCTATCAAATGAAGTAGACCCATAAATATATCTATATATATATATATATATATATATATGTAATAATAATAATTATATATATATATATATATACATATATATATATATATATATATATATATATGCAATAATAATAATTATATATATATATATATATATATATATATAATGTCTAAATTTGAATGCAACTTGTACAGCTATCACCCCACTATTGCCTGGAATAGGCTCCCACTAGAAATCAGGACCCTTACACATCCTCAACAATTTAAGACAGTCACCAAAGAGCACTTTAAAAGTCACTGGTCCTGCCACTGCACTCTCCCTCCTTAACATCCCCTACTTCTCATACCTTAATCAACTTTCTGCCCTTAACTAACTCTTCTCACTAACTCTCTCTAATCTTCCTTGACTACTCTTTCTACTGTCTTCTAAAATATATGAAGCAAATTGCTTCAAAGAGGCATTCTGTTGTAATTGTCTTGCATTCGTGCAACTACATCATGATAAAACTGGGATTTTGTAACCACTTATCCCAAAAACTGTACTTATGTTAATGACATATTTCTTTTTATACATCTTGAAATAGTTATGCTATACTCCTGATTATTGACACTGTATAACATTGTATTGCTACTTAATGCCTTGTAATAATCCTGTAACATTGCTGTTTAATGCTAATTTATAATGAAAATTGTATAATATGTTGGAGCTTTTTTCCCCGGGTCTCCACTGAAAAAGGGTTCTTCAGCTCAGTCGGACAATCCCGGTCAACAAATGTAAAATAAAATTTAAAAAAAAATATATATATATATATATATATATATATATATATATATATATATATATATATATACATATATACATATATATATATATATAGGTGTGTGTGTACGTATATATATATATATATATATATATATATATATATATATGTGTGTGTCTGTGTGTGTTTGTGTGTATATATATATATATATATATATATATATATATATATATATATAGATATATATACACACACACACACACACACACACACACACACACAGACACACACACATATATATATATATATATATATATGTTTATCAAACCACCAACAATAAACTGAAAACACCACTACAGGTGAATGCCGTAGTAATAAATCAACACCGAACAAAGTAACCAGTATCAACACCACAGCAGAGGGCATTAAATGAAATGTTTAATAAAAACAAACTGGTAATAAGAAAAAATCAAAAATAAAAATAAGATAAGAACTTTCCGGTGTTAAACCTTCATCAGAAATAATCATTCAACAATAGCAGAGTTGCATAAAAATATTTATCAACCAATCACATGCAGTATTTAAACGAAGTGTGAATTCGATTAAAACAGCATTGGTCAGATTACTAATGTCCATGGCCAATAGACAGAACATCCTAACCAAATAAAGTCATACTCCCATTGGTCGGAAAAGATCGTTCCATAACCAATGCATCACGTAAAAATACAAAAGTCATTAGAATTTCACATTGTCCATAACCAATGGTAACCAACTTCCTAGTCAAACGCAGTGAAATTCCTATTGGTCAAGATAGACTGTGCCATACCCAATAAGTATCAAGCAGGAATTGAAAAGGTTATTGGAGGTTCACATTATCCGTAACCAATAGCAGTCAACTTCTTAGTCAAATGCATTCATACTCATATTAGTCAAAACAGACAGTTCCATATCAATAAGTATCATGTAGGAGTCTGAAGATCATTGGAATTTTACAAAAACATTTGATGATTAAAACTTTATCACATTTTTTACATATTAATACCATTATAATCATGATCAGCAGTAAGGTTTTAGCCCCTGACCTATCAAGGCAGGCTTCAAAGGAATACAAGTTTTCAACCCAGGGGCTGTATCGGCTTGCAGGTTTTCAATCCATCTCATCTCAGCCTGTTCCATATATAAATGTATGTTACCACCCGAGATTTTCTTTAACAACCTGCAGTACTGTGAATAAGAGAAAATGAGACTTGTTGGCCAAGATATGCTTAGTGAGAGGACTTTTGTTATTCTTTAACCTTATGTCACTGATGTGCTTTGGAATTCATTACCTTAGCTGGTGGTTTGTCTTGCCAACATAAAAACAGTCACATACTTGACAACAAGCAATATATACCAAGTTTTTATTTTTACAGTCTCTGTAGGTCCACAGAGTATAAGATCTGTTTCATTATATACTTGCAACATGTACAAGATCTGCATGGGGTATGTGCTTAATCTGTCTGTCACTGGTAGCTTATTTCTGACTAATCTGTGACAAATTAAATGTTTAAGATTTGTATTACTTTTAAAGGACAATGGCTTATGTCCAACTAAATGTTTAACATTCTCAACATTAGTGAGGATTTTCCAGCTATTTTTAATAACATCACATACAAGCTTTGGTCATGCATACTCTAAAATGTAGTCATGTTAGGGTTCAGACAAGTGTGAGTCAGCCATATCACCATCTGTTAGGTAAGCTAGTCCTTTCTGTCATTGTTGTTGAACACACATACATTACTTATATATTGCCAGATTTGAACTCCTCCCCATCTATGTACACACTCTGTAAAACTATACATTACTCACTCACACCATAGGAGAGTTCTTAGTCACCTACGAACCTATAAGTGTGAGACAGAACACATTTGAAAAGATGATTATCATCACTGGGAAGCAAAGCAAAAGTTTGACCTAAAGTGAATTTAAACCATTGTGGAAGCATTCTTCGTGTGTAAATGTTTCTCCTTAGTGGAAGTGTACACACCAAATCTGTTGAATAAGCCATTCATACTTACCACTATAGTCACACACACTCATTCCTAGATTCAAGCACCTGCCTGGCTAAGTCCAGAATCTAAAGAACATTGTATCAACTGCCAGCACCACAGGAGAAGTCTTAATGCAAGTTCCAGACAATACTTATCTGAAGTTTACATGACATATGTTTGTGCGAATGTGAATGTGTTGTAACATACAGACAGAACAGCAATGTGATGATCCCAACTCACAACATACTGTTGCAATAAGTCATACATGACATCATTCACATAAATGTTTCTGTTGTGAATGATTTCTGTGTGTATGTCACATTAAGTTGTGTTGAGCTGTTATGTGATGGGTGATAGTTAAAAATGTCAGCCAGTGGATTGTTACCCGTGCATTCCTGACTTTTTATCTCAGGATCAGTAAAATAAAATTCTGGTTTTATTTTAGGCATCATTAACACATCTGTGCAATGTGTGCACAGTATGCAAGGTAACTACAAGCTATACATGTAAAACATATAGACAGAAGTCATTAATACACTGCAAGTATGCGTTCAATTGTACCACTTCATTGGAGCACACTTAGAAGGATAATATGTTTCTTTATAAAAATGAGTTACGTTATAGAGTAACTAGACATCATCACATTGAGCGCTTCATATGTTGACTACAAAATGCCAATAAATCATTAACAAGTAATACAAGCAATTGGCATTACTTTCAGTCTGCCACAATTGTATACTGAAGAACACTGCTGCCAAGCTCATTTACATGGGTGACCACAAATACTAGCATGTGTGTAATTATTTAGACTTAGAATGGGAAGTGGCAGTGATCCACAGTACTGCATGCCAACCATCCGACAAAGTAAGAGTACAGTGTAAAGACATTTCTTTTTCTGAGCCATTTCAGCCCATGTGTAGGTTGTGTTAATGTTTTGTGTGTCTTCATTCCAATTTCTGTCATGGTCATTACAATAAAGCATTCAAAATATGTAGCAAGCAGGAGTATATCTCTCAACTGTCCAGATTTTTGCATAATATCCAAATGTTTATATCATATTTTTGGTTTGTTCCTCATAATATTTGTGGTTT
Organism: Protopterus annectens; assembly: GCF_019279795.1. NCBI lineage: Eukaryota > Metazoa > Chordata > Ceratodontiformes > Protopteridae > Protopterus > Protopterus annectens. The sequence continues at coordinate 627,142,567 of NC_056730.1, read as the reverse complement.
TCTGCCAAATCATTGAGGACTGAAGTCATTAAATAATAACATACATTTATACTTCAGACTTCATATCCTTCAGAAAATGCATACTAATGCAAAACCTATTATTCTAGAAATGTCTAAGTTTATGAGCAATATTTAAATTGTCCCTAATTTTGAAACTTTGTCACCACATTACTTCTGTCTTTGTCCATTTCCTGCACTTAGAGAATGAGGAGTATGAGCTTTCTTTTAGCTACACTAAGTTACAGTTTCTGCTATAAGGGTAGTTTTATAAATACAATTTACTTTCTGTCTGTTTGTGTTTGCACAGGGCACTGCTAACTACTACATGTAAAAAATGCTTGTTAAGTGTAATGCTGCAACAAAATAACAAACAAATTACCTTGAAAAAACACTTGCAAGTAATAGGAACCTTTAAAATGATTTAAAGGCAAAATCAATAAATATAAAAATAAAACAATAGCACTCTAAACAGTTGGCTGAAGTGCAAAACAATAAAACAAATCTCTTATTTGCAAAGGAGAGAGCAGGATTAACTCAAGACCCCTTTAGAATGTGGAGAGGGTTTCAAACAGATAGGACCTCTTGGAAAATGAGCAGGAGACCATTTGTAGTAAGGGTAGCAGACCTATTTATTTATTTATTTGTCTGTGAGTATTAGAACTGCTTTCTATTTTACCTGCTTCATTTTGTTTCTGTTTTAAGAAATCTGTTGGGCTTGTGCTTTTATTCTATGTGAAAGATAGATAATTACATTATCCAGGCTGTACATTTCACGTTTTTTCATTGGTTAAATTGTTTCTTGGGTAATACTTAAATACACAGTGAATTTTGGGGCCTTTGTCATTTTCTGAAAAGATGTCAAACTGGCATAAACTAAAGCACTGTTGCTGATTACCAGCTTAGTGAGGAAAGTAAACATATATTTTTTGTCTGTGAATAATAGAGATGATTTATGTTTTAATTGCTTCAGTTTGTTTTCTGTTTAAGAAATGTGCTTGGTTAAATTGTTTCTTGAGTGATACTTAAATACAGAGTGAATTTCTGAGCATTTGCCTTTTTCTGAAAAGATTTAAAACCTGGTGATTTTAAGCTGCCTACCCTTACTGTAAACAGAGATTAATAAGTTCCTCCCTTTCTTCACTGTTGTTGATATCTTGAATTATTTTTTGCCTTTCTTTGTGCATATATTGAAAAAAATGCATTATGCCTGTCATTGTCTGTTCTACTGATTTAATTGCTCTGAATTCATTATCTTACTAGCTGTTGGATAAAGTAGAGTGTTTTTACACAATAAAAAACTTGTTTTTACATCAAGAGGTCAGTGAATTTTTCTTCAAGTGTAATGGGAGGTACCCTGGTCAGAAATAAGTTGGGAAAACACTCGTGATTTTTGCATGTAGTTTTATTGGCTGGAGGCTTATTAATCAGCTTATCTTGTTTTTAGTGCCTTTATAAATTCTGTACAATTGAGTGGTGCTTGACTCATTGATACAAAGTGAAGTACTTTTATTGAATAATTTATTATTAATAATCATTTTAATGAATAATCACACTTTTATTAGCATGTTGATATCTTTAAGTTTGTTTGTGGTAGCATTTCATATCTTTTAGGTTGGTTTATGGTAGCATTTCACTCTAGACACTCATTTACTCTGCTTTTACATTTGGAGTACTGGGATAATTCTAGTGGCAGTAGGAGTTTACCTGGCCTATCTGAGCTGGGAAGCACACAAAAGGGCTGTACGTATTTTTTTGCATTTCTCTTATATACTATGACTGTACTCTAGCAGTTAAAAAAAACTGCACTGTCTGCTGTTGCTTTAAGTAGTTAATTGCACTGTATTTCATTGTATCTTTTAGTTGTAGGGTTGTTGTAGGTAGTTTAAGTGATCTTGTTATACGTTGGCTCCAAACCAGCTATTCTACAGTAAGAAGGTATATTTTTCTACACCCTTGTGACAGAAGTGTGTTGATCTAATATGTCTGAGTTGGTGATTGCTGGTAGAAGGTTATTGTGTGCTTTCATGATTGGTAGTTAGGTTAAAACTTGGCTCTGTTTGCTCATTTTTAAGCCTCGTGCTTGTATGGTGCTGCTCTTCATGCAGCAGTGCTTAACAATGCCCTGTATAGATGCAACAATTTAGAAGCTCAGTTTTTCCCTAAAGATCTGTCAGTGAAACCCTTCTAAGCTTTTCTGTTGCTCTAGGAGCAGCTTAGTTGGCACTGAGCAGCACTGCCTTACTGATCAGCCTTAGCCTATACAATGTATAGGTCCCTCTTGTAGTCTCGGCGCTACCAGCACAGTCCTGTCACATTAACCCATTCACTTCCCCTAATAAAACATACAGCAAAAGCCTGCTATCATAGACGGGCTGTTTCCCATCATCTCTCTGGCCAGCCTGATAGACATGGGCATCCTGAGGCAATTTAGCAGTTGTCTAATGTATACTGACATCCACTTACTCCTGAAACAAGCAAATACTTTATGTGAGAAATGTAGTTACACTATAAAATTGGAGGTAAGACTCAGAGGCCTCCCAAACAGAAATCACTTACACACATAACAACACAAAAACAACCACAACACATAATAACACACATACCAGTGTCTCAACAAATAAGATCATAAGGCGTAACACCACAAAACCTAATGTATTGGTCATAGGTGAGTCCATTGTGAGACATACAGATGTTCCCCTTGCCAGGCTGAATAAAGAGCAGGTTATGGTTAGCTACCTGTCAGGCACCAGGATCCATCAAGTCACTCAAGCACTTGTCAGTCCAAGAGGATCCAATATATGTCAGCCTGGGAAGACATGGGTCAACAGGCTACACTGCTTTACCAGAGATGGTCTGCACCTGTCTCCCCCTGGGCTTTTGGATACTGGCAAAGGCAATAGCTACCCCTGTTGTGCCTTTTTTTAGGCAGTGTCAAAATAACCAACCTCATAACATAACAAAATCCTCTTTAGATAAATTCAGGGTACTGCTGTTTAATCATAGGAGTCTAAACAAGAAACTGCAATCCCTGGAAGCACTTTGGAAGATGTTGATGCATGTGCAGTCACTAGACATGGTTCATAGGCGTGGAAATCACCCCAGCTGTGCAGGACTACAATGCCTTCCATATGTTCAGACCACAAACTGAGCATGAAAGAACCAAAGAAGGAGGTGTATCCATCTTCATTAAGGAAAAGTACACCTCAAGACTGGTCACACAGTATGACTCTCTTGAGCTACTCCATGTCCAATTAACTACAGAGAAATACCACAAAACTGAGGAGAATAAACTAGTAACAAAGCACAGTTCACCTGCTGAGAAGTCCAATCCTTTAATGTAAAATACAAATGATGGCGCTTTTTTGTCGTGCATAAAAAAACACTTCATCAGAAAAATCCCCACTAAAACTGACATATTTTATAAAAAGCTTAACAATGAAAATTTTACATTAATAATTCAATTAATCAATAAAATTCTTAAAATCCTGGCATTCTAATTTTAAAGAAACAAAGACATATTGGTTTGTTATATATGTATATATACACACACTTCAAACAAGTGTGCACTATCATTTTGTTTTGTTTGAAGTGTGTGTATATATACATATATAACAAACCTTAAAATTAGAATGTTATTGATTAATTGAATTATTAATGTAAAATTTTCATTGGTTAAGCACTTTTTATAAAATATGTCAGTTTTAGTGGGATTTTATCTGATGAAGTTTGTTTTTATGCAGACGAAAGCGCTCATCATTTGTATTTTACATTAAAGGATTGGACTTCTCAGCAGGTGAACTGTGCTTTGTTACTAACTACAGAGAAAGTCAGCTACCACATCATAGCTACCTATAGGTCCCCCACCATAAAACAGGAAAAGCGTACCATACACTTGGACTTACTAAAGTCACTTGCCATACAGCCCAATACCTTACTCATGGGTGATTTTAATTAGTTTGCCATCATCTGGGAAACATACATGACCACAAACATGCTAGCTCAGAGGTTCTTGGACTTTGGCAATGTAAATGCTCTGGAACAACAAGTCAACACGCACACCCACAAGAGGCTCAAATGTCCTCAACACAGTACTAACTAACATGGGAGAGCATTGTACTCCCCTCCTATTTGATGTCCTCCCTGGTAAGATTAGACCATAAATCAGTCTTATTCGATGATGTTATAAGACCAGACACCCCATCAAGCTCATGCTTAAGATTTTTTTAAAGATAAATTACCTTCATACTAAGTGATGCTATAAGAAGTTTCAAAGCCCCCCTGATCACAGATAACATGGACTCCAATGTAGTGATGTGCACCAATGCCCTGTATAACAACTTAAGCAGTTGTATAGAATCGGCTGTACCTGACCGGATTAAAACCAGATCTTGCTAAAAAACAATCCATCCTGGTGGACCCCCAGTATAAACAGACTGTACAACAAGAGTTAGAAACTAATGTCCGAGAACAAAAGGGAACTGGCTCATCAGAGGAAGAAATCCCACTCTAGTTTAAACAAACAAATTAGAGATCCTCTAAAGCTAATTATGAAGCAAAAATAGCCTCCCTAGCCAAGGATAATCACAAGGCATTCTTTAACTACACCCAAAATCTCAAAAGGAATACCCAGCAATGCTTTGAACTGGTTGTGGATGGCACCACCCATACTCAACTGGAGGTAATAGCCAACCTTCTAGCTGACAGATTTGGGGCAAACTTCTCCCCCCGTCCCCTCCAGTCATCTCCCAAAAGTAAAGTATACCTGCCACCATTCCTCAGCCTATTATCACAAGAGAGCAGAGGGGCTCATCAAGGCGAAAAACACAGCATCAGTGTGACCAGACAACATCCCAGGCTGCCTTTTAAGCAACTTAAAATATGACCTAGCTGACCCACTTGGATCCCTATTTAACCATGGCCTGCAAAATGACTGTCTTCCAGGAGAATGGAGAACAGCAACAGTAATCCCTCTGCACAAAGGGGGAGCATCGATTGACTCTGGGAATTATAGCACCATAAGCTTGACTAACCTCATCTACAAGGCCATGGAAAGAATCATTATGGACATTATTAAAAAGAACATAGGTAATCTCCAAACTCTGGACCCAACACAGTTTGGATTCATTAAATGTAGATCATGCCAGTTAAACATGATTGACTTCTTCAAAAAAGTCACTAAGGCCCTGGATGAGGGAAAGATAGTGCATACCACCTATCTTGAGCTAGTCAAGGCATTTGACACAATCCTCCACTTAGGTATTATAGAGAAACTCTCCCATTTGAGAATTAACCCCTAAATTGCCAGATGGGTAACTGACTGGCTTACTGACAGGACATATACTATCAAAGTGGGTGACTTCACCTATAGCAAAAAAACAGACACGAGTGGCATACCACATGGTTCTTTGGTGGGCCCCTTACTGTTTGCAATTTATTTCTCAGAAGTCCAGGCAAACTTGAATGCCCTGTGACTGACCAAGTTTGCTGATGATTGCAAATTGGGAGCAATCATTAAGTCCAGCAACTAAATTAATATACTAAAGACAGGGTTAATGCAGACAAATGACTGGTGCAAAAGCCAAGTATTAAAACTAAATGCAAAAAAATGCATTATTATTCCCTTTGGGAAAGCTGACATCCCTGCTAATTACATTATAGACACCATCACCCTAAGTGTAGACCCAATAGTACATGATCTGGGTACTCAAGATGATAACAATTGGAACTTTGACTGCCACGTATCCACAGTAGCAAGGAAATGCTATATGGCACATCTTATAAGTAAAGGCATATCTAGATCTAAGGATGTTATAATTCCATTATACTCAGCCCTCATCAGACAAGTAATCGAGTACAATGCTCCCTTTTGCATGAACCTCACCAGACAGCTGTGACACGTGTAGAGACCACAGAGGTTTCTCACCAAGAAATTACAGTGTACACAAAGCAAGTCTTAGGCGGAAAGACTGAAAGTCATGTCACTCTATTCTGTCTTCTACATGTTGTTAAGGGGTGACCTGTGCCTGGCTTACAGGGCAGTCTCTGGCCTGGCTGTGATGGAAATGCTATACTTTGATTAATCAAACTGCACTTGGGATTAACATGGCTAGCCTTGTAAGGGCTCTAGGGCTGTTAACCTATTGACCTTCTATGAACCTATGAACCTATAAAGGGCATAAGACAGAGACACGACCCTTTAGAACCACAACAAGAGAAGGGTGGGAGGGTTCATAAAAATCAAACTACAGCTCTGAGCTTATCGGTACAATTTCAGAAACTTTTAACTTACTGTCTCAGTGGAGGCTGAGGCAAACTCAAAGAACAGGAGATAAACAAGTAGCAAGTTAAACAGAAAGGCACTGGAATGCAACTTTAAGCAGGTATATACAGCTATAAAGAGTACTGAAGCAGAAATCCTGGAGCAGAATTCATAAGATTGCTACTACTGCAATCCCACCACACACTAAGGCACTTACCAGTAACACTTTTGTGGAAAAATTATGTAAAAAAATAACTAAATGAGGCTCAAGTCTGGCAACAGATCACAGACCTGCCATAACTGTGAATGAAGCTACAAGACTGAAGCTACAGACTGAGTTAAAAATACCGAAAGTTACCTTTTACATGTAATTCTACGTATGGAAATAGAAGTGCAGTATAATTTACAAAAAGTACAAATTCTTGTAGTACTTAAATTTCCCACAACTGCAAATGAAACTACAAGTCTAAGGTCACAGAACATACTAAAATATGCAAACAGATAATATTTTGACTAAAACATGGAAAAAAGCAGAGAAGTACAAAAAGTATCACCACACAGGTCACTATAAGTGCAACTTAAAATATTTAAGCAGGATTTAAATAAAAGCTTTTTTTATTCCCCTTTAAAGAATAGCTTGTATTTCACACTTTAGGGCTTTTCACACCTCTCAGAGTCTTGAAAAAAACACAGAATATGACAGTGGTGATAATGGGGAGCAAGCAGATAGCAAGACACTGGGAGAAGAATAAAGAAATGTGCAGTATAGTGGTGGGACAGCACTATAGCTAGTCACTTCTTCACAAGCTCACAGTGTATTTCTACAAAGAATTTGAGAATTTGGATAGTCACACCATAAAGGGTACATAACAACTTAATAAAACTGTGTGGCCAATTTGACCAAAATTTGACCAAATTAAGTTTGTCATACTGGAGAGCTAGGTATGGGGGTGTAATTTGTTTGTTTGTGGGACAGATTCCCATGTCATTTTTTTTTTTGTTTTGGAAAGAGGGGGACATTTGGGAAGCTAGTTAGGAAGAAGATGAGTAGGTATGTGTTATGGGTTAGGTGATAACTTCAGCCATACAATACATTCAAGACAGTCAGGAATGGTGATGGACAAGAGGTTGGGGGACACTGTGATGAGGGATAAGTAAGGGACTTTGGAGGTGCATCTCCACCCAAACTGAATACAGTCGGAATCTAATTTTCACCCTTAGAACTTATACCACTGTCTCCTGTCTCAAACAGCTGTGGCAGTACCAGATCAGAGATTTGGTACTTCACTGCAATATCCTTTCCATATGCCTGATGCAAGCACTGAGGCCCATCTCTATTACCTCCTCCACCAGCCCTGTCATTTATTATGAGGCAGCATAATCACCACCTCCACTCCACTGGCAGGTACCACTGCACCTGCCCCCAGGATAGAGCAACCTAATACAGTTGGTGGAGGTAGTGCAGGGGTTGTGGATGCAACACTGACAGCCTGTCACTGAGAGATGCTGGGTACCTGTTTTGGCTGCGGTGGTACTAATGCAGCCAAATGGGAGTGATGGTGGCTTCCTGTGTGGCCAATTTAGCTTCCCATGCTGGTGGTCATGTTGCAGCAGGAATGATAGTCTAAATATTATAAATGCACAAAAGAAGGAAAGGTATAGAGTGAAGGCCAGGCAGTAGAAATATTATAAATGTCATGTATATGTCATATTATACCAGTCAATGCACATTCCCACATAAATAATTAGATTTGTCACATCTACTGTTACACTAAAGCTTAATCTACTCAATGTTATACGCATTATACACATTGTGTGACTATAACAAAACTGGTTTATGCATTATAGGTCATAAAATGTGTGAACTGAGTACATTTTTATTCTAAGTAATTGGCTGTATAATAATCATAATATACCATTTGATAACCTGTGTTTACAATCACTGTTATTATGAAATGGAAAACATTCATAAGAACTCATACTTACCACATGCCTCTCTAAGGCATTGCATTCTGTCCTGATGTGCTTCTCTACTTTCTTCAATATGTGCAGAGAGTCTTTGCACATGTGAAATAAATTTTTAAATTTTTGCCATAGGAGGTGAACTGTTGTTCATTGAATGGCATCACTAGTGGCACAGGCTTGCAATGCCAAACATTGTGCAAAGGAGAAAGCCAAAAAAAAATATTTATTCATGTCACAGTGTGATGATTTCTGAACCTTGTGGCTTTGTAAAAGTAAAATGTTTACAGTAAGGATCCATACTTTCACATAGATGGCACCTTCACAGGATTTGATCCCTGCACCTATGGCATTTCATGGAAACACTGACATAATGAAAAGGTTTTCCACCTAAATGTTTACACACATTAGAGAATGTCAAGCACATGTGCTCCGCATTGTAATTCTAACATTTAGATGCAGTGCGCAGCATATCACACAGCTGATATTTGTCCTGTTGCAATACAATTGTATAAACATGATCCTTGTAGAAGTGAGAATAGTAAAGCATGGGAGGTAACAAATAAATACCTTAAAGAAAAGATTTTTTGCATTCCATTTGTGTGCAAATTTTCAATGCATACATTGTTGAACAAACATACTTCTTTCTTGTAGTATGTTGAAAAATAATTACTAAATGGCTATATATACATAGCGTCTCAATAATTCTGTTGAAGTCATCTGACATTTATTTCATGGGGGTCAGGAAACACATTCATGTGCACAGAGTTCTGTAGTATTAAGGTAAAAAAGGCTTAAAGTTGAGTTGTCACTAACTTGAATGATTTGAATGATTTATCTATGTTTTCATTATGTTGCCACTTGTCTGCTAATGATTTTTCATTTTCTGCTTAGTAGCCATATATTCTTGTTTGTTTGCTTCCTTCTGTGGTTTATACATTTTGTTTGGTGGGGTTGCATATGGTATATTTCAATGCTCGCATCGTTGTTCCTCTGATGCTAGTCACTGACTGAATACGCCTATGTTACACCATTCCTGTCTGTTCTATCCCATCCACCACCTTTGATACCAAACGGGCAATATTGTGAGATAAAAGAAGGGATTCAGTCTGAAAATGATTCGTTGGAACTGGGTAACAAGCAGACGGAGAACATTACATCGCCTGAAGCCGAATTTACATTTGATTTTAGTTTATTTCATTCTCAAAATGAAGCTCAGCGTTTGGGAGCGAGACCCAAGCATAAGCAACCAGTTAAAACGTATTTAGCTATCATGAAAAAACAAACTGAACTTCAAAAAGGTACTGTTAGCAACAAAATAATTTCTAGTCCCTTTAACAAGTTTAAAACTGTTGAAAAAAGAAGAGATGATATGGGACATAAATACATTAGTAATAAGCAGAATTATGATGTTATAGATAACTTTTTAAATTATGAGTATGATTTTGTCTATGAGAATGGTCATTGTAGTGTGGATGACAAAAGGAAACACTCATTTACATCTGTGGAGTCTGTAAAAGAAAAAATACAAATGTTAGGTAGGAAATTGTTCAATATGAAATGTATAAAAATTGATAATGCTTATTTAACAAAGTGCCTAACCATGCATATTGTACCCAAAGGAATTAGGTTTTTTAAATTACCTTTGGGAATAGAGTATAATGCTGAAAATATCTGTGCATTTAATAAAATGTTTGATGATTTTGGGTACACATATATGAAACTATTAATTAAGAATAATGATGCTAAACTCTCTGCATTATTAAATGAAATAGATACTTTGAATGAAGATATATCACAAGATATTGCTTTTGAACAATGGAGAGATTTTATTTGAAACAATTTCATACAGCTGAAAACAAAGCTATAAACATCTATAACAGGAAACAAAGGAAGATACAACGAGATGTAGAACAATACAAAATAATAGAGTGTACATATGGCCACATGATAAAAGAGTTAATGAAAAAGAAAGATTTTTACATGATAGAAATAGATATAGGAAAAATGAAGGGGAAGAAAATTTTCAAGGGGGCAGATTTTATCCAGCCCCGAAACAGCAATACAGAAGGGAATATTAAAACAAGTACCTGTCATTCACCAAATCAATACAGAATATACTAATATAGGAAACAATACACATACCAGTGTGAATGATAGATCTAAGGAAGATGAGACATTAAAAAAGGTACCAGCAGTTGGAACAAACATAAAGATAGTAGAAAGAAAAGGTAATTATACCTTATATACTTATAAAGGTTTTCAAGTATACAATTATACTGAATATGCAATTGGTCAAGAATTTTTTACTTTATTCAGTAAAGGGATGAAATACATACCCACATCAGGGTTTAAACTAGTTGATATGATTAAGGAAATAAAAATGTATTGTAGAAGGTTAAATTTAGCACTGGAATTTGGACAAAATGATGAAAATAAAGATCACATGACAAACAATAAGTTAAAGAAAAAAAGTTCTTATATTCCAGTGGCAAATGCACAAGTTGCCAATTATGAAAAAATGGTGTGCAAGGATATCTATTGGTTATATAATAATATAAAGACTGTAGATGCATATAAAAATGCAATTGAGGACAATTTGACTAAAAATGAACGGAGATGTCTGGAATCAATTATGAAAAAGAAAGAGTTAAGAATTATGAAGCCAGACAAAGGAGGGGGTATTGTAATTTACAACAGTTTTGATTACAACCCGGTGATACATAATATACTATATCTTTCTGGAAATTATGAAGTCATTTCTTTAAATCAAGTCAACATAGGTCACAGAAGAATAGATTTAGTCATCGAAGAATATTTGATAGACAACAGGATTACAAATGAGACCTATAATTTCATTAAGAACGATTTTTCTATAGTAGCCAATATAATAGGCATCCCAAAGGTACATAAATGTAAGGACAACCCTCCTTTTAGACCTATAATATCAGGGTCCAAATCAAAAACATTTAACTTGGGTGTAACTATAGATAGTTGGACCAAACATGTATATGACAATATTCCTTATTTAATAAAGGATTCTTGGCATTTTTTGAGCAAACTTACGCAGGATTTATGGAATAGTGGATTGGTTTTTGTGACAATTGATGTCGTTGATTTATTCTCATGTATTCCCAAAGAATGTGGTTTGGAATTTTTTAGCAATAGTTTGAGGGCGTATTCAAAAATGTCATGGGAGAAAATTAGTTTAATTGTGGACATGATGAGTTTAGTTTTAGACCACAATTATATTCAATTTCAAGGGGAGTTTTTTAAGCAAAGTAGAGGGGTAGCTATGGGCGCTTCTTGTGCCCCCATCTTAGCAAATCTTGTAATGGCAGAATGGGAGTCAAAATATGTGTTTCAAAGTAAATTTTTCCACCACATAGCTTTATATGTTAGATTTTTAGATGACCTTTTTATTTTATGTTATGGTACACATGATGAAATAATTTCTTTTATTAAATATATAAATGACACGACTGATTTTTTGAAATTTACATACAATATTAACAAAAATGGAATAGCATATTTAGATACATACATAAGTCATACAAGGTATGGCTTTGAATCCAAAATATATAGGAAAAATACATTTTCTAATGATTATATAGAATATAGTAGCAGTCATCCACCATATATTTTTAAAAATGTGGTAAAAGGACAGTGTGTTAGAGCAGCACGTATGTCATCAAGTAAAGATATAATGGAAAAAGAATTACAAACAATATTTAATATGTTTAGTAGCAGGGGTTATCCCAACACTATGTTAAATGATGTAGTTGGATATGTTAAACGACAATGGGGCATAAAGTTTTTGCCTCTTTTAGGTACATCATACATTTGCGTTAAAGGAAAAGATGTGAGGGAGTCCCCAGTAGCATTTAATAGAGTGTGTGTGATTATGTACACACCTTTTGCAAATCATATAAAGGATATATTGAATAGACATTGGGATATGATAACAAATACTGAAAGTGTAGCCATGGTTTTGGGCAAACAACCGAAATGTGTATTTAAAACTGCTCCAAATATTAAAAAATTGTTAGAGAGGGCATCATACATCGAGAAATGCAAGAGTACTATTAAGGGAACTTCGAAATGTGGTTCATGTAGTCAATGTAGATATATACATGAATCAGTAAGCATTAAGTTAGAGAACATCCACAAGACATATATAAAATGCAGGGCAGGAAATTGTAATACACAACATGTAGTTTATCTTGCCACCTGTGTAGCCTGCCCAGCATTTTATATAGGAAAGACCGAGAGGAAGTTCAAAAAACGTATATACGAGCATTATTATAAGATACAGAAAAATGATATGAAGAATGCCTTATATAAACACATACACAGCAGAGGACACGATCACACATTTAAGTTTTCCATTATTGAACACATTGACCGTACCGAAAGAGGAGGTAACTGGAAAGTTTACTTAGCATTACTGGAAAGCAAGTGGCAGATATTTACTGACGCCACAAGATTTCCAGGCATAAATGATAGTATCAGCTTGAAACCTTTCCTAATTTTGGAATAAACTATACATTTTGCATTTTCAAATGTAATTTCAATGCAACATAACTGTGTTTTATATTTATTTTAAATTTTTATATTTGTTTATTCTTTATTATTATGGTTAGTCATAATTAATTGCTATGTTAAATTGTATGCACATCATTGGGAATTCCATATTTATAATACATTTATATACATTATGTTTCTTAGCACTTTATAATGCATTTCATTTTATTAATCTATTAATATTTAATATTTATTAGCATGTATCATCCATGTGTATAATGTATTTTAACTTAGTCTATTTTAAAATATATAATATATTTTTAATATACATTTATCTATAGTTATTATGTAGACATTATCAGGTTATATTTAGTATTCGTGGTGCAGATAGTTAATTTTAGAAGGCATAAGCATTTATGTACTAGAATGTATCTTTAAGAAGTTAATTAGTTAATTAATTTTTTGGCACCAAAACTGGGTATTTAAACTATGGTAAAGCAATAACAGTTGGTTCTGATGAAGTCTGTGTGGAAACAGATGAAAGCGCTTAACCATCTGATATAATTCTCTGGTTTTTATGTGTGGAATATCTGTGCATTTTAAACAATAAATCTATCTTGTTCGAGCTGCAGCGTAATTATTCTGCTTAAGGAAACCTTCATTCTTTAGTCGGTGGATTCTATAGTAGTTTGCACTATCCAATATTTGTTCTCTGCTCTCTACCCAAAAATAGCTGTCAACAATCTTTCTAACTTCAGCAAGGATTCATTCCTTGCATCCCTCCAGGCTTACAATTGGAACACACTAAAGCTCCTACCACTGAATTAAACTGTGCGCCACTTTACAGCACTTTTTAAGCATCCTAAATTCTTATGTCCCACTTAGGCACAAAATATGCAAATTTAACACAGCCCACTGGATCACTCTGCTTAACAAACAACACATGCACTGACAAGATAAAGCATGCAACCCTTGGTAAAAGGCTAAGATCCCAAACAACTGACAACATTATTATTACTTTCATAATAAAGCTAAACCCCCAAATAAATCCAGACCAAAAAAAACTGATTTTGTTTACCAAAACAGTTTATGAACTAAATCCCAGAAATTGCACTGATCTATAATTTCTAAACTTTTAAATCCAGGCAAAAAACTTTACAACCTACCCCCCCCCCTTCCCACTGAACCTAACTTTCATTGTAAGTCGTACTTAATGTAAGTTGTACTTTTAACACTTAACACTTTATCAATATTGCTACTTCTGTCTCTCTCAAACTCTAAGTGCAGTGCAGACCCAAATCCAACTCCCACATGCCATTCTGAAACCACTCTTGTTTTCAACCCTGTCCCCACCAAAACCATCAAATAGTACCACAAAAAAAATAAAAGTTACCACCACAGTCCCAGATGACTTCCCTACAGAATATCTAAAAGTAGCAGCTTAAAGCTTACCTTACTCTGACTCAGTCTTAATTAATAGATCACTCCAGTAAATACACTTCCCCTCTGTGTGGAAAATATCCTTCATCCTGCTACACACAAAGGTGGTCCGCTTTGTATATTTCAAACATCAGACTTCTAGTTATTATATCATCTACTCACAAATGGTCACTTTCCTCCTCAATAACAATCTCCTCTCACCATGCAAGCATGTCTCTGTATTATTTTTTAGAAAATATTCTTTTTAATGCATGAGTGGCAGAACATAGCCTCCAAAACTATACAATTTTTACAAAACATTTACTTTCATATAGGTGTACTTTGATATGTGTCTGTTATAAACTTATAAATGCTTTTATTTTAATAGATGTTTTTGCACATTACAGCAATAACTTTGTATGTGTGTAACCATGGAGCTTTACTCCTCAGGACTCCATAGAAAATAAGTTTAATGTCCAGTCAGATTTTCCCAGTAAACCATTGTTAATAAACAAATACATTTTCTGTAGCATTTTTGCTGTTTTTAGCTCCAAATGACTTCATTACAGCCATCAAAATGGACTTGAGATATTATGAAAACTTCTCAGAAACCTAGATGCTTTGGATTCAATGTCTTAGTTGTAACTCAATGAGAATGGATTTGCTGATAATTGAAAATGTATACAGCATTCAGTGTCCCTTCATAGGTCAGGTAGGATGAGTTAATAGTTCAAATATTTAACACAACCTTAAACAGGATGTCAATAGCTCAATTGTTCTTTTGAGATGTAATCCTATCATATTTTGAGCCCCCGACACAAAAATATAAAGCATTTGTTCTTTACTCAAAATCAGGGTATTCAGGGATCAGTCAATAATTAAGTAACCAAACTAAAACACGATATTAAAGACAACGAACTCTATAGCTTATCAGATTCTTCAGTAATACATATAATTGCTTTTGGAATCACAAATATTGGTGTCAGAGGCAGACTATTAATGGAAGCAGATCTGTCACTGGAGGATTTATTGATATGTGTTGAGTAGTAACACTTAAAAATACTCAATATAAAATATTTTTAAAAAGTTGGAAACTTGCAGCATAAAGGCTACAACTGAAAAAAATATGCAGCTGTAGCCTAGAATTGCTAAAATATTAAAAAGAAAAGTAAAATGTTGTTGATCTAATGATACTGAAGACAGGGTTTGTCACCCACCCTGCTTTCCCCAACAAAATACAAAGGACTAATCATGGACATTGCATCAGTTTATCAATACATACATCGATTTGTTATGAGATAAAACAGAATTTATCTACCAGTAAAACCATATAACTCTGGACAGTATAATATCCCAGTTACTTGAAAGGCCTTGTTGACTGGATGGCAGAAAAGACATCCCAAAATTTTCGGCCTGTTGCCACCCAACTGAGTGGCACGCCAATCATGCCATCTTTAGTAAACAAGCTATTAGCCATTTGCAGTTTTGCAAACAGCTTGGTCAAATATTCTAAAGATTGGAGTGGCCCAAGAAAGGAATCAAGAAATGAAAAGAGGGGTTACCCATACTGCAGTCATCCACCCTGCTGCCCACAAACTAGCTTGTTCCACCCACTTTCGTGGTCATAATAATTTGGACAATTAAGCAGTCATTAACATATGGCTTTATAAAATAAAATGTATGACTGTACCAGAAGTTAAAATGTACTTTGAAGGGGAATCAGTGTCAGGTTTTAAAAAATAAACTTTACAAATAAGGGGACAAGTTGAGATTAAACAAATTACAACTCATATTAGAAAGGTGTATGCCATCTTCTCTAAACCAAATATGGTCTCTGTCTGAAAGCTCTATGGTCAATGATAGCGAAATCCGACTTGAGAGCAGCACAAGACACATTATGATTCAAAAATGTTTCGGCTGTCTCTAACATTGCATGACAGTCAGCCAGGAAGTCAGCAGTCTATGAATTAAATGTTGTAAAATGATTAGATCTCTCCAAATGATAGAAAGTTCTTCACAGCAAGCAATGAAACTTGATCCTCCCTGGTGTATTTTTGCTCTGCTGGCTGCCCATCAAACAAAGTATTTAGAAGACCAAAACATGTAGGTGATCTGAAAGCAAAGAAAAAAATCATCAATGTGAATAAGAGCAGCAACCCAGAATATAAATAATAAAATTTTAAATTTCAGTCAAATAAGAAAGGGAGGACCATCTGCCTGTCCACTAATTATCTCTATGGACTGATCTTCAGAAGCTAAATCTGAGGCTCTGCCCATACTAAAAGGATGGGAATAATAACCATTGGTTGTCAAGCACTGAGAGCATATGGCTTTATGTAGACATTCATCAAGATCTTTGGGCATTAACTAAGACACCTTAGGGAAAAGAAATGTCAAACTATCCATATTAGATGGGTAGAAAAGTCTATGAAGAGTAATAAGTCAATACAAGGACAAATTAAGGGAATTGATGACCTGAGGCCCAGAGCCTGTTTGCTCAACCTTGGACTTGTGAATCTTCATAATAACAGCATCATCAACCGAGGATACACAGCACCATTTCAATCACTCGAGTAATTCACTATTACAAAAGACTCCAACATGCAATCAGTTCCATAAAGTAGCCCATAACTGCATAATTAGATGATGTTGTGTGAACACCTACTAAAATGGATTTCAAGTGAGATTTCCTTATCGGGTATAGAGTGTATGAATAATTGTGTGAGCTTGTCCCAACCTTTTAATAGTCTAGTCACCAACCACTGTTTTTATTTTTTTTATTTCTTGAAACCCAAAAGCTCGTGCCAGTAAACCAGGTGCTAATAAATGCACACTAGGAGTACCAGACACTTCACCTTCAGAGCAACGAGCTGTAAAATGGCACAGTATTAAATGAGCCAACCAAATTCTCTCTTCCTTTAGATAGCTCATTTAAAATGATTTGAAAGTACTGACAGCTGCCTGGTATGCCTTCTTGGTATTAGAGGACCAAGAATTCCAGCAAGCACAGAAATTGCGCTATTCTTCTTGAGTCATCCATTCTTCATCTGGGATCAGAGTGGAGAAGGCTGATACCTATGGAGCAACCTGCAACATTTTGAAAATATGCATACAAGAGAGTATCAGGAAGCACATTATGAATATCTTGATGTGCCCAGCAGAGAAGGACAAATTAATACATACACTGTGGACTACCAAAAGCCTTAATACTAACTGAATCCACACAGATCTCAATGACCTTTTGTTAAAAAACAATGACTTTTTGTTCAAAACCTACACAAATAGCCTTGTTATCAGACCAGAAAAAAAGACATACGTTCTTATTGCATAAATCATCCTGCCACACAACCACTGAAATTCAATTAATTCTAGAAAGGTGATATCCCTTTGTCTATAATTAGGCAAAGAAGAAAGCCAGGATGCAGAATCTCATTGTCCTTTATACTAAGCCTCTATGTTAAAACCATCACATTTATGATTAACTGTATTGTATCACATTGTATCACTCAACACCCATTTGTCCTGCCAAAAGGGTCTACCACCAAAGTCTGACAAAAAAGATGGATCATAAGCAAAGGTATGATTTCACCCATCTTTTAACTTTGTGGTATTTCTATGGCCCACCATGCAACAAGTTATGTAATGATATTACAATTGTCTTTTTACCTCTTGCTGCTGCTCTGCAGGTGAAATTTAAAAGACCACACAGCTCCAAAACTCACCAACTGTAACTTTTTTTTTGTTGCTGATAAGAAAGAACTAATGCAATAAGTCAGGCATTACACCTTAACCCATGGTATTCTAAAGATTCATAGGTTCATAGAAGGTTACTAGGGTAATGGTTTTAGGGCCTTTACAATGCTAGTTGTGTAAAAAATCCATGTAACCTAATTGACCATAGATAGATGATCATTGGCAAAGGGATTCTGTGATCAACACTGACAACCTGTGTCCATGAGGGACATAGGTGCCACCCCCGAGGTGAATTTACAGTCACCCATCCGATTGTCAAGGTTGCCCAAGAGGAATCCCCTTCTACTTCAAGTTCCAAAAATGTATGTGTCTTAATGGAATCTTCTATTTCATGGTGAGCTAGTGGCACCCAAATCTGGTGATGCTACTCCTGAAATGTAAAAAGTTTTCCCCTGGTACCAGTCTCTTCTCCCATGATCAAAAAAAAAATCATCTGAATAATGTACATCATGCTAGGAGAGGGACCTCTATTAACAATTCCACTACAAGACTGAGCTGAATTTCACCAAAGGTGGCACATGCCACTGAACTGCCCATAGGCCTAGCCATGTTGATGTAAGAATTGCCTTAGGTGCCAATCCTATGAGCAAATGGAGAGAAATGGAAGGCAGATTTCACATTCAGTTTGCCAGCCAAAGTATCTTGCTGCTTATGAAAGTCCTTTAAGAAATTGACTAAAATATGTGATTTGCGGAATGGATGATTCTCAAACCTTTTTGGAAGACCTAAAAGGATGTACCTGTTTCTGGTACATTGTCTGGCAAACCACGTCACTTGCCCTGTGGGTTATTAAAAAAGCTATTCCTTTTGTTACTATCTTTAAACTAGCACTTAACAGGAGAATGGCTACCGATCACAGTGAGAATAAATGCATGAAAATTTATAAGAAGACCATATACAACTACCATCACTGAAAGCCCAGCAGGCCTTCAGCCTAGAGTCTACTTGATCTTCACTAGTGTGGAATGATAATCTTGGCCTGCCAATCATGGCCGGTAACCAGGTATCACCATGTCATTTTTTTCCACTTGAGGTGTTTGTTAACTTTCTTAAGATTCCCAAAGTTTTGATCATACTATCACCAAGCTAAACCTTCCTTCATGTAGTGTACTTTACTGGTGACAAAACAGGCCTAACGTATGCTGTCAAGTAGTGTACTTTCCTGATGATTAAAAAATAATCAAGTAATGATAGTCCTTAGCAAAATTCATTCTCAGTAGTAATAGCTATAAAGTCAATGAAACATAACACCAGATTATCCTATGATTTAGTTCTAAGATTTCTCAGATGATGTTTACCTGAAGCTGCCAAGGCAGATACTAGGTCTTTTACTTCCAGACTGTCAGAATCCATGATACATTGGATCCCATCTGGAGCAAGCAAATCAAAAATGTCATCATAATCCCCATGCCAAATATTTTGTTTAAATGAACGTGGAATGTGTGAAGTGATTGCTGAACCATGCTGGCCACTACTCGGATTAGGCCCCAAGAAACAAAACTTGTGAACTGCCCAACCTTCTTGGTCTGAGCTACCTTTCTTTACAAGTTCATTAGTTAACAGTAACAAACAAAAATTGCACATACAAAGATTAGGGTTGCCTACATTTCCAACACCTTACTCAGAACAAGCTTCTAAAGAAAAGTGTAAATCTCTATCCAAAACCAATTCAAACAACCTGGATCTATCTTTCTCATTAAATGCAACAAGTAAAGTCTGCAGATTTTTATTCATCTGCTTGCTGGGTCTACCCTTCCCCACAACCCAGAGGATCCATCTGTGCCACAATACCAAGGAAGGCTGGAATACATGTGTCTCCCTCACTTGAGTGATTAATATCCTTCCTTGTCATTTACTTCACTCTTTTTGATGTATGGTTCTTGTCTACAGCTGCTGAATCAGATAAGTCATAACATAATACAAAGAGGGGCTGCTGGCAGTTATCTGATTCAGCAGCACTAGACAAGTTTAAGAAAAGATTTGGCATGGGGATTACATGTACATTTTTATTTGGTTGATCCAGATTGGATCCACTGTAACATAGATTCTGCACCAATTGCTCTACTTATTTCACCAAAGATGGCTTGCATCTCTCATTCTAAGGCTTCCACATACTGGCTAAAGCTGTTGCTGCCCCCATACTACCTTTTTAGGCAAATGCCAGCTAGATGTCCCATCCTAAACAACAACAAAAAAAAACAAGACTCATGCAGTATCAAGGTAGAGCTGCTCAGTGCTACGAGTCTAAATAAGAAATTATCTGACCTTGAACCCCTGCTACATTTGGAGTACATTTATGCATGCATTATTACTGAAACTTGGTTTTAAAGTGCAGAAAACACTTCCTCTGTACCAAGGTTTGGCATCTACCACACCTTCAAATTCAGCAGGAAATGGGGTATCCATTATTTAAAGACCACATTACCTCCAGGCGGATTTCTAGCGACCCACAAAATAAACTTTTTGTGATACAAATCACATTAAATAAAACTAACTCCATAAACAAACCATAGCATGCTACAGAATCCCTTCAATGTCCCCTGAAAACACTGTTTGATTCCTAAATATACTGTATGAACTTCAAATATACAGGAACTCCATCATCCTGGGAGACTTTAACTACCCTTCAATAAACTGGAATAACTATACTTCAAACGTAGATTATGCCAAAAATTCCTTGACTTCATAAACAAGAATTCCCAGGACAAAATGGTTAAAGAAGACATTAAAACTCAGTATATTCTTGAATGGATCCTTACAAATATAGCATCTGTATGCACTATCCCACTGGTATACCCTTCCCTGTTTAAGTCTGATCCAAAACTGGTAAACTTTTTTTGCAAAATCCCCAAACCATCAGATGTAAATATCTAGATTTAAAGACTTCAGAAGTACAAACCTCCAACAATTCTATGATGAAATCTCAAAATCCCAATTTAAGTATAATCCTCAAAATGTTAATATGGCTAGAAGTTATGCAGAAAAAGTTTACACTTACCTGGATAAATGTATTAACCTGACAGTTTTTACTAGAACAAAACAAAATGGAAAGTTCAAAAGCAAACAAGCCTGTTGGTCCACATGCATAAATAAGCAATATGGTAAATGAAAAAAAAACTTATTAGAATATACAGCAAAAGAAAAGATCCACAAAAAATATCAAAGGCACTGAAAAACATCATCAGGGCAGCATAGGCATCTCGTGATTTTAGACAGGTTCCTATCACATAGTTGAACTTGTATATGTTCGAACCCCATATGGTCGAGACCATAAGTTCGAACTTGTACAAGTTCGAGCATTTAAATGGAAATTTCCATAAGGGGAGGTTTCCATTCATTTCAATGTGGTGCGATCTCTGAGTTGGTATATTTAAGTAGTGGGGGTTGGAGTGCAGGGGGACTAATTTTGTTTTTACTTCTTTTTTTTTTTTTTATCACTAGTGGATGTTTTGTAACTTCGAATGGAATGGTTTGAACATTCTGTGTTCGAAGTTATAAAACTTCGACTATGTGATACAGACCCAATTTAGACTATCACTTGAAGGTATAGATAATTATAAATTCATGCGATTATAGGATCATAGCATCATAAGAGGTTACTACGCTAATGGCTCTGGGGCCCTTACAAGCCTAGCTAAGAGTTTATCCCTAAAAAAGAAACCTCAGTCAGCATCTGTCATTCCTGTCACTAAGGGACAAAGGTGGAACCCCTGGGAGAAATTTGTGGTTTCCTATTCACTCATCAAGGTTGTGCTTGAAGAGGGTCAGCAGGTACTCTGTTTGACATGTATGGGAAGTCTATTCCAGAGATGGGGCAGCATCTGGGAGACATAGCTGTCTCCAGCAGGTTTTGTTGATGTTGCATATTAAATTTAGGCCTATTGAGTGGGGAAATGCAGGAGGAGTTAGACTTACAGATATGGAGCATCTCTAGTAGGTCAGGGTCCGATATTACTTTGTAGGTGAGACACAGATCTCCTCTGAGCAATCTATATGATACTGAGTAGAGTGATAGTGATTTAAGCCTGTCCACATTGGATAGGTGTTGGAGTCCATGGACTCTCTATGAGATGTACCAAGTAAAAGGCTTTTCTGGCCACTGCATCCACATGATGGTCGAATGTAAGATTGTTGTCAACCTGGGTACCCAGGTCTCTCACCACATGTTGTGGGCTTAGGGGGTTGCCACTGATGTGGTAACCAGTAGGGGCCATGTTTTTGCTGAATGGTATGATAATACATGTTTTACATTTAACTTAAGGCCATGACTTTGGCACCAGTTATTTGTAGCTGTGAGACCCTCTTGCATGATATTAACATCTTTAGGGGAGTCAATGACAGCACTCAGCTTACAGTCATCTGCAAACTTGGTCAGCCACAGGCCCTTTGTTTTTGCCTGGACCTCTGAGAAGTAGATGTCAAACAGTAGGGGTCCCAGGACAGATCCCTTGGGAAATCCACTAGTGACAGGTCTGTTATCGGAGGTGGTGGCACTTATTTTGACCTTGTGGGTCCTATCGGTGAGCTAGTTGGCCACCCACCTGATGAGATAAGGATAAACACCAAGTTGTGTTAGCTTTTTGATGATGCCCGAGTGAGGGATTGTGTCAAAGGTCTTTGGCCAAGTCAAGGTAAGCTGTATATACTGACTTTCCCTCATCCAGGGCCTTGGTGACAGTCTCAAAGAAGACAAACAGGTTCAATAGGCAAGATCTGCCCCTGAGGAATCTGAATTGGGTGGGGTCAAGTTCTTGGAGATTGCCTATGTTCTTGTTTATGAAATCCATAATAATACGCTCCATGGCTTTACAGATCAGACTTGTCAAGCTAATGGGGTGATAATTTCCTGGATCAGTAGTGGCACCACTTTTGTGCAAGAGGATGACAATGGCAGTTCTCCACTCTGCTAGAATGAAGCCTGTAATTAGACTGTGGTTGAATAGGGTGCTCTATGGCAAAGCTAAATCTTGCTGGAGATGGTGCAGAATACAGCCTGGAATACAATCAGGTCCCATGGAAGCTGTGTTCTTTGCCTTGGATAGGGCCTTTAACACTTGGTCTATGGAGATGTGAGGTGTGGGACAAGTATCAGGAATGTTGACTGGGCCTTTGGGGGAGTGATAGGGGGTGAAGTTTGCACTAAACTTATCAGCTAGCAGGTTGGCTAAGTCAACAGAATCAGTGTAAGTGATATAATTAAGTTATAATTAAGTACTAATTTGGAACAAACTTGGGCTCTGCCATGGAGGTTCCTAATGTAACTGAAGAAGGACTTGTGGTTTCCCTTTGTTTCAGAGTCTAGTTTCAACTCATAATTGAATTTGGAGTTTTTACTAATGATCTAATTTGCTTGTTGAGGTGGAGAAGGGGAGTTTTTCCAATTTGAATTTGTTTCTTTTTACCCTTGGAAAACAGTTTCTTCCTTTTGTTGTAAAGCCTGTTGATAGAGGATGTCCACCAGACAGGTATGTGTTTCCTTGAGGAGCAGGTTTTAGTTCTGTTGGGTATGGTTGAGTCCATGCAGTTGTACAGGTGCTTGTATACTTCACTGGCATATTGTTCAGCATAGTTGTTTGCATCCTCTGAAGGGGCAGTGGTGTGAAGCTGCTAATACCCTCCCATAGGAGGTTTTAGTCAGCTTTTGAGAAGTTTTGTTACCCAGGTTATGGCTGAGGAGGGGAGATGCAGCAGTTATCCATGTTGGTGAGAACCAAGTCCAGAATGTTATCTCCCCTTGTGGGGGTGAGACCAGCTGGTCTAGTGCATTAGAATTAATGAAGTCAAGGAATCATTGGGTGAGTGCATTAGTGCAGGAATAGTTCACCCAGTCTATGGTGGGGTAGTTAAAGTCACCTAGTATCAGGGTGCTAAGGGGTACCTTGATAGAGTCCAGTAGGTCCAGGTAGCAGGAGTGGGGGTCCTGAGTCATGGAAGGGGCTCTATAGCTGGCTATAACTTGGATGGGTGTCTTTCCAACTGTCAGTTGTACCTGGAGTAATTCCAGTGCATCATGCTGGCAAACCAGTCTGGAGGTGTGCCTGTCCTTAATGTAGATAAAGACTCCACCACCCTTAGTCTTTCTGACCTTGTTTTCGGGTCAGAAAGTGTGGAATGACATATAGCCTGGTAAGGCAGGGGTGCTGTCCACAGCCCTGAACCAAGTTTCCTTGACTGCAGAGACATTGGCATCTTCCAGTGCAAGGAGCTCCTCCAGTGAGTGCATTTTCAGGTTAAGGCTCCTAGCGTTGAGCAGCATGACATTCAATTTGCTTTTTGCCAGATCTTTCATGTTGGAAGATTTGTTTTTGGGACATAGCCTAAAAAAGTCATAATGTGTACAAACCTCCAACATCAGGAAATTAAGAAACAGCACCCAATTCATCCTTACTTACATCAGGAAATAAAGTAACAGCACCAACTACTACTCAAAACACATTTAAAATGGCTTCCCCTACTAAGATCAAGTAGATATTGCAAATATATTAGTTAGAAAATTCACTGCAAATTTCAACCCCAAGACAACTATACAAAACCCACATATTCTATAAAATCTTACCCTCCTCATTATCACAAAAGGACAGTTAAAAAGTACTTTTCAAAAGAAACAAAAAATGTATTTTCCATGGCACCTGATAGCATAAATGGCTGCCCACTGATCGGCACTATACATCCATTAGTGGACTCACTCCTATGGCTATTCAACCTGAATTTGGTCACTGGCCATGTCTTCTAAGTATGACACACAGCAGTTGTAATTCAGTTCACAGGGGTGGCCTCACTATAGACCCAGGAAACTACAAGCTTCATCTGCAAGGCTGTGAACCGGCTCAGAACTAACATGAAAAGCTGTGATATTAAAAAATCTTATAAGGTTTGATACCCAGTAGTTTGGCTTCATTAAGAGTAAATCTTGTCTAATTAATCTTGTAAACTTCTTTTAGAGCATAAAAAGTTTGTGAACAGTGTCATGCTGTCCATACATCATAGCTTGACTTTGCCAAAGCATTTGGTACCACATGCGAACAGAATTAACAAGCTACGTGTGTTCCAAACCAATCCCAGTGTTATCAGGTGGATAGCAAATTGGCTGAGGGACAAACCCCACACAGTGACGGCAGCAGGTGCATCCACAGAGAGCATGAAAGTCATCATTGAAGTCCCTCAGGGATTTGTACAATTTATTTATTTTTATTTATTTAAATTTGTTGACCGGGAGTGTCCGACTGGACGTGGGTCCATTTTCAGCGGAGGCCCGGTGAGAAAAGCTCCACAGTAAAATAAACAGACATTAGTTACATTGGATTTCATAGCAATTAACAATTTAACATAGAAATTACTTACAACATATTTACAGATGAAGAACATAGTACATCAGTAGACAACTAGAATCTTTATCTGTGAAGTACATAACAGGCATTAACAAATGTAACAATGAGAAGTTCCTGCTGTATAATAAGTACTAGGCTTATGAGCATCTGAGCTTGCTATCATCAAGGTAGTTAGTGGAGGTGAAAGAAAGGTAGTAGTTGGATGGGGTGGATGATATTAGAGTGGGAGTTGCAAGGGCATAGCCAGCATGTTTTTAGGTGCGCTTTTAATAAAGTTTTGAAGTTGGTGCATGATGGTACGGAGGTAATTGTGGGTGGGAGTGAGAGGATCTCTACTATTTAGCATGTACTTCTCTGATCTCCAAATGAAGCACAAAGCTCTCTGGTTAACCAAGTACGTCCATGATTGTAAACTGAGTGACATCCTCAAACCCACTTCTGACATGCAAAAGCTGCAATTTGAATTTACACATGTCAATAGCTGGTGCACAGAAAACAAGCTAAAATTGAATCCTAAAAAATACTATACTTTTGCATTTGGTAACCCTTGCCTCAACTCAACTTATAGTATAGACAGCACCCTACTCCAAAAGGAAGATGATGCAGTGTTCAGTCAGGAGCAGCTGATCACAAAAGGTATTCCACCCTAGATCCAAACAAGTTCTTACCCCTCTATATTCTGCACTGATTGTGCCATCATAAAATACAATTTTGCTGTTGGGAGGTTACTCTCTAAAAAAGATTATAGGATTAAAAGACCTGAGCTTCCAGGAGTCTCACAAAGCTCTGTGTCTGTGTTCAGTGCTTGATAGACTCCTTAGGGATGATTTGTGCCTTGCATTTTAAACCATTAGGGATCTGACAGTCCAAGATCTCTTATAACTACACAAATCAAATGGTCTTGTGAGCACTAGGACCAGAGATCTCAACCCGATTAAACAAATAAACAAATCATAGAGGAGATGCATTCATCATGAAATGACCACCCTTCCTTTGGAACAAATTTCCTCTTCTGATCAAAAAATATGACATAACATCTTCCTGAAAAAGACAGTTTGACTTTTAGATGGGTATTCACAAATTCACCCACAATGTAACTGTTCTATCACTCCTTGTAAAAATAAGGTCAGATTTAATAGGTTCATAGGTATATAATAGGTCAATGATCACCAGGGCCTTAGAAGCTTAGCCGTACAATCCAACCCAATTGTGTCTCTATGTATCAAGGAGATTTATTAGGAGAGTGTATATTAGTTAGGAACTTTCTAGAGATTATGTGGGGGGATATGTTATTTTTGGCATTGCTATCTGCCTCCATCCATCAGAGACATGGGAAAGAGACCCAGGATGAATTTCCAATTTCCCATCCATTGGTCAAGATTATGCTTAAATATGGTTAGGGATTGACTCTGCTTCACATACATGGGGAGATTGAACCAAAGCATGGGGATCATCTGAGACACATGTCTGTCTCACCAACATGTCTTATTAATGTCACAAGTAAAATTTAAATCCTTGGGTCTATTGGGTCTGATACTGTTCATTTTGTGGATTTGCAAAAGGTTCATCAAAGCTTGATCTGTGGATGTCTTGTATGCTAGGCATAGATCACCTCTCAGTAACCTGTATGAGACAGAGTATAGAGATAGGGCTTTAATGAAATCTGTATAGAACAATGTGTTTATAAATAACACAAGGCTAAAACCAAACACCAAACAACTGCAAATAAGAAGAATAAAAAATATAATGATCATAAAATAACACTAAACTTTGTAAGTGCTTTCATTTACAATGAATTTAATCAGACTAATAAAACAAATGACATTCAATAAATAACACCATATGACAAGAAACAACCAATCACATTAACACTTTAATTTCTTCCTCTTAAGATACACTCTGAAATTTTCTTTATCAGTAAGACCAGGAAAATTACATGCATCCAATTTTAACTGCCAAAGATATTCTCTCCAATCAAGTTCATCATCAGTATGAAATCTTGTATTAACATTGTTATCATAATCCAAAACTGCAAAAACAAGATTCTCAACTTTGAATTCAGCATGGCTTTTAGAATGTCTAGCCAAAGCATTAGTCATGTCATTCCTTCTATCTGAATATAAGTGCTCATAAATCCTGTGTAGTAGTTCTCTACTTGTTCTGCCTATATAAAAAGAATTACAGGAAGAAGAAACTGCCACATAGGTTCATTGGTTCATAGGCAGGTACTAGGCTATTGGCTCAAGGACTTAAGTAATCCTAGCCAACAAGGTTCCCGGCTTACACCACCCAAGAAAGTTAATTTCCTGTGCCCCTGTCGAGCAGAGCCACAGACGTGATCTCTGGGGTGTATTTCCTATTTCCCATCCACTAATCAAGATTTTTCTTGAAGAGTGCTAATGAGGGGTATAGAACTCCTACTTAACTAGTACATCACACTACAGCATTAAGCAGTTATAGGATGCACCACAGAGCTTACTTAAATTTTAGTTCATAGGTTCATACTAGGCTAACTGCCCCTGCGGGCTATTTTAAGCCTAGCCAATTACCCCATGTGAGAACCAAGCCCTGCACCTTGAGTTCATAAGGTAAACACCTTAACCATTTTGTCAGCCTCCAACTATAAACTTAGATCAACACATGAAATAACCTAGAACAAGCTACTTTTTGCCCCTAATACTTAAAATTTGTCCTTCTTTAATAGTTACAGTAATTACAGGACTGACATTTAAACATGCCTTTTTTACTTGATACAGTTAAAGCATTCAGTCTCCCTTGAAATAAATTTTTAAAACTGGCCCATTTACGCCTAACAAAAAATGGCTTATTACCTATTATAGCTGAAGTTTCAAGAAACCCTTTAAGAAACCTCCAATTTACAGTTATTGTTCTTTTGGTACAAATTTCATCAACTGAATTCTGTAAAATCAAAGATAAGTGAAAATCTCTGTCATCACTAATGCTTCCCATACAATCTATTAATTCATTGGAACGTTCTGATCTACATGGCTTAAAATTGGAAATCCTTCCCT
This sequence comes from Protopterus annectens, assembly GCF_019279795.1. Classification (NCBI taxonomy): domain Eukaryota; kingdom Metazoa; phylum Chordata; order Ceratodontiformes; family Protopteridae; genus Protopterus; species Protopterus annectens. The sequence goes on along the minus strand of NC_056730.1, from coordinate 627,114,290 downwards.
TCTTGACTTCTGTTAAAATTTCATTAATCAGGTTAAAATGATAAGTTCTACATAAAAACTTAATACATAATGACGTAGGTTCCTCATCAAAAAATCAGTTGTTAACCTGTTGACTCTAATAAACTGAACTTTGACTATATTATGTTTAAGACTCAAAAAGGATGCATACTTGCAAAATCTAAATATGAATTGCTTTGTACATCCTTTGTAAAAATCTTAATTGATAAAAAATCATTTGTTTTATCCATTTACATTTTATGGGATATAGGAACACTTGTATTCTAGACATTCTAGAAGCTGTGTTGAATTCAAAGCTGAGAATCTTGCATATTCATCTATGTTAAAAATGTTAATACAATGATGATAAACTTGACTGGAGAGAATATCTTTGGCATTGGATGCATTTAATTTTCCTGGTCTTAATGATAAAGACAATTTAAAATTATATCTTAAGAGGAAGAAATTGAAGTGTTAATATGATTGGTTGCTTTTTGTCACATGGTGTTATTTATTGAATGGAATTTATTTTATTACTCGAAGTTCATTGTAAACAAAAGCACATACAGAATTTTTTTATTTAAGTTTTCCTTCAGTACTATTTTATGATTGTTTTATTTTTTACAATATGTTTATACCCTGGATCTTCCTGCTAAAGAACCTTTGGTGGGAATTGGTAAGTTAAATGGCCACATAGCAGAGATAATTCAATGTTGTGTTGCAGTGCATCACTCTGAAGGTAAATGCTAACCAACAGAGTTCTGTTGTTGTTATAGCATTCCCGGAATCTAGGTCAATATGTATAATGTGTTAAGAGTGCTGATTAATACTCATATTATGCTCAAATGCAGAAAGATGTCATTCATCATCTCTGGTTTTCACAAGTCTCATGATATCTAGTGAAATTAGAACATAAAAAAAACTGCATAGCATGTTCAGGAGGTCCTTACATAAAGCACCTGCAAGGCAGCAAAACATTTCTTTACAAAAATGTGACTTGTAAGCTTAGTCCAAACCTGGTTAAGTTGTGCACAAAGCCATTGCTGTGCTTTGAACATAGACAAATACATGTATGGAAGACTTATTTGGAAAGATTTAAAACTGAAATGGATTGTTTCAATTGCCAACGCCTGCTGAGAAGCTAGGAGAACTTGTGGCATGTGAACAGAATGACTCTGAACTGCAGTTAATGCACAGTGTCATAATATAAGGATGACCTGATAATGCGAAGCTCTGTGTTTTTAAAGAAGAAAGATAGGAATGAGCACTATCTTTCCATGGTGTCTGGTCTCAGGCAGAAGTAAGGCTATTAGTGTCATAGAAGGTAAGTACTACAGTATGGCATCAACAGTTTCTAGCACAGGTGGTGACTCAGGCCAAGATTTTAAATGCAGACTCTTCCTGCTGTATTGTTCGGTATAAAGCCATCTGCATACTTTTCAACTGTCCAGATTTTCACAGAATATCCAGATTTTTGCCTCATATTTTGGGTCTGTTCCTCATAACATTTTCATTTTCTGACAAATCATTATGGATTATAACCAAAAAATAATGACAGACATTTGAGTTTCAGACTTCATACTCTTCAGAAAATTCATGCTGACAGAAAATCTGTTATTCTATCAACTTTCTAAGTTTGCAAGAGCAATATTTAAAAATTGTCCCTATTTGCAAAATGTTGGAGCCCTGTGTGACAGTGGCTGCTTTGGATCCCATCAGAAAAGTGCATTATTTGTCTTGTTTTTCATCAGAAACTTCACGAAAATGAGTTACAGGGGCAGAAAATGAAGGTATATTAAACTACAATGCATTGAATCTGCTAGAAATTAGATCTGCAATCTCACCGTGCTGTTTGCATGAGTTACTAGTAGAGAGGCCTGTAAGGCAGAAATTAATACAAGAACTCCTAAAGCTAGGCATTTTGCTAGAACATGGCCAGGAAGGTAAACATCTTGCTAATTGTACATTTATCACTCCTGGAAAACACTTAAAAAAGAAAAGATGTGCAAGATCAAGAAAAAGAGGAACCAGAGAAGGAATTACTAACAGATTAAAAGATAATCCTCACAGGCCTGCACTGCCTTCCATACTTCTGACTAATGTACGCTCACTAAAAAGTAAGATGGCTCACTTAAGGCTGGAACTCTCTTCACAAAATAAGCTGAGAAACTGTTTTTTATTTTGTTTACCCAAACATGGCTAAGTCTCAGTATCAATGACAGCACAGTAACTGTAGAGGGAATGACTTTATTCAGAGCTAGTAGAATTCAATCTGTATGTGGCAAATCTCGAGGAGGGGGAGTATGCTTATATGTGAACAAAAGTTGGTGTAGTAACTGTGAAGTCATTATCTCTTTCTGCTCAGAAAATATTGAATTCCTGTCTGTAAAATGCAGGCCATACTATCTGCCTAGAGAGTTTAATGGAGTATGCATTACGGCAGGCTACATCCCACCCAGTGCGAACACCAAAGAAGCATTGTCTATTCTGTATTAGTCCATAAGTGACTTCCAAAACAGGACCTCAGAGATTGCACAGGTAATTTCAGGGGACTTTAATGAAACCCACCCAAAGATGGTACTACTCCACTACCATCAACATGTGAATTTTGCCAGAGGGGAGTGAATACACTGGATAAGGTATACACCAACATAAAATAGGTGTATAAGGTAGCACCTTGTCTCACATCTTGGAAACTCTGATCTTGCCAGCATGCTGGTTCCTGCATATAAACCAATGCTAAAATCTGTCAAACAAACAAGGAAAGAAATAAGGCTATGGCCTCAGGGAGCTGTTTCAGCCATGCAGGACTGCTTTGAGTGTATGAAATGGTCAGTGTTTAAGGCTGTAGCCCTATCAAACAACCAAATTGATCTGGAAGCATATACAGAGTTGGTTATAGCTTACATGTCAAAATGTGTAGATGATGTATCTACCACCAAGTGCATCACCATGCAAGCAATCTAAAAGCCGTGGTTACCCAGTAAGTTGTATGAGCTCTTAAAAGCACGAAATGCAGCATTCAGATCCAAGGACATGGAAGCCCTGAAAATAGCCAGAGGCTAACTGAGAAAAGGTATAAAGGAAGCAAAGAGAACCTATGGCAGAAAGATCCAGGGTCATTTCAATGATCAAAATTATTCCAGATGTCTATGGAGAGGCATACAGACCATAATTAACTACAAACCTGCATCAGCGTCTTGTGATGTCAGCATTGTATTCTTGAATGAGCTGAATAACTTCTTCAGCAGGTTTGATATGGATAACAAAATGGTGGTAAGCAAAGTCCCTGTTAGTAAGGATGAAGCAGTGTTGTGTCTAAACACAATAGATGTCCTAAGAACCCTGAGAAGTGTCAACCCAAGAAAAGCAGCTGGCCCTGATAACATCATGGGCAGGGTCCTGAAGAACTGTGTGTCAGAACTGGCACCGGTGTTCATGGATATTTTTAACACTTTGCTACAACTAGCCAGTGTACCAAGTTTCTTTAAGAAGATGACCATCATCCCATTATCCAAGAAATCACAGCCAACAAGTCTAAATGACTAGACTAGTTGCTCTGACTTCAACGGTGATGAAGTGTTTCGAAAGGCTGATTAAAAATCACATAACCTCAAGCATACCAGCAACTTTGGACACTCGGCAGTTTGCATATAGGCTGAACCACTGCACAGAAGATGCCATATCTCTAGCGCTGCATGAAACCTTGACCCACTTGGAAGGCAAGAACTGCTATGCCAGAATGCTTTTCATTGACTTCAGTTCTGCCTTCAACACTGTCATTCCTCAGAATCTAGCAAATAAACTTGTACAGCTGGGCATCAACACCCCATTATGCAATTAGATCCTAAGTTTCCTCATGGACAGGCCTCAAAAGGTCTGTGTGGGTGAGAGCAGTTCCAGAAGCGTAACTATGAATACTGGGGCACCACAAGCATGTGTCTTGAGTCCTTTATTATTCACCTTGCTGACACATGACTGTGTGGCCAGACAGGAGTCCAATAAAATCATAAAATTCACAGATGACATCACGATCATAGGTCTAATCAGAAACAGAGAGGAAACAGCTTACAGAAGTGAAGTGGAGCATCAGGCAGGCTAGTGCGATAGTAACAACTTAGCACTGAATGTCAGCAATAACTAGAACATATTTCAGAAAATGCAACTTTGGTCATATGTATCTTTTAAATATTTTATTCTCATTGATCATGTCTCTATCTATCTATCTATCTATCTATCTATCTATCTATCTATCTATCTATCTATCTATCTATCTATCTATCTATCTATCTATCTATCTATCTATCTATCTATTTATCTATCTATCACTATCTATCTATCTATCTATCTATCTATCTATCTATCTATCTATCTATCTATCTATCTATCTATCTATGTGTTTGGCTGAGTATTGAGTACAGAAAGGGAATCTGTGGGTCAAAGCTGTTAATTATTTTCCCAGAAAATATAATTTCAGACTTGTTATCTGGCAGCTTACCATACTTACAGGGAACAATTTCTCAATGACTGACTGACCATTTTGTTATATAGTAGTTTTCTTCAGAAGTAGATTTTAAAGTATTGCTACAACTTTTATTCACAATGAAAAATTAATACCATATGTCTGAAAAGAGAATATGACCAGGTCATAGTCTGGAAGAGATATTTGCTAACATATAGTACATTTATGAAAGTGGTTATATATCACTGTCTTCATTTGAAACAAGTGACAATTGTTCTGTAATTCCCACACGCAGTGCAGATTAGTGCCAACATTAAATGAACTGTAATAAGTCTTGGTAAAGCTTCTTTTAGTTGATCAGAGTCAATTAATGTATATCATGTCAGAAAAATGGTTGTGCTGTGGGAGGTTGCTATTTTCAATTAATGAAACTGAACTGCTTTCCAGAAGAATAAGTTTTGCAACCTTTATTTTTAGACATTGTTATTGTTACATGATCTCTGTTAAAAGTGGTAGACCTTGTTTAAAAGTACCATTCTTCTGGAATAATACATGTCAGAAAGATGATGACGCATATAATATCTTTAAATCTTTATAATTCAGGTCAAGAGTCAGTCACAGCATAACTGTTAGAGGAAGTTTTTTTTTCAGAAAATAGTCACTTTTGAGAAGCTGCATGTATATGGAAACAACTAGAACATCTTTTTCAGAAAATATAACTTTAATCATATTTATCTTTAAATATTTATTCTCATCGATTGTATCTATATCGATATCTGTATGCATATCTAAATTTATATCCATATCTGTATCTATATCCGTATCTATCTATCTATCTATCTAGTTATATATATTGAGAGGAGAAAAGGAGTTGTGGTCATAGTTGTATATTCTTTTCCCATAAAATATAATTTCAGTCTTGTTATCTGGCAGCTTACCATACTTACAACAGATACTTTCTGTCTGATTGAATGACCATTTTGTTATATAGTATTTTGCTATAGAAGCAGATTTTTAAAATATTAATACAACTTTTATCCACAATGAAAAATTAATACAGTGTATCTGATAAGAAAATTTGACCAGTTCATACTTTTGAAGAGATATTTGCTAATATATACTGCATTTATGAAAGTAATTATGCATCTCTGTCATTTGAAATGAGTGACAGTTGTTCTGCAATTCTCACAAGCAGTGTGGATTAGTGCCAACTGCAAATAAATACATTTACAGTGTTAGCAGGTCCATGACAAGAGGAGATTAACTCACTTAAATTGCATGTCTGTTCTTGCTAAAATAAACAGGCCAGTGACAGGCACCAATAGCTCATTTTGTGGTTGTACATGTTTGACAATGGCAGGAGCATGCTGCCCTCATCATGTGATGGAGGACAAAGGTGATAAAGGAGAAATTAATTAGAAAAGGAAAGGCTCATCAAACTTTAAGGACTTGGATACTGAAGTCTCATCTAATATTTCTACTGGCACAGAGGGCAGTTACTTCAGAGACTGAAACACACCAGAAAAAATATGTCATCAATCAACTATCCACTCAGAACCTATACTGATGGACTTAACACTGAAATGACAGATTCACCAATACTATTTAAATTATTGTAAATATTTTTGCAGCTACTGAAATGGTGACAGTGGAAGTATATTAACAGTAATCTGTACTGAAGGTCTCTGATATGCTGAATAGCTTAGGAGCATTTCATTAGAATGAGTCATATTAGTTTCTCCTGCAGGAGCTTTTCATCTGAGCAAACAACACCTATAAATGCAGATGGCAACAGGGAAAACACAATTTTGTCTTAACGTGTTGAATTCTCTTGTTAAGACAGATTATGATCTTTCATTAACTTGGCAAGCATCTACAGGATTATACACCAGAGTTGTCTGGTACAGCTCACAATGATTTAGAGAAACAGAATTAGATGTTGGAGATGGTACTATATTGTAGAAGATTGACTCAAATACATACTATCTCTCAGTATTCATCCATTTATTCCTTCTCTGACACTCACTTTATCCAATTCAAGGTCAGAAGGAAGCTAGTGACCACACTGGCACTCTGTGGGCACAAGGCAGGCAAATTAATTATGGACATCACATGTCCAACATAGAATGCACATACACTCAATTATAAATAGCTTTTCTACCTACAGGCAATTTAAAGTATTACTATTTTATGTAGAGAATGAAATTGTGATGTGGAAGAACAACAGAATTCCAGGGAAAACACAAATGGACATAGGAAAAGCATGAAGACATCAAATGGAAAGCACCATCCCAGAGAGGTACAGGACTAGAAAGCCAAGCACTGTAACACACCAGTCACTGCTTCACTGAGCTACCCATAATTAAGTGTGCTAAGTCAAATAGATAGATAGATAGATAGATAGACAGATAGATAGATAGACAGACATATAGATAGATAGATAGATAGATAGATAGATAGATAGATAGATAGACAGATAGATAATGTTAGCATTGACAGACTTGCACAAAAGCTGATAATGTTAGTATTGACAGACTTGCACAAAAGCTGATAATGTTAGTATTGACAGACTTGCACAAAAGCTAATGTTAGCATGTGGTAACATAAACTGTTGTACTTAATGCTTGAGCCAAATGATGATTTCTATTGCAAAGTAAAACGCATGGAGAGGATGACAGTAAAAAATTGTTGAAAGCCTATTTCAGCTTTAAAAAGAGATTATGTTGTTCAAAATATAGCTTTCTCTCTTGTTGCTGTATTTGTTCTGAATTTATTTCTTATACCGGAAAAGGCTGGTGACTACAATTTCCAATCAGTATATCATAAAACTGGCTGAATGGGTTTAGTATGTGTGCCTGTATAACATTTCCAAAACAAGGAATAATTTTCAAGACCACACACTAATATATGGCTTTCTGCTAGTCTCTCCCAAGCAACAATTCTACCATTCTCCTGGAAAATGGAACAAGCCAGACTTTGTCATATTTATTCTTCTAAAATATAATATTTGTGAGCCAGAATCAACAAAAGTTAGAAAAAGGAAACACATGGAAGTATATTTGAAAAAACACAGTCATTACTACTGTTGCTAATTCTATCCATCTATCTGTCTATGTATATATATATATATATATATATATATATATATATATATATATATATATATATATATATATATATCGATATATATAACATATATTACCATGTTTAGAAAAAAGTGATCATGCCAGAGTTGGAGCCATATGTATTTTGCCAAACTGTAATGTCTGTCAGGGAGCAGCAACAACAAGTGAATGAAAAAAAAACACATGGGTATATTAAAAAGTCACTACTACTTCTCCGGTCCATATTATAATATAAAAGTAACTGTAGGAGCAAGTTTCAGAGTCACTCATACAACTATGGTAAACTTGAGTCAACAACACATTCTTCTGAGCCAATGCATTGCAGAAATCATGATAATTTTCATATTTTCAGATTTTCACAAATTAATTCAGTTAGTCAAAGTCTAAAATAACTGGAGTGCAACTATGGAGGTTTTCTACCAATAGGAAGTGCTGCCCTGAAGGATCTCACTAGAAGCACCCCAAAAGACTGGCATGTAAATAGGGGCTTGGAAATATGTGGCTGCAATTGTTGCCCCCAAGCAGTTTGCCATTGTCACTTAAAGTTAATCCAGTTTGGCATCATTCCATGTTGATGAATCATTCATGCATTCAAGGCAGCGGCAGAAATGTTTGAGGCCATATAAATATTCAGCATTCCACATGTACGATACAGTATTAGAACAATGCTATGCTGAGGATGGATACAACCAAGGGAGCACAGTATAAAGCATTATATTTCTGAGGATTAGAGATCAATTCAAGGGACATACTATTAATAGCATTAATAGTGATTAACAGTCAGTAATGTAGCTCTATATAAATGGTAAGGAGATGTCGGAAAGGGCAACAGCAGTCTTTCAGGAATACTTAACTTTATGCAAAAAACACATCACACATATGAGCACAGGGAAGTATATATATATATATATATATATATATATATATATATATATATATATATATATCAATGCGAAAACAAGGATAGTACTGTAGACTATCTCAGACTACACACAGTTGCTTTCCCAAGCATCACACATATATTAAAACAATGAAGATAGCCAGTGGTGGCTGGTGACTTCAAATCAAAGGGGGGCTACAGGAGATAGCTGAATGCATGGGGTCAATGGGAAGGGGTGTGGCCAACTAGAAAGGGGAGGGGCTATGCTCAGAACCACAAAAACTAACTAAATACACTGCCCTGGGTGCCAAACCGTCATTATGAGAGTCCAATCAAGACAAAATTAAGTGTAGAAGAATAAAAATATTTCAATGCATTGGCTGCATGACAGCTTACTTAGTATCTAGATGGAAACAAAAAGGTTGTGAGGCATGAAAAAATAAATTACTTTTTAAATACATTAATGGAATGCCAGTCAAAATCAAGTATAAGAAAAACAAGCAGCACTCAACTCAAACCACTTCTTGCACTGCAGTTCTAATTATAATTTATATTCAGCTTTATTAAAGTACCAAGTAACATGCTGAAAGTAGAAATCTCTGATGCCCCCACTTGTAAAAATGTTTCTTATCCAAAAAAAGACCTGCTGCCTGACAACTATCTACTTGTTTCATGGGGAAAACATGATCAAAGTAAAAAATGAAAAGCAAACAAGAAATAAGCTCAAGATACATTGCTTAAAATGATTACTGTACACGTTATGGACCACACGATTGGCATTCTGTTTAGTTTACGGGTGAAGCCTGCAGAGATGACTGGAAGTCTCCAAGTGTAATGAGCTTCTTAAAATAATGTAATCCTGTCCTTTATTACAAATACTGTCATATGCATTTCAATACCCAAGGCTTATACATTATCTAGTTAAGTATTCTCTACATGGCAACAACAGAAAGGATTTCAATGTTGGCAGTTCTTTAACAGTATGCTTATTAAAGCTTACTTGCATCTTACAATCTCAGCCAAGCTTACCTGATGGTCATTAAAGTATTGCTACTTAAACACAGAGCAACAGGCACTTTGAGTAATGAGCATAAATCAACAGTACAAAAAAAATGACAGAAACCAGACCATTCTGCAAAAATCAAGGACAGATGAAAAGCCACTCTAGTAGTTGTGTCTACCTTGGATGGGGTGGATACTCTGCACATTTACACTGCATAACTACTCCTTGCCTTGCTTCGACACAACCAGAGTCACTACATGGGGGAGTGGGGTGCAACAAGTATGTCACAATTTGAAATGTCTCTGGCTGACTGTGATGACCCTGACACGTTTGTCATACCTCTCAACCTCAGAACAAGAAATCTGGACAAAGCCATACAAAGAAGTGGGACAAAGGCCCAAAAATAAGGACAATTTTTAAATATTGCTCTTATAAACTTAGAAAGATAATATAATAGGTCTTGCATTAGTATGAATTTTCTGAATGGTATGAAATCTGAAACTCAAATGTCTGTCATTATTTTCTAACTTCAGTCTTTAATGATTTGTCACTAATTTGCCAAAAAAACACAATTTTATGAAAAATGGACCAAAAATGTGATGTAAAAATATAAAATAGCCAGACAATACAGCTGGGAACCTGTCAAATAAGGGACACTCTAATATTAGTACTGCTAACTTGAGCAGCTGACAAAATAAAAGAATCTACATGCATTTCTGAAATAAAAGTAATCTATAACTCTGATTATTACAGTTATTTCTTAATTGTAAACCTTCCATGTTTTCTTCCAAAATTGCTATTTTGCGGAGGGATTATTAGGGGGAAGAGCAACATATTGAGCCAAAATCAGGGACAGTTGAGAGGTTTGGCTATGCCTAATTCTATAAAGCAATTTATTTGCATGTACCTCTCAACCTGTTAATGCAATAAATCTGGACAAGGCCAAATATATTGGGGGAACATATAAACAGTACTAAAAATTGCTCTTGTATAAACTGAGACAGTTGATAGAACAACAGGTCTTACTTTAGCATGCATTTTTCTGAAGGTTATGAAGTCTGAAACTAGTGTGTCATTATTTAGTGACTTAATTCCTAAATGATTTGCCAGAAAACCACAAATTTTATGAGGAACAAACCAAAAATAAGAAGCAAAAGTCTATTAATTCTTTGAAAATCTGGACAGTTGGGAGGTATAGTTCAGCTGGGGCTGTCTAAGTTTGCTGCCCTTCCCCCTCACAAAATCATGGTCGAATGGAGCCTCCCCCTGCAGCCATTCCAATGATCCATTACTTGGCTATTTCACTCCATTTATCATAAACACTAATGTGCATACCGATTTACTACAGTGTGAAATATTTTCTGCTTAAAAACCTCAGCTTTGGCCGGCTAAGAACTAGCTGTATTCAACTGGACGTATAAGAGAATTTAAGTACCTTTATCTGCACTTTGTTTTTCAAAAAATACAGTATTTAAATTGATTTTAACTGTGTTGCAGGAATATTAACTGAACTGGAAGTTTTGACTCTGCTCTTCAGTTAGTCCCACCACCCACCCTCCCTATTTTTGTTTTGGTGTTAATCTTAGTGGCCTTGAAACTGCCCGCCCCTCTTGTAAATTTGTGTTTGGATACTCCTTCTAGGCCCATCTCATTTGCTCACTCAACTGAGTGCAGTGAGATCATATTCTGATTTCAGGCACTCCTACTGTGTACAAAGAGAGCATCTGGGAAACAAAAAAAAAATTAAGCTTGTTTCCTGCCTTTCCTGTTAAGTGGTATAGACTATTTGTAGGCTTCTGAGCCCCCAATCCCTTCTGTGTTGGAGGGAAGCCTTCTAGCTTTGTTTTTTTTTTTCTTATAACTAGCCAGTTTTCTAGTTTCAGCACTCAAATCTGTTTCTTTGATCTCAGCACTTGTTCAGAAAAAAAAATGTCATCTGCTTTTACTGTACTTGTGTTTCTACCTACTTTATTTTACTTTAGCATAATCTTAAAAGTGCTCAATTGTATTTTTTACAGCTTGGTGTAACTCATTCTAAGCCTTTTGGTTTAAACACTTGGGCTTCGGACCAGTTGTTTTGCACTGAGAGGGTTTGTGGTCTGCACTGTAGTGGCAGAACAGGTAGCTTACATCCTTCTAGGTTGGGAACTGCTGATTGAGGGCTCAGTGTCTGTTATTATAAAAGTGTATTAATTCTGGTTTAAGCACTTGGGCTTTCAGGCCAGTTATTTTACATTAAGAGGGTTCGTAGTCTGCACTCTTGTGGGAGGAGAGGCTGGACTCTGCCCTTCTGAGCTGGGAATTTCTGGTTAAAGGCTTATAGTGCATGCATATCTGAATTGCTTCTTACTGAAGTTGGTGCGCCTTGTTTGCTGTGGCATAGACTGGATTCGGGCCTGCTGGATCTAGCTTTGTTTGTGTAACTTGAGCACTAATCCAGGCATTCTCTAAAGTATTCAATTGTATTTATTACTGCTTGGTAGTAACTTGATTAAAGTGTAGCTATCATTCTAAGTCTTTTGGATTAAGCACTTGGGCTTCAGACCAGTTGTTTTACATTAGGAAGGTTTGTGGCATGCACTGTGGTGGCAGGACAGGTAGCTTTCATACTTCTAAGTTGGGAACTGCTGATTGAGAGCCCAGTGTCTGTTATTCTTAAAGTGTATTAGTTCTGGTTTAATCACTTGGGCTTCAGGCCAGTTATTTTACATTAAGAAGGTTCATGGTCTGCACTCTTGTGGGAGAAGAGGCTGGACTCTGCCCTTCTGAGCTGGGAATTTCTGGTTAAAGGTTTATAGTGCCTGAATATTTGAACTGTATCTTACTGAAATTGGTACACCTTGTTTGCTGTAGCATAGACTAGATCCAGGCCTGCTGAATCTAGCTTTGTTTATATGCTTGTTCTTTGTTTGCTTGTTATTTCCCTGGAATGCTAATTCCACCTAATACGTGGCTTCTCAGCACTTCTGTGGATCACTAGTAATATCTGCATTGCTTACTGTACTTATTTCCTTGTTTCACTTGAAAGAAAGTTACTGTTTGTCATTTTTGCATTTAAGTTACCTGTAACACATTGCAATTAAGTTACCTGGCACTTGCTCACTAAAGCAATTATATAAGTCAGCACTAAAAATTAAAAGCACTACACCCTCACTCCCCACTGGCCCTTGTTTTCAATTATAAAGGAATTCCCAATATTATTCTAGCATGTCCAAAGGTCAGTTGTCAATCTCCTCTCCGGTCCAGCTGGTGAATCTGGGAATCTTGAGGCAATGTTACAACTGCCTCATGTACACAGACAACCCTCTCCTCCTCCCAACAAATTCCAACACATGTGAGAGATGCAACCATATAGCCAAACTGGAGGCTAAGCTCTCTCAGCTCAGTACTGGCATAACCAGACAGGAGGAGAAGGAAACCACACTCACTACAATTCCAGTCTCACATAGACCTACTACGACAGCAAACCAAACACATAATCACACAAAAACATACTCGGAGGCTCTAAATAAAGATCTGCCTAAGCAGCAGAGACCACAAAAGCAGACACCCAAGCAACCGCTACCCCAAAACAAAACACGTGCAACACATATCTCACAAAGCCAGTGTGCCAAACAGTCACAGCCCTTAAGACTAAACAACACACCTGATACACTTGTAATAGGTGACTCTATCGTCAGGCACACTGACGTCCCGCTCACCAGGCTGAACAAGGAGAGGGTCACGGTGAGCAGCCTTTCGGGTGCTAGGATCCGCCACATAACACAAGCACTCGGGTCACTCCAAGGCAAGTACAAATATGACTCAGTCATTGTCCATGCTGGTGTGAATGACCTGAGATGTACCTCCCTGGACTACATGAAAAGAGACATAGATGAGCTCTCTGACCATGTAGCCCAGGCCGGTATGACCCTGACCTTGAGTAGCATCTTACCCTCACCAAGAATGATGCCACAATATGAAGACAAGATGATCAATTTCAACAATTGGCTTAAGTACTGGTGTCATTCAAAGGGGATCAAATGCCTGTCAGCTTGGGATGATATGCTCAACAAGCCACGATGCTTCACTAGGGACGGCTTGCACCTGTCACCCCTGGGCTTTTGGATATTGGAAAAGGCTCTTGCTACCCCCATAGTGCCTTTTATAGCCAAGGCTCAAAAGACAAACCCACCTCCATAGGTATCACAAGAGATAAGAAACTAAGAGTAATGCTACTCAATGCCAGAAGTCTAAACCTCAAGATGCACGCACTCGAAACTCTCCTTAGCATGGAAAACATCGATATCTGTGCAGTAACAGAAATCTGGTTCAGGGCTCCCAAGAGCACCCCAGCACTACCAGGTTATACCTCATACCATGCTTTTCGGCCCAAAAACTTGGACTGAACCACAAAAGGAGGGGGAGTATCGATATTCATCAAAGATACCCACACCTCCAGGTTGGTGGCAAAGCACGAAGCATCAGAGACTATCCATGTGCAACTAACAGTGGGTAAAACTGCCTTCCAGTTTATAGCCTGCTACAGACCACCCTCCCAAACCCAGGAACCCCACTCAGCCTTCCTGAGAACACTGGAAAATATGAAGGTCTTTCCAAACACCATTATATTGGGCGACTTCAACTACCCAAACATAGACTGGGAGCATTACTCTAGCTCCAACACCCTAGCCCAAAGGTTCCTAAAATTTATAAACTCAAATGCTATGGAACAACTTGTTACCACTCCCACAAGAGGGGAAAACATACTGGACCTGATCATCACCAACATGGGGACTCTATGCTCCAGATCAGAAGTCTATCCCTCACTGGTAAGATCAGACCATAAACTAATCTCACTGGATATTCACATCCCGACCCCACCCCCTGCCCAGAAAACCACAGTGAAAAACTTCTCTAAAGCAAATTTCACACTCCTCAAAACCGAGGTGGAATCCTTCAAAGCCCCCGGGCCTGTGGAAAATACGGCCCAGACCGCAGAATCCTTTATAAACGCATTCTATGAACACCTTCAGGAATGCATGGATCATGAGGTCCCAAATAAAACCAAGACCCAATCCTCCAAATGCAGATGTCCTGTCTGGTGGACCCCAGCCATAAACAAACTATACAATAGAAGGAGGAAGCTACTAAATGATAGAGCAAAATCCCAAAAAGGAAAGGCATCACTGATCAGTATTAGCAAAAAACTACGGGCACTCATAAAATTGTCTAAGGCCAGCTTCGAGAGAAAAATTGCACAGGACACTAAGGATAATCACAAGGCTTTCTTTAGTTATGTTAGGAACCTGGGTGGTAATTCCCAGATATGCTCAGAATTAGTCCAAAATGACAAAAAATACACCAAACCCACAGACATTGCCAACATCCTAGCTGACAGGTTCACCAAAAGGGCAAATATCTATCCCAGCAGAGTGCTGCCCCCCTGACATCTCAGATGCTCAGGTAAGAGCCGCCCTCTCCAAAGCAAAAAACACAGCATCAATGGGACCAGACGGTGTCCCGGGCTGCGTCCTACATGAACTCCAAGAAGAGCTAAACCCAAACATAAAACTACTGTTCAATCTCAGCCTTACTACAGGATATGTGCCCAAAGAGTGGTGTACAGCAACAGTGGTCCCTCTCCATAAAGGTGATGCCTCAACGGATCCTGGAAACTATCACCCCATAAGCCTGCTTGGTCTGCAAAGCTATGGAAAGGATCATCATGGACCTCATAAATAAAGATATTGGGGACGTACAGACACTGGATCCTACCCAGTTCGGCTTTGTTAAGGGCAGATCCTGCCTCTTAAACCTGGTTGATTTCTTTGAAACAGTCACCAAGGCCATTGATGAGGGGAAGGTGGTCCACACAGCCTACCTGGACCTCGCAAAAGCCTTCGATACAATACCCCACTCGGGCATTATAGATAAGCTCACCAGCTTAAATATAAACCCCTATGTCACTAGATGGATTGCAAACTGGCTCAAGGACATAACCCACATGGTTAGAATTGCTGGAGCCATGTCAGACTCCAAACCAGTTACAAGTGGTGTCCCACAAGGCTCAGTCCTGGGACCTCTCTTGTTCAGTATATATTTCTCGGAGGTACAGGCCAACATGGAAGGACTGTGGCTGACCAAGTTCACAGATGACTGCAAACTGGGCACCATAATTGACTCTCCAGCCGACACAAGCATCCTCCAAAAGGGCCTCATAGAAACAGACAACTGGTGCCAGAGCCATGGCCTCAAGCTAAATGCCAAAAGGTGTATAGTCATCCCCTTTGGCAAAAACAAAGTGCCCACAAATTACCACATAGGTGGTAATCCATTAAGTACAGAAGAAGTAATTAGGGACCTGGGGACCCAAGTTGATAGCAATCTCTCATTTGACAACCATGTGGCCAAAGTGGTTAGAAAAACATTTTATATAGCCCACCTAATCATGAAGGGATTCACATCTAGATCATGGGAGGTCATTGTGCCTCTTTACTCATCCCTCATCAGGCCCATAATTGAGTACAATGCCCCTTTTGGGATGTACCTTACCAGACACCTGCAGCAACTGGAAAGACCCCAAAAGTACCTCACCAAGAGGATCAAAGGGCTCAAACAGATGACATATGCTGCCTGGTTAAAGAAACTCCAGCTCTACTCAGTGGCATACCACCTGTTCAGAGGCAATCTGTGCCTGGCGTATAAAGCCATGTCCAACCCGGAATTAATGGACATGCTGCACCTCAGAAAATCCAAATCCCATCGAGCTACGTGCTCGAGAGACTTGAACCTCAACACTGAAATAAATAGGACATGCTGGAGGGACAGATTCATAACCCAGAGGCTCCCTTCACTCTGGAATAAAATCCCAGTCCAGGTTAGGCAGAGTCCCTCATTGACTCTCTTCAAGAGGAATCTTGATGAGTGGATGGGAGATCATAGGTTTACCCCGGGTATCACTTCTGTGTCACTGTTAGACAGAGGCACAGTATACTAACCTCGAAAAAGGGCATAGCAAAATAAATTTAAAATGGGTGGCGAAAGCCAAACACATTCTGGCTAGGCTTATAAATGCCCTAGGGCAGATAGCCTAGTATGAACCTATGAACCTATGATTTGGACTTCATTTGAAAGTTTTATTTTGCATTTTACAGCACAAACACTAAGACATCTGCTAAACAAACTTGGCATTAAAACTTCTCTGCCCTTGAAACTCACATTCATTGAAACAGCATTGAAACCCACATTCAAAGAAAATACATTTTACCAGTGGCAGATAAAGATTAATTCTGGGCTGTTTTCAAATCATAGGCCCCTTGCATATGAAACATACATGTGCTCTTTGATACACCTTCCTATTGTTTTGAACATTTTTCCAGTAAACTATGAAACAAAACGCATGCACCAATAATGACAAAACTGCCCAATTCTGAACATCTTTCCAGTTAACAATGAAACAAAATGCATGCATCCATAATGACAAAACTGCCCAGTTCAGAACATTTCCATCATAAAAGTCTACTCAAACTTCTACAGTCCACCATTATCAGTAAATATGCACAATTCTACAGTCCACCATTATCAGTATATATGCACAATTCTACAGTCCACCATTATCAGTAAATATGCACAATTCTACAGTCCACCATTATCAGTAAATATACACAATTCTACAGTCCATTATCAGTAAATATGCACAATCTCTGAAGAAGTAAAAAAGTCATCTAAATAATTCCACATTAAATAAATCAGTAAGTAATGAAGAGGTTGCTACTAGCAAACACCTTTATATTTCATGGTTTCATCGAGAAATAAAGTGTCTGATGCTCCTGAGGAATAAATTGCCTATATTACATTAAAAATGATAAGCTAGTAATATTGCAATAGGAAATTGATGACAAACTGATAACAGGCTCATAGTTAGTATCTTAACTTTTTCAGTATGGCAGCATTCACCCCTTGTGGGAGTAGAACCAACAACCTTCTGCATCAAAAGCAAGTACACAACCTGTTGTGCTATTAACAATGCAAGCTGCCTTAGCATAAGCAGCACTAAACTTCTCTTCCCCTGCAGCTCTCAGCTCCTTGTAAATTCTACTCAATACTCAACTGCATCTCAACTTCGCAGTACAAGAAATCTGGAAAAAGCCAAATTTATTGGGGGTTGGTCAAAAGCCCAAAAACCAGGGACATATTAAACATTGCTTGTATAATCTTGGAAAGTTGCTAGAATAAAATGCTGTGTTACCACCATACATTTTACTGCCAAGGTCCCTGTGCAAAAGAGTCAGAGCAACATACCACTATGCCAAATCAGCTGCTTTGTGAAAGAAAAATGCTGTGTTACCACCATACATTTTACTGCCAAGGTCCCTGTGCAAAATAGTCAGAGCAACATACCACTATGCCAAATCACCTACTTTGTGAAAGAGCAGAAGACTGAAACTTAAATGGCTATCATTTAATGAATTCAGTTCTCACCATAGTTGTCAACCTCTTAGCACAAAACACCTGGACAAACCCAGTAATGAGGGAATACAGCCCTCAAACATATTCAGTGAATTCAGTTCTTGCCATAGCTGTCAACCTTAGCACAAAAAACCTGGACAAAGCCAATAATGGGCTAATACAGTCCCAAAAATAAGGACAAATTTCAAATATTCATCTTATAAATGTAGGTTGTGTTACTATGTATTTTCTGAAGAATATGAAGTCTGAAATTCAAATGCCTGTCAATTTTACTTCTGACGGAACAAAAACAATGTTCAGCAGAGTAAATCCAAGAAAAACATAAATGACTTGTAAAACATACAAGACGAACCAAATACACTTGTAGAACTCAGGTTTATTGCTTGAAAATCGACCAAGTACTAAGCGCTTTCTCCAAAACAGTGGGCATCATCAGAGTACAATGTCACTCATAAAATTCTCAGTTTAAATAGGTGCATCAATAAATAATTATTCAATTAGTTAATTAATTAAGCACTTCTATTTGATGCTGAGACACCTAATATGTAAAATCATGATAAAAATACTAACTAAAAATTACAAAATACTACATACTAGTATACAATTAAAAATACAACCTGATTTAAATACTTTAGTTAGTTCAAAAATTTATTAATACTTAATATAATAATTAATAATTTACACAAAATAAAATAAAATGAAATAAAATAAAATGAAATGAAATAAAACACACAATGCATAAATAATAAAAACCTGAAAAGGTGTCAAATGAAAAATGTGTATAACAAGCTGTATAACTCTAAAACCTATAAGAATAGCGATTTGTATTTAAGTACACTGGCTATGGAAATACAGTCATTAATACCAGGGTATGTGTTGGCATTGAATCTAAGCTGCCACAAACATTCCTTAACCTCTAATAGTGTTTTTTCATCACCACCCTTATTGCTGTTAAAAGGTATTCTATCAATAACAAAAAATAGAAACCTTTTAAAATTATCGCATCTTGTGCTGTGTAAATACAATGCACTGGTATCCTTCTTATTTTTAATGTCCCTAACATGTTCACCTATTCAGTCTTTTAGCATCCTAATGGTTTTCCCAACATAATATGTCAGACATGTAGAGCAGGTAGCAAGGTATATTACCATTTTTGTTTTGCAATTACAATGTCCCGGGCATCTGATGGTTTTACCATAGTTAGGAACTACTACATAAGGACCATCATTAATGAATCTACAGAAATGACAAAACCCACATTTACCCATCTTAGACCTAACATATGTATTCATATTCTGTGTTGATTCAAAATACTCTTTCAGATTCATGCCTCTACTGTATGTAATTTTTGGCAAAAAACCCAGAATATCAGTGTATTCACCCTGGTTCATGAATACACTAGACCAACAATCCCTTACAGCATTTTCTATCTTCATGGATGTATCATTATAAGGGATGACTGGAATGTCATTACCAAATGGTGGTCTGTTTGTACTAGTGGTATTAGGAAGACCAAATTTAATAATAGGTTGGTAAACATGATTTCTTTTGATCCGTATCTCATTACTGATATTGTTGATCAATTCACTCGGATATCCTCTATCAGAAAACATACTGGACAAAATTTTCATTTCATCAAGGAAAACTACATCTTCACTGATAATTCTGGATAATCTTACCATCTGTCCTTTGACCAAATTCTTCCTTTGATGGTAAGGGTGACAACTATCGAAATGTAAATATGAATTGGAATGTGTTTTTTTCCTATGAATATTGGTATCTAACGTGTCATTGTTTTTATACAATAAAATATCAAGATATTCACAATGATTGTCAACCATCTTACTAGTAAAACTCAAGAAAGTTGTTGTAGTATTCGGGAATGATTCAAACTCAGTAAATCTTTCTTTAGTACCCTTCCAAAAAATCAGAATGTCGTCCAAAAACCTCAAGTATAAAGCCACATCATCCCAGAAACATGAGGAAAAAAATCGTTTGTGTCTCCCAAAATGCTAACACCATATTGGCATATATCGAGGCACACCGTGCCCATTTGCTACCGTTTTTGTCTGAAATATTAGCGTTCAGGAACATGAAATTATTTTCAAGGACTAGTTCCATTAGTTCCTTAATGAATCTACATTTATCACTACTAAATGTACCAAACTTGAGTAGGCTCACTTCAAACATCTCCAAACCTTGCTTGTGTGGTATAGCAGTGAAAAGACTCACAATATCAATAGTCACCATAAAAAAAACCTGGTTTATTCCACCAAGCCTAGTTCTAATTTTGTCCAGACAGTGCCATGAATCCTTAACAATATGATCCAGATTCATTAAAACATCCTTACAGTGAAAATCAATAAATGAAGCCATAGCCTCAGTTTTGGATCCTCTGGCTGAAACAATGGGTCTAAATGGTGGGTCATGAATGCTTTTATGTATTTTTGGAATACCAAAGATGGATGGAGTAATAGGATGTTCCACATTGAGAAAATTGTATTCATCCTAGTAATAACTCCATCCATTAAGTATTCATACATGATCCAGTCAATTTGGTGTATGCTCTATTCATTTCATGTCTTGACACCTTTTCATATGTATTATTGTCATTTAACATAGTTGTAATTTTGTTAAAGTAGTCCTCCTTGTTCATTACAACTACACCCCCACCCTTGTCGGGTTTCATAACCCTATATTTGTCTGTTGTTGTAAGTTCTTTTAAACAAAATTTCTCAGCCATAGTAAGGTTATATGCTGTAATTCTTTCTTTTTGAACAATTCTCCGAATTTGAGTGTCACATAACCTCTCAAATACATGGATAATAGGATTCTGTGGGGGTATAAATGTACTCTGCCTCTTTAGTGTTAAATACTCATTAACAATCTGCGTGTTCCTATTCTTAAAAAACATCCTTAGATTCAATTTCCTTGTGAAAAGTTTTAAATTAATCAAAATTTTACCAATGTCTGATCTAAACTTTGGAACAAATTTAAAACCCTTTTTAAAAAGGTTTACATAGCTTACATCAACCATCAACTCAGTAAAATTGTATACACAGAAACCTCCATCAACAATAATGGAACATACACTCTCATTGACATAGTTCTGTGTCATACTAACATCATCATCACAACCAGAAAATTCATCAAAAATCTGTATATAATCATGATTGTTAATGACATGATTGTTTTGAACATCATCACTATCTATTGTTAAACAACCATGTATATCATTGTTAACAACCTGTGTGTGGTCAAAAACCTCATCTACTAGTGGTGTCATGAACTGGTCCTGCGATTTTTGTTCAAATAATATGACTTCTGGTTTTGCCCCCCATACCTGTCCCTTAACCGTTCCGACCTCCTCAGAGTTGGTTCTTCTAAAAAAACATCCTCACCAATATCATAAATAGCCTGATTATGTACATCAATGTGTGGTGTGTTAGAACCATTGTTAAAACTTCGCTCATTACAACCAACACCATCCACTTTCTCTAGTTCATCAATATTACATGCACGCTTCATATTTTTGAACTCCTTAAAATGAGAATAAACCCTCTTATACCTATAATCATTGGAGTCTCTGACAAGTTTATGATTTTTAATTTCTAACCCATTCGAAATAAACTTATCATTATCTTTTAATATTTTATCAAACTTAAATTTGTTGAACTCAAACAAAAGGTCATTACGAATACTGTTGTCAAGTTTAGTTAATTGATCATTTAAAACAGATAATCTAATATTGTTATTACGAATAATAAGATGCATAAGTTCAATACCTGTTCTGTCGAACAGAAGGGTAAGTTCAGTAAAAAGTTCTGTGCCTTCAGAGTACCCAAAAGGCAGTTTGAACATCCGCAGACCTTTTGGAACTTGTCCCAGTTCAATTGACCTTTCCATAAAAACGTTATCCATTTGTATGGATTTAAATTTTCTAAGTGCCTTCTCGAGCAAGAACTGCACATTCAAACTGCCAAAGTCATTGCTGATAGTGTTCGGTAGAACAAAGCGAAGGTGCCACCAAAATGTCTTTAAGTTGCTTAATCGATCCATTTCCTTGTGCAGCCCCTCTGCTGGTCGCGTCTCTAGCGTTCGGTAATGGATTGAAAGTTGTTGCTCCACGCTGAGCTACTCCTGTAAGTCCTCCTCCTGTAACATGTACCGAACCATTACTAGCCGACGGCCTGACTGGACTGCTTCCTGGTGTCGAGTGCAACGTATAAAGCATTTCCTGTGTTTCGGTAACCATAACCTTAGAAGCAGCTGGGCTATGACCTCTATCATGTAGAGCTTGTAATAATCTTTGTGAAATGTCTAGGTGCTGTTTTAATAATTCCTCCATGGAACCAAAGACCCAGTAGACACAAAGTGAAAAGCAATGTAGTAAAAGTTCCAGAACAGTTTTCACAACCCACGATCCTTGTAGTGAACTGAAATAACCAACAGAATATAAGTACAGCACAAACCCGATATTCTGCTAGCGACTTGGAATGCCTCAAAAACAGTACACAAGTAAATCCAAGAAAAACGTAAATGACTTGTAAAACATACAAGGCAGACCAAATACACTTGTAGAACTCAGGTTTATTGCTTGAAAATCGACCAAGTACTAGCTTTCTCCCCAAACAGTGGGCATCATCAGAGTACAATGTCACTCATAAAATTCTCAGTTTAAATAGGTGCATCAATAAATAATTATTCAATTAGTTAATTAATTAAGCACTTCTATTTGATGCTGAGACACCTAATATGTAAAATCATGATAAAAATACTAACTAAAAATTACAAAATACTACATACTAGTATACAATTAAAAATACAACCTGATTTAAATACTTTAGTTAGTTCAAAAATTTATTAATACTTAATATAATAATTAATAATTTACACAAAATAAAATAAAATGAAATAAAATAAAATGAAATGAAATAAAACACACAATGCATAAATAATAAAAACCTGAAAAGGTGCAAAAGGTGTAAAATATAAGAAGGATACCAGTGCATTGTATTTACACAGCACAAGATGCGATAATTTTAAAAGGTTTCTATTTTTTGTTATTGATAGAATACCTTTTAACAGCAATAAGGGTGGTGATGAAAAAACACTATTAGAGGTTAAGGAATGTTTGTGGCAGCTTAGATTCAATGCCAACACATACCCTGGTATTAATGACTGTATTTCCATAGCCAGTGTACTTAAATACAAATCGCTATTCTTATAGGTTTTAGAGTTATGCAGCTTATTATACACATTTTTCATTTGACACCTTTTCAGGTTTTTATTATTTATGCATTGTGTGTTTTATTTCATTTCATTTTATTTTATTTCATTTTATTTTATTTTATTTTGTGTAAATTATTAATTATTATATTAAGTATTAATAAATTTTTGAACTAACTAAAGTATTTAAATCAGGTTGTATTTTTAATTGTATACTAGTATGTAGTATTTTGTAATTTTTAGTTAGTATTTTTATCATGATTTTACATATTAGGTGTCTCAGCATCAAATAGAAGTGCTTAATTAATTAACTAATTGAATAATTATTTATTGATGCACCTATTTAAACTGAGAATTTTATGAGTGACATTGTACTCTGATGATGCCCACTGTTTGGGAGAAAGCGCTTAGTACTTGGTCGGTTTTCAAGCAATAAACCTGAATTTTCAGCAGAGGCCCAGGGAGAAATACTGCAGACACATGTCTTTGTAAAATGGCAGGACACCAGAGAAAATCCACACAAACACAGGGATAAGTTGCAGACTCCACACAGAAGGCACCCCAGCCAAGAATCAAACCAGAAAACCTATAGCTGTGAGGCAACAATGCTACCACTGCACCATCAAATATGTAAGGAATTAAACATTCAGAAACCTGAAGTCTGAAATTCAAATGTCCGTCAATTTTATTTAACAACAAAAAAAACAATTTTCAGCAGAGGCCTAGGAAGAAATAATGCAGACATGTCTTTGTAACATGGGAGGACACAAAAGCAAACCCACACAAACACAGGGAGAAGATGCAGACCCCACAAAGAAGGCACCCCAGCCAAGAATCAAACCTGAGAACTTGCAGCTGTGAGGCAACAATGCTACCACTGCACCATCAAATATCAGGAATTGCAACATTTAGAAACCACAGATATTATGAGGAACGGATCAGATCAAATATGAGGCAAAAATCTGCAATTTTTTTACAAATGGTGGTGGGTAGGGAATTCAGGTCTTTAACACCTGCATACAAGGTACAGGGTTCAAGCCTGAGGTATTCTCTACCACACCACCATGAGTCTAGCCACCAGTATATAGCAACTGGGGCATTCATTCACACACACACACACACACACACACACACACACACACACACACACACACACACACACACACACACACACACACACACCTAAATCCGTAGCTGCAAAACTCCCTTCATTCCATGCGCGCCCATTCACATAAATCCATCCATGTTTCCACATGAGACCCCGCCCGTCCAGCTCCAAATCGTGAGATCTTCCCAATGAGACTGCAGCAAACTCCAGACTGCTGACCTTGCAGTCCGACTCCGATGAGGTTTCCCAGCGAGTTTCCCGGACAGTCTATTGCAGTTGTACTGCATAGACTTCTGGGATCTTGCTCTGATATGTTTCCCAGTCCGGACTGCTGCTGAAACAGTCTGTGCATGCTCCTCCAGACTGTCTCAGCAGCAGTCCGGACTAGTGCGCATGCGCAAAAGTCCGCAAATTTTGAATTTTTTTTCTTTTTATTTTCTTTAATTTTCTTTTAATTTCTTTATGTTTTACAGCTGGGGGGCTGCAGTCTGGTAGTCCAATAGCATGGGCCGCCCCTGGAAGATAGCAAAAATGTTATAAAAGTGAAAGAACAAAGTCAGTTCTGCTATTAATAAGGAAGAGATAGCTGTACAAATTGGACCCACTAACATGTAACAATTCCCACTGCATAGTAATACATTCACACATTAATAGAGTATGCTGAGTTATGATTTTATTTTTTTTTAATGAATGGAATGTCAGTTATTGTTCTGTTCAGCAACTCTGTGAGATTTAACTTCTTCCTTGAGAGTGGGGGCTTGCAATGGACTTGTCATGCTGTGTTCCACAAATTTATGCTAGTTTAGTGGATCGGTATAGCAACAGGGTAGTGATGCTGTAGAACTTTTCATTTCTTGAAGTACTGCCCATAAAAGCTCAAATATTCCTTTATTTGCATCAATAGCAGAATTAATCAAACAGGTCTTGTGCTTGAATCATGACCATTCTTATTACAACTAAATGCTTGGGCAATACCATATTGTGAAGAAGAAACTATTTTCAGATGTGGTCCATTGCCTGTAACACACACACATATATATATATATATATATATATATATATATATATATATATATATATATATATTGTATATTTAGTGCCTCTAACTCTTTTACAAAAATCACTTAAGTATGAAAAAAAATATTTTGGACAAGAAAACATATACCCTTAATTCAAGATTTTTAATGACCCTTCTGTGGAATCTGTTGAAGAAAATAGTGGCAACATGTATTTTGTCAATTCACGGGTATTCTGTTAATAGTTTCATAGCATTCATACTGAAGTTTTACTTAATTCAAATCAAAGTTGCCTTAACACATAAGGAAAATTTGGTTTGCAGCAACAATATGCATTTTTTCACAGTATAGTCAAATCAAAATAAAAAAAATTGTGCTGCAAGTTTGCAATAGAAAAAATAGTACTGATCTACAATGCAAAATACAAGTGCTTACAGCTCTATAATGTGAGGTGATGAACTATTATATAAATGAATTTATTTCAGCTATTGTCCTGTATGTGGTCAGTTAGGATTCTGTCTGTACTGCCAGTAGATTGGTTTTACTGCAGTTATGGTCTCTTCATGTACTTCAGGAAAAGGTAGCAGTGAGGATAACAAGGGTCAGCTTGGTAGAAACAAAGAATTAAAACCTACAGCGGAGTCATAATCTGCTTATATAGACATGACTGGGTTATTTTGCATAGTTATTAGTTTATTTAATTATTTAATTTTGTTTGTTTGTCTGTTTATTGTTTATGATAAATGGTGTTCCTCTGGCAAAACATGTGTGTTATTATTTATTTATTATTATGTATACATGTACTGATAAATCTGAAATCTGGTTCAGCCTTAAAACCTAAAGATAAATCTTATGACTAGATTGCTGAAAAGCTGAAGAGGAATTTTAAGTCTTAATTCCTTGCTGCTGCAAAAATCATTTCAAAGTCACACATTTTAACATTGCATCCACAGCAAAGAGTGAATCCTCTATATTACTGAATGGAAAGACTGTGCTGTGAGCCGCAATTCTGTTTTGAGAGTGGATGAAGAACTTAAAAATACAGTCATGAATGCAATTCAGATATAAGCTTTTCAGAACAAAATGCTTTACTGAATTAAAATCAATGTTTTCCAAGGCCTTCAAGATAATATTGTAGCTAGACACTGCTGAAAAAGAGATACACAATGGTTTCAGAAGCATGTGGCAGAAAATAGCAAGATTAAACATATGCAAATCCTGCAAAGGGTAAATGTTTTATTTGTTTGTTTGTTTTTATTTATTATTTATTTAAGCAGTTATTAAAAAAAAGTGATGGTCTCAGTATTTGGACCAGATACAGTATGTCAGGACAAAGTAAGAATTTATTTTGCAACCACAAAAAAATGCAATTCACATACATTTCTGCATATGGGTGCAGTGGGTGAATTAGCATTCCAGTGCAAAAATCACTCTTAGTCACAATCATTTCTCTCTTAATTTCTACTTGATTCTGTGGACATTAATACACTATACACTGGATGTTTTTTATAAACTATTTGTCATATTTGGAATGTTATAGAATGCAAGGGCTAATCACCTATGGCAGTGAAAAGATATGAATACAGGAAATAGCTATAGGAAAAAAAAGGATTCCTGTAATTTAGTCATAATCTTGTATTCAGTCACATGAACAGATTGTCTTATGAGGAGAAAGACATTTAGTTCTAAAGCAGCAGCAGTCACTGTCCTTGCACGTAACCACTAGCAGCTAATTCCAGTTGACTGATGACAGATAGTTTAAGCTTTTAATTTCCTAATACTATGACAAAATTGCTCTGTGTAATCATTTGTATGGATTTTAGGATTGTTACCCTGATAGGGCGCGAAGTGTGAATTAGAGGAAGAAAATAACTGTCGTGTAAGTTCTTAAGATACAGAGATGAGAGTAGTAAAACTAAAAAAAAAAACAAAAAAAAAAGCAAGAGTAAAGCCATAGTCTAAAACTATTTAATTATAAAGTGGACAAATACCACAGCTATGGAAATGTAGAGTGTATAAAATGAGAATGCTGTACTGCACAGTTGTAAAGCAACAATTAAAACACTATTTTTATGGCAAAAATACAAATTGATCCTACGATGGCATACAGATATGTGAAAGTAATAGTGAATTAAGTATGTTTCTGTTAAATTCTCAGGAAACTAAATTGGTTGTTATCTGCATTTAATACAAAAATAAAAATGTGTACATGTAAATAGATACAGGGATAGCTGAATTAAGTTTACATGTGCTAATGTCACCCTCATACAAACCCTCCCTTGCACAGGCCCTATTCCTACCCCACCTTATTTACGCTGCCCCTGTCCTTACTCATGTTCAAACATCTCATCACACTAAAATAGAGCAAACTTGTAACAAAATTGCCATATTTGGCACCAACCTTCCTTACAAATCTCACTACTGTTTTGCCCTTAAGTCACATCAATAAACAGAATTCTACAAACAGCTACTTATATCCCCAGCTACATATTGCACACTCTTATCTTATATGAACCCTCATCTTGTCCCTACACCTCCAATTCCATCTCCTTCTATAACCCCCCTCATCACCTCTGTACTGCCAGTAAACACCTCTTCAGTTATACAAACCCAACAAAACATTGGTAAGACTCTTTACAAATACTCTGTAAGCCATGCTTGGAGCTCAATCCCTCTCAACATAAGAAGCACTCAACATACATACCTGTTTAAGGAAGAATTTAAACTTTTTCTCCCAAAGACCTGGTCATGCCCTTGAAAACCCCACACTTGAATAAGTCTCCTCTCCTCTCATGTCTCTGCTTTTCCCTAACAACTCTTCTTCCTCCTTGTACTTGCTCTAGCAAACTGTATTCATACTGTAATCTTCAGTGTAATATTCTCTAAACCTTTTAATTGTTAAACTGTATTCATGCTGTGCTCCTTAGAGTAATATTCTCTAAACCTTTTAATTGTTAAACTGTATTCATATTATACTCAGTGTAATATTCTCTAAACCTTTTAATTGTTAAACTATATACATACTGAACTCCTTAATGTAATATTCTCTAAACCTTTTAATTGTTAAACTGTATTCATACTGTACTCCTTAGTGTAATATTCTCTAAACCTTTTAATTGTTAAACTGTATTCATACTGTACTCCTTAGTGTAATATTCTCTAAACCTTTTAATTGTTAAACTAAATACATACTGAACTCCGTAATGTAATATTCTCTAAACCTTTTAATTGTTAAACTGTATTCATACTGTACTCCTTAGTGTAATATTCTCTAAACCATTTAATTGTTAAACTGTATTCATACTGCAAACCATGTAATATTCTCTAAACCTTTTAATTGTTCAACTGTATTCATACTATGCTCCTTAGTGTAATATTCTCTAAACCTTTTAATTGTTAAATTGTATTCATACTGTGCTCCTTAGAGTAATATTCTCTAAACCTTTTAATTGTTAAACTGTATTCATACTGTACTCCTTAGTGTAATATTCACTAAACCTTTTAAATGTTAAACTATATTCATCCTGTACTTCTTATTGTAATATTCAATAAACCTTTTAATTGTTAAACTGTATTCATACTGTACTCCTTAGTGTAATATTCTCTAAACCTTTTAATTGTTTAACTGTATTCATACTGTACCCCTTAGTGTAATATTCTCTAAAGCTTTTAATTGTTAGACTGTATTCCTACTGTACTCCTTAGTGTAATATTCACTAAACCTTTTAAATGTTAAACTATATTCATCCTGTACTTCTTATTGTAATATTCAATAAACCTTTTAATTGTTAAACTGTATTCATACTGTACTACTTAGTGTAATATTCTCTAAACCTTTTAATTGTTAAACTGTAGTCATACTGTGCTCCTTAGTGTAATATTCTCTAAACATTTTAATTGTTAAACTGTATTCATACTGTACTCCTTAGTGTAATATTCTCAAAACCTTTTAATTGTTAAACTGTATTCATACTGTACTCCTTAGTGTAATATTCTATAAACCTTTTAATTGTTAAACTGTATTCATACTGTACTCCTTAGTGTGATATTCTCTAAACCTTTTAATTGTTAAACTGTATTCATATTGTACTCCTTAGTGTAATATTCTCTAAACCTTTTAATTGTTAAACTGTATTCATACTGTGCTCCTTAGTGTAATATTCTCTAAACCTTTTAATTGTTAAACTGTATTCATACTGTACTCCTTAGTGCAATATTCTCAAAACCTTTTAATTGTTAAACTGTATTCATACTGTACTCCTTAGTGTAATATTCTATAAACCTTTTAATTGTTAAACTGTATTCATACTGTACTCCTTAGTGTAATATTCTCTAAACCTTTTAATTGTTAAACTGTATTCATACTGTACTCCTTAGTGTAATATTCTCTAAACCTTTTAATTGTTAAACTGTATTCATACTGTACTCCTTAGTGTAATAATCTCTAAACCTTTTAATTGTTAAACTGTAATTATACTGTACTCCTTAGTGTAATATTCTCTAAACCTTTTAATTGTTTAAGTGTATTCATACTGTACTCC
>NC_056730.1:627022327-627083978 GCF_019279795.1 Protopterus annectens | reverse complement strand
AGATATGCATGATCTACCTGTACAGATGTGGATGCATACACAACAGTGGTCTACTGATGTGCCCTGTGGCCTTACCTGCATGGTCCTCAGCTGGTGTGTGGGTAGCACCCACCTCCAGAATGGTGTCTGGCAGTTGTTAGCTGTGAGGACGGGCAAGTGCCACGAGGCTGGCGAGGAGCTCCTCAACAAGTGCCAGGGGGGTCTACTTCATGGTGTCGTAAGCTGACAATATCGGATACGATATTGTCGGCATGACAATGTCAAAAATTCAGAACATCGCACAGGTAAATGGAGATCTCCGTAAGGGGGAGATTTCCATTTACCTCAATGTAGTGCGGTCTTGGAGTTGGTATATTTAAGTAGGGGGTGTGTGCGGGGTGCAGGGGGGCTTGTCTCCCTGCATACACTAGTTAGGTTTTTTTTATTGATTTATTTATTTATTTTTTACGTTATTCAAGCAATGTTTGCTCTGGGAGTGTTGATGGAGAAGTACAGAGAATGTCAGAAGGAGTTGCATTGTGTTTTTGTAGACTTAGAGAAAGCATATGACAGGGTGCCTAGAGAGGAGTTGTAGTATTGTATGAGGACGTCAGGAGTGTCAGAGAAGTATGTTAGAGTGGTACAAGATATGTACGAGGGTAGTGTGACAGTGGTGAGGTCTGCGGTGGGAGTGACGGATGTGTTTAAGGTAGAGGTGTGGTTACATCAAGGATCAGCTCTTAGCCCTTTCTTATTTGCAATGGTGATGGACAGGTTGACAGACGAGATTAGACAGGAGTCCCCGTGGACTATGATGTTTGCAGATGACATTGTGATGTGTAGTGAGAGTAGGGAACAGGTGGAGGAGACCCTGTAGAGATGGAGATATGCTCTAGACAGAAGAGGAATGAAGGTCAGCAGGACTAAGACAGAATATGTGTGTGTGAATGAGAGGGAGGATAGAGGAATGGTGAGGATGCAAGCAGTAGAAGTGGCGAAGGTGGATGAGTTTAAATACCTGGGGTCAATAGTTCAGAGTAACAGTGAATGTGGAAGAGAGGTGAAGAAGAGAGTACAGGCAGGATGGAGTGGGTGGAGAAGAGTGTCAGGAGTGATTTGTGACAGACGAGTACCTGTACGAGTGAAAGGGAAGGTCTACGAGAGGGTAGTGAGACCAGCTATGTTATATGGGTTGGAGATAGTGGCATTGACAAAAAGGCAGGAGTTTGAGCTGGATGTGGCAGAGTTAAAGATGTTAAGATTTGCACTGGGTGTGATGAGGGTGGACAGGATTAGGAATAAGTATATTAGAGGGTCAGCCCAGGTTGGAAGGTTTGGAGACAAAGCCAGAGAGGCAAAATTACATTGGTCTGGACATGTGCTGAGGAGGGATGCTGAGTATATTGGGAAAAAGATGCTAAGGATGAAGCTACCAGGTAACAGGAAAAGAGGAAGGCCTAAGATAAGGTTTATGGATGTGGTGAGAGAGGACATGCAGGTGGTTGGTGTGACAGAGCAAGATGCAGAAGACAGGAATAAATGGAAACAGGTGTTCCGCTGTGACGACCCCTAACGGGAACAGCTGAAAGAAGATGATGATTCAATATTTTACTACTTCGATCAATAAAGTATGACCTTTATTGATTTGATGTAGTAAGATTTCAATAGTGTGATATAGGCGCATCAGTGGGGATGGATGGCCTGCCCCCCCCCCGTTGTTGCGAGGTGACTCCCCTGGACTGCAGCAGCATGCTGATGGGCATTGTGAAGCAGGTCAGAAGAATGATGCTGGACCTACTCATAACTGCAGTTGTGCAGTCCGACACCATTGACCCTGTGGACTAGGTCATTCCACAGGGCTGTCCGCTCCTGCTGCACTGGATGGCCCGACCAAACAGGACAGGGTAGTGCTGGATCAGATAGTTTAGCACTATTTCATTTTTAGCAGCTAAGTAAGCAGGGAGCCATCCATGTGACATCTTGCCTGAAAGACATAAAGATGGAAACAGGCCTGAGCAACTCATACAGCAAGGTTACCACAGTTCTTAATACACATCTCTGTCACCCCCCCACCATATCAGTGACAAACTGTACACACAAATCAATAGGTATGGCTACAGCTTACCTATCAGTGGGACAGATATTGTATTGTACCACACTTTGTGCTATGTGTTTGTTCATAGGTTCAGAGGTAGGTACTAGGCTATTGGCCCTAGGGCCTATATAAGCCTAGCCAAAAAATGTGCCCTGGCTTTTGCCACCCAAGAAAATTATTTTCCTGTGCCCCTGTCGAGCAGAGCCACAGAAGTGATCCCTGGGGTGAATTTCCCATTTCTTATCCAATCATCAAGGTTTTTCTTGAAGAGTGCTAATGAGGAGCTCTGTTTGACATAGATAGGTAGTCTGTTCCAGAGTATGGGAAGTCTCTTGGACAGGAATCTATCCCTCCAGCATGTTCTGTTTATTGTGGTGACAAGGTTTAGGTCCCTAGAGCATGTAGCTCAGAGGGATTGGGATTTCTTTAAGTGGAGCATGTCCAACAGCTCTGGGTTTGACATAGCTTTGTATGTTAGGGAGAGATCGCCCCTGAGTAGGCGATATGTGATGGAGTAAAGCTGTAGTTGTTTGAGACGGTCTGCGTAGGACATCTGTTTGAGGCCAGTAATCCTCTTTGTGAGGTATTTCTGTGGTCTTTCCAGTTGTAGATGTCTTGTGAGGTACATACCAAAAGGGACGTTGTACTCTATAATGGGTCTAATGAGTGATGAGTAGAGGGGAACAATGACCTCTTTTTTTCTGGATGAGAATCCTTTTGTGATGAGATGAGCCACGTAGAAGGATTCCCTGACCACTGTGGCGATGTGATTATCAAAGGAGAGACTACTCTCCACCTGTGTCCCAAGGGCTCTTATCACATTTTCGGCATTAAATAGACTACCAGCTATGTGGTAGTTCATGGGTACAGAGTTTTTACCAAAGAGGATGACAATACACTTTTTGGCATTGAGCTTCAGGCTTTGACACCAGGTATCTGTCTCAGTGAGGCCCTTTTGTAGTTTGTCCACATCTTTAGGAGTTTTGATTATGGCTCCTAGTTTGCAGTCATCTGCAAACTTTGTTAGCCAAAGACCTTCTGTGTTAGCCTGCACTTCAGAGAAGTAGATACCAAACAGGAGAGGACCCAGGACTGAACCCTGTGGTACTCCACTTGTCACTGGTCTGAAGTCGGATTTGGAATCCGCTACTTTCACAGTGTGGGTTCTGTCTGTGAGCCAGTTGGCAACCCATCTTGTGACATAGGGATTTATACCTAGTTTAGTGAGCTTATCTATAATTCCAGAGTGGAAGATGGTGTCGAAAGCCTTGGTGAGATCTAGATAAGCTGTGTGAACCATTTTACCCTCATCTATGGCTTTGGTGACTGCTTCAAAGAAGTCAATCAGGTTTAGGAGACATGATCTGCCTTTTCCAAATCCAAACTGGGTAGGGTCCAGAGTTTGAAGATTACCAATGTCTTTGTTTATGAGTTCCACAATGATACATTCCATGGCCTTGCAGACCAGGCTCATCAGGCTAATGGGGCGGTAGTTCCAGGGGTCCGTCGTGGCTCCTCCTTTGTGGAGTGGGATAACTGTCGCGGTGTGCCATTCAGTGGATACAAAGCCTGAGGTGAGGCTATGATTGAACATGGTAGGGTGCCAGTTCATTCTGTAGTTCATGTAGAACGCAGCCTGGGATATTGTCAGGTCCCATGGATGCTGTGTTCTTGGCTTTGGAGAGTGTGTTTTTTACCTGTGTAGCCGTGGTTATAGGAACTTTGCATTCTTCTGGTATAGAGATGGGCCCTCTAGGGGGTGAGAGGGGGATAAAGTTAGCACTGAACCTATCTGCTAGGATGTTGGCAATATCAGTTGGTTCTGTATATTTAGTGCCACTGTGCTGTAACTCAAAGCAGATCTGAGTGTTCCCATTGAGATTCTTGTCATAGCTATAGTTTAGTTATGTTTTTAATATATTTTTAGAGATATTGGATCAGCCTCATACTGTTTATGATGTTTAATTAATGAGCATGTAATGATTAAGATCTACTTGCTCTTTAATTAATTGTTGACTAATTAATTGGAATACAGGAAATTATGTCAGCTCTCCACAGTATAAATAGTTTCTTTTAAAACTGTTGTTTTATATTGGCTTGAAGAAGCCCAGTCTGGTGAAAGCGCTTGCCATTTCTTTTTTACTTGTTGAATAAATCTATCTTTTGTATTGAATGAGGATTACTTTGTGCCTACATATGTGAGACTGCATTTACTTATCAGTGAAGTGAAAACTGCCTGTTTTGTACTTTGGCTCAGCCTGGTGAAGTGTATACTGCTTGCTGTGCATTTTGGTTTAGTACGGAGATCATTCTATGTGGATCTTGTTCTGTTGCTTTGTATTCCTGTTTTTTTGTACTATTGTTTTCATATTTTTATACAGGAGTTCTCACATTTGGGTAGCAGTTTTTGATTTATAGCTATAGAATGTTTTGTGGTTGTCTTTAGAGTCAGTGGCAATTTTGTTTTCATAACTAGCTTTGGAGAATTTTATGAGGGATCTCAGCTTCTTACTGAGGTTGACCAGGGAGTTCCTACAGTCATGGGATTTTACTCTTTTTTGCAACAGTTTCTTTCTTCTGTTGCAGAGTTTGTTTATGGCAGAGGACCACCAGATGGGCTTCCTTTTTTTGGAGGATAACATCTTGGTTCTATTAGGGATAGCATGATCCATGCACTTGTGTAAGTGCTTATAAAGTGCATTTGTGTAGGATTCAGCAGTCATACCTCTATTGTCCGTCTGCATGGGTGTCATGAAGTTTGCCACTTCTGTCTTAAGAAGTGTGAAGTTGGCTTTGGAGATTTTTTTACGATGGTTTCCCTAATTGGGGGTGGGGATAGGATGTGGATGTCTAGGCTGCTTAGCTTGTGGTCGGATCTGACCAACGAGGAATTAACCTCTGGTGTGGAACACCGGTTTCCCATGTTGGTAATGAGCAGGTCTAGGATATT
Organism: Protopterus annectens; assembly: GCF_019279795.1. NCBI lineage: Eukaryota > Metazoa > Chordata > Ceratodontiformes > Protopteridae > Protopterus > Protopterus annectens. The sequence continues at coordinate 627,078,954 of NC_056730.1, read as the reverse complement.
GCTGCCCCTGGTGGGGGTGTGAATAAGTTGATCCAAGGTATTGGAATTTATAAATTCTAGAAAATGTTGAGCAAAAGAGTTGGTACATGAGTAGTTTTCCCAGTTAATGGTGGGGTAGTTGAAATCGCCCATTATTAGGGTATTGGGTTGTACCCTAATACTTTTCAGTGTATCAAGAAATGAGGAGTGGGAATCCTGGGGCATGTGGGGGGGTCTGTAGCAAGCTATAATTTGGATTGCTGTCTTGCTCAGAGTTAGTTGCACTTGGATAATCTCGGATGCATTATGCTGTGCAACTAGCCTGGAGGTGTGGATATCCTTAATGAATATGGACACGCCTCCACCTTTAGTGCTGTGTTCTGGGTTAGGTGGCTGAAAGGTGTGGTATGAATTGTAGCCTGGTAATGCAGGGGTGCTCTCTGGAGCTTTGAACCAGTTCTCTGTCACTGCACAGATGTCAATGTTCTCCATTTTAAGGAGTGCCTCGAGTGAGTGCATTTTGAGGTTTAGACTTCTAGTATTGAGTAGCATTACCCTCAGATTTTGCTTGTTTGTACCTGTTATGGTGGTGAATTTGTCATTTGAACCTTGCCTAAAAAAGGCTCTATAGGGGCGGCAAGAGCCTTAGCCAGTATCCGGAATCCTAAGGGTGACAGGTGCAGGCCATCTCTGGCAAAGCATCATGGTCTGTTGATCATGTCATCCCAGGCAGACAAATACTGGATCCCCTTAGAATGACACCAGAAGCTTAGCCAATTGTTGAAGTCAATAATTTTGTCCTTGTACTGTGGTATCATTATGGGTGATGGCAGGATGCTACTCAGGGTTAGGGTCATACCTGCCTAGGATACAAGATTGGAGAGCTCCTCCATGTCTATTTTCATGTAGTCCAGGAAGGTACGTCTCATGTTCCCTGTGTGGACACTATCATTGCTGGCCTGTTACAGACTATTCACCTGCATACCATTGTCAGGGCCACTATAGTTCCATATATGCCTGTGGTATGCCTGCTTTGTGATTGCTGCACATCTGACATTCTGTGTTATTGGGGATATCTATGCATGCTGTTGGACATGTTCTGGGATTGTGTAGACTATAACTACCCACATATGTTCTATAACAGTGACACAATAGCATGTTTAGGGCATATTTGCTAGCAGAACCACATCTCCAAACTCATCTGACTATGTTACCAGGCCACATCACATGTGGGGACCCACCCTGGGGCCTCCTCATGTACTGGTCCAGCACTACCTTCAGGTGGAACCACCACAGGGGATGTTGCCCCCCCAGGGGCACACACAGACATGATCCTGTCCCCAAGGTCAGGACCAGGGTCTGTTCCATAGCGAGCTCCACAGACACATGTGGGATGTGCTGCATCACCTTGAGGCACCCAGTACACATTCACAGGGTCCACATGCTCCTCCTGCTCAGCCTCCAAGCCAGGCAACTTCGGGACATGGACTGCTGTTGTGAGTAGCAGTGGGTGGGAGGCTTGTTCCCATTGTGTCCATATTGGGGCCCATGGGGCTTCCAGATCACAGACCACACACACCATCCAGGGTGTATACCCATCACATGTGTCATATACCACCCCTGTAGGCTGTCCTTTATACCTACCAACCTGGTCCACCTCCACAACTATACCTGCCATAATTCCCCATATTCCCATTCTCTGCTTTACAGACAAGGGCAATGTAGTCCCAACAAGGTGTTCACATGTGACATACCCATCCATGTTGCACACACTGTCAACTGTATATATCTGTGTGTGTTGCTATGTGTGCTGTTCCCTCACACATAGAATGCAGCACGGTGGTGGTAATATAGGGGACATGTATTTACATACATATATGTGTGTGTGTTTGTAAATATGTAGACATGTGCATATAGATATATATCTATATATGTGTAGATATATATGATGCATATATGTGTCTATATATGTCTACATATGGTATCTGTATATCTGTGGACATACATGTGTATATATATATATATATGTATATATATATATATATATATATATATATATATATATATATATATATATATATATATATATACACACACACCCATATACATACCTATATATGGGGTATATTCAGACATCAGGTCCACAATCTCAAAACTCCTTCCTGTACAGTTGCAGTGTTCTGCCTTGCTACAACACAGACAGGTGCCACATATGGACACACCCTAACATTAGGGGGGGTATATGTAGGGCCAGATTGCAGGTAACTGCATTACACACCTATGGCATTCCAGCATGCTACAATACAAGTTAACCTGTGTATCCTGCAAGTGGTGGGCTGTGGAACCCAAATGTCCATCATTATGGCATTACTTCCACCGCCAGCTATTGGCCACAGTAATATACATCCCTTCCATTACACACCACACACTATATTGGCACACATCTTGTCAGTCGGTGCTGCTCTACACAGCTGACGGGTATGGCCCACTACCCACAGGGACAGACTTTAATGTCCATAGCCGTTGTTCAGCTGAAGATCATTACAATAGCAACACCCATTGCCACATGCATATCATTCAACATCATCAACCCCAGTATTATGGACCAGCAACTACAGTCAATTACATGCATATATTCTCCACATACCTGTTGTGGGGATGAGGTCTGTTGTGGATAGTATCCTTGTAGGAGATAGTTTTTTTTTTCACTCCTTCTCCTCCTTCCTTTGTTGTATTTTCTGTTATTACAGTTCAGGAGCTGTTGTATGTTTACAGTTATTTTTCTCTTTCACTTTATTTCTCTGCGACTCTGAGTCTCTCTCTCTCTCTCTCTCTCTCTCTCTCTCTCTAGTAAATGGATTGAGCTGCCTGGAACAGATTGCAGCATGGCTTTTATGGGTGATGCACATGATCAGGTGATGGCCTCTGTATGAATCAGTGTCCTCTACTTGCTACCTGCATGCAGCCAGCTGTGTAGTACGTCCATTTACCACTGTCATGGTAAATCTCTACATCATATGGGCACGGTCCCTTTACCTTTCCTGTATGGTGGACACCATTCCTGTGTGTGGGCAACAGTGATGCAGACAGCAAGTAGCAATACCTCTTACAAGAGGACTTGCACACTCAGCCCAGCTACTTATTTGTATGAGGTTCCAGAACTACAAACAGAGAGTGTGAGTACTGTTACTGTATGCATTGTATAGCACCAGTGTTACAGAGACTATGTCTACATACTAGCTTAACACAGACTGCAGTCTGTCTGCATAGCTCTCAACTGTGTGCCTATCCACTTGATGGCCAGAGGTATGCATGTTATGTTTTGCCTGTACTCCACACAGGTCACGTGTCAGATATATCACTGGCTCTGTGTGTGTTGACTGCTATCAGTACATGGTTACATCCATTTGTGTTTCTGACTTCATATTCCTGACTAAGGGTATGTTGCAGACTATCCTGTAACACCAGCGACTTGCTTTGTGTATGACAACACTATTTCACATATGGGCCTGTGTTCCAGCCTCTGTCCTCCACCTACATACCAGGCTTTGTCCATATGACATGCTGTCAGGGGTTGTTATGTACTGGCCTGTGAGTAGTCATGTGCCATTCCTGCCATTATTCCACTGCTGTTGTGGCCCCCACACATATTGTGGGGTTGGGTCCATATATGTGTGGGCTTCATCTGCACAATACATGTGTGCCCTTATGAAGTCCAGAGGCCAGTGTATGTAACAGTAGTATATGGCCCTGTATGTCAGTCTATGATGGGGGGAGATGCACCATAACTAACCTAGGCTGTTACAACATGTGGGGATATCAGGGGTAAGCTGCCTTAAGGTATCTGGATGTACATTACCATACATTTCACCTTGGGTAAATGCAGGCCTACTGCTTCCTGCCATACCGACTGTTCTGTTTGTCAGTGTGATTGTGATGGTTTTAGTTATGCCTTGTTATGTAACAGATACATCCCATTGTGTCAAGTGAGGTATTTGCCCCCTAAGGATTGTGTACAGAGTGTAGATAGAGGTTGCTGGATGATACATCTGCATTACTTGCTGTTGATTGATTGTTATCCTGTGGCCCAGTCTGTCTTTACTGTTGGACTATTTGAAGGCCTTGGCCTGGACAACAACATATGTAATCCTTTCCAGAATACTGTATTAGTTTATCTATTTAAGAGTTGCATTAGTCTGTTTATATGTATTTCAGAGTCTAAACAGCTATATGACATGGCATATGCAACTATAATAGTACACAAATAAATCTTTCCCATGTATGCAAACCTGTGTGTGGTGTTATATCCTTTGACCTCTCTGTGGGTATATGTTGCAGGCAACAATTGTCATTTGTATGGGTGGCTCATACAGTTTACAGTTGGTACGGTGGCAACTGTACCCATAGTGGCAGTCCCATATTGTGTGCACCCTCTACAGATGTATCTTCCTATACATATCTCTGTGTGTGTATGTGTATTTATATCTTTCTATCTCTCTCTCTCTATATAAAAAAAAAAAAAAAATATATATATATATATATATATATATATATATATATATATATATATATATCTATATATATATATGTATCAGAATATATGTGTCTGTGTATATGTATCTTAGGAACATTGATTGCTTCCACATTGTGCATTCCCTATGGTAGCCAGACTGTACTGCATGATATGTTACTGATACCAGCCTGACATCATACAGGTGAGATGGAGTACTGTTAACATCTTGTGCCCATGTTGTGTCAGGTCCTGGGTATGGGATTTGCAACAGTTGGTATTGTATTGCAGGGCAGATGTGTTTGGCTGTGGGAGGGAGAATATCTATATGTACAAGACGTATGTTGCTTGGGCCCCCTCACCCCCATTAATGGTGCATGTGGTCATATATGTTTTTATGTTCTCTTTTATATCTATAGATATATGTCTGTATATACATATATAGATATATATTTATGCTTACACACACACACACACACACACACACACACACACACACACACACACATATATATATATATATATATATATATATATATATATATATATTGCTGTATATATAGACATATATATGTAGACATATATCTATAGATGTATGCACATGTAGATATAAATATATATATACACACACATACATCTACATGTTTAAATACATTTCCTGTGCTGTTGAATGACTGTCCTGGATAATATTTTTGTGAAAATCTCAGGGTTATGTATATCTGACATGGCTTAGTGGTAAACCGAATTTGGCTATAGTGTGCATGATCCTGGGTTCGAGGCTTGCAGAGGCTGTTTGTTTTGTTGCTGGGCAAAACAAGGGCTGTTGGATACAGAGTGATTAAGGCACTTTTAAGTAGTTGTAAATGGGTTTGCATAGGTTTGCATGGAGGTAAGCACTGCTAACTTCTGGTTACAGTTTCTTATACTGATTTAGCTTCTAAATTGCTTAACCTGTGTAGGCATTGCTTACCCTCCCCCCACAAACAGGCTTAAACCCGCTTACTGCTGTTTAAAAGTGCTTACTCACACTTACCCCCATGCTATTTTTTTTAAAAGAAAAGAAGAAAGGATTGATAGGAAAGTGGTGAAAAAGGGGCACAAAGAGGGAAAGACAATAGGGAAAATAGCTAGGGATGTGCAGGAAGGGTGTAGAGAAGGTCCATAGCTGCCCATTTCGTCTACAGCAACATCTGTACATATACACTGAATTTGGAGGTAGACTTGGACACTCAAACCCCTGAGAGAGGGGTGAAGACAACAATAATATGTTATGAAGCCAGTTAGACCAGATTACATGTGTGCAGTGGACATGTGTGCAAAATGGACAGCTATGTATGGGGTGAGATTTTTTTGTGGTAACAGATTGCCCTTTTTTTTCAGGTGAAAGTGGGATGTTGAGGAGGGATAGTAGGTATATTTGGGGAGGTAGGTTGGGTAGGTTAACAGACAGGACACACAAGACACATACAGCAGCAGTATATAACACATGTGGGGAGTAAACATCTTGATGGGGAGGGGTGTTGGGAAATCAGAAGCCCATGAGTCCCCTAATGGAATCAGTGGGACTGATGTTCCCCCCCATGGGCAGTCACCACTGCACCTTCACAGCCCCGAAGGTGGGTGTGCTGGGGGCTGAGTTGGAGAGCCAGGCTGACCCTCTAGTCATGACATGGGGCCCTCAGGCTGGCATAGCAGATTTCCAAATTGCTGGTAGAGCTCACTACGCACCATGACCTGGACCTGGCGATGGGTGACAGGTTCCTATCTGTGCCTGCTCCCAGGGGGGGTTAGTCCCATCCTCTGAGTTGGTTCCACCTGGAGGTGTTGCAGGACCAACAAACAAGGAGGTCCTGGGTTGGGCCCCAGACATGCTGGTGCCCGGTGCCACGGCCAGCTGAGGCGGGACAGGTTGGTCCGCTGGGACCCGCATTCCCATATGTGCTATGGTGTTTATGTTTTATCTTGGGTTAGTAATAGTCAACACATTCCAAAATTAGGTATAACAGCATGCATATATATTCCCATTAACCCAGACACCAGATATGGAACAGCTTTATAGCAAACAGAACACATGCATATATGGGACCACAGTACTAATTACAACAGCATGCAGGTACATTAATGGCACCATGCCATCAATGTTGGAGTATTTCAGCATAGCACATGCATAGAAACAGATTTAATTAATTATCAAACAATAGGACACATGCCCCAACATTACAGTTAAGTCACACCAATTGAGTTGGGTATTTAGTTTATTATTGCAGATATAGTGGGGGTAGAGAAAGATGTCAATTAACAACTAGTATATTCTGTAGTTTGCATTACTTTCCTAGTCAGTGCTATTATCTGTACCTTACAAGTATTAATACACTACCCTATTGCCTTACTTTGGACAGTGGTATGGCTGCCGACAACTATATACATGAACTGGTTTTACCTGCAGTATACACCTCTTACCTGGTATACCTGTGGAGAAATTGTTTGTTAACACTAACTGTTTCTACACATACTCCCAGATTCCAGGTTGATGCTATGCACATACCTGTCCAACTCTTTTAGCACAGACTCTGGCCATGTCTTGTTCACATGCAGGTGAATTGGGACATATTTAGACTATTGCCCTCTTCAACCTTTAGTGACTTACAGCACACTTATACAGGATTTCCTAGACAGTTATATTATGTAGCACAGTGTGGGTGACAGCGATGAGTGATACCTTATTATTCAGAGCAACTGCAACACTCACAATGCCATACAATACCAGAGTAAAGAGTACCAGCACAGGGTATCATTCTTTTATTTCTAGGCACATTGTTCATATCTGACAGACCTGTGGAAGCAATGTTTATTAGCACTACCTGAATGTTGCCACACAAATTACCAGAATCACAGGCCTAAAGCAGGTGCCCTACACTGACCGCCTTAAAAAACTCCAGCTATACTCTGTCACATATTGTCTACTCAGAGGCGATCTCTGCTTAACATACAAGGCCATGGCAAACTCAGAGCTGTTGGACATGCTACACTTAAAGAAATCCCAATCTCTTAGAGCCACATGCTCCAGGGATCTAAACCTTGTCATCACAATAAACAAAACATGCTGGAGGGATAGGTTCCTGACCCAGACACTCCCCAGACTTTGGAACAGACTGCCCATACATGTCAAGCAGAGCGCCTCTTTGGCCCTATTCAACAGGAACCTTGACGATTGGATGGGAGAATGGAAATTCACCCCGGGGATCACGTCAGTCATAGCCAGCCTTAGGCATAGGCCAACTAGGTGACCGCCTAGGGCACTACTCTAGGAGGGGCACTTTTCTGGTATTTATTTGATGTAAGTAGACTAGGATGGGGGCACCAGGTGGTGTGGTGGGGAGTGCCGTGGAGCCCTTTTGCCTAGGGCACCAGTTGACCTAGGGCCGTTCCTGACGTCAGTTGCTCTGCTAGACAGGGGTCCAGGGAAATAAACAGTGTGGGAAGAAATAGGCAGGGAATTGTTATGGCTATGCTTGTACAGGCCCTAGGGCCGATAGCCTAGTACCAACCTATGAACCTATGAACCTACGAATCCACATTAGTATTATGCACATACATCTTACTCTGTTACTGTATACACTCTGGTCACAGCTTGACAACATGGGGGTGTAGATGGGACATACTTGGCATATTACTCCCATAACAATTTTGGGAGTTGCTAGTGTGACAGGTTTGTTCTTATAGATGTGTGACAATCAGTTGTATTTCCTGTTTGCTGCCTAAACGTCTAGGATCATCCCACTGATTTCTCAAGGCGACAGGGTGACAGGCAGCAGGTATGGGCCAATATACTGGACATTCTGGACATATCTGTAAAGTTGTGGGGTATAATTCTGCATGCAGCCTACTACCACTCCCAGGATTCGTACCATGGCTGTGTCTGCTCAAAATAAAACACTGTCCATCACAGTTGTGTGTGCTATATAGATATTGCTGTATATCTCTTATCTGATTTCTGTCTATAATTCTCCTGTGGTCTTACATTCTGACTTTGTATTACAACACTCTTATACAGGATTTCCTAGACAGTTATATTATGTAGCACAGTGTGGGTGACAGTGATGAGTAATACCTTATTATCCAGAGCAACTGCAACACTCACAATGCCATACAATACCAGAGTAAACAGTACCAGTACAGGGGTATCAATCTTTTATTTCTAAGCACAAAGTGTTCATATCTGACGGACCTGTGGGAGCAATGTTTGTTAGCACTACCTGAATGTTGCCACACAAATTACCAGATTCCACATTAGTATTATGCACATACATCTCACTCTGTTACTGTACACACTGTGGTCACAGCTTGACAACATGGGGGTGTAGATGGGACATACTTGGCTTATTACTCTCATAACAGTTTGGGGAGTTGCTAGAGTGACAGGTTTGCTCTTATAGATATGTGACAATCAGTTGTATTTTGTTTGCTGCCTTAATTTCTGGGATCATCCCACTGATTTCCCAGGAGGACAGGGTGACAGGCAGCAGATATGGGCCGATTTACTGGACATTCTTGAAATATCTGTACAGTTGTGGGGTATGATTCTGTATGCAGCCTACTACCACTCCCAGGATTTGAACCATGGCCATGTGTGCTAAAAATACAACAATTCACATCTCAGTTGCGTGTGCTATTTGGATTTTGTCTGTCTTTTCACTGTTTTCTATTTATGCCTCTCTCAGTTGTACTAAATGACCTCTGGGGATTACACCAGCCGTATACAGACATTCCTACACATTTTATTTATGTTGCACAGTGTGGGTAACAGTGCTTAATACAACAGTACTATTAAGTGATTGCAAATCTACATTACCATATGATACCAGAGTAAACACATGCAGTCCAACAGTTAGACCTTCATTGTCAGGCTGTTATGCTTTTATTTACATACAACCTATATGAGACTCTTCCTGCCATATTCTGTGGTGTATGCAGTACTTGCCTAAAACAATACAGGTTTTATACAGGCAATTAACTTACTAATACTTTTAGATTTATTTCCTATGACAGTACTTGCAAGAGTATTACTAATCTGCCTCGCGTTGCAACCTCTCCAAGCGACATCCATGGGCCTCCTGGTTCGCAGCCTGCTCACTTGCCACTGTGAAGGACATAAGAGGAATATTTAGCCATACCTATCCATAGTATACATGAGCCAGCAATTATTAAAGAGGTAGTGAAGTGATACTTACATACAGCTGGGACCTCCCCTGTCCTCCTAGCCTCTTGGATCCACTGATCCAAGAGATCCCCTTTTTGCCACTTCAGGTTGCATAGTGATGCCTGACCTGCTCACCAGATTGGGGTATGCCAGTGGCACTTGTGAGGCCACAGGTGAGACAGTCGCAGGCTTCCACTTTATAATATGAACTCTGGTACTGGCCCTGCAGCAATCTCTGCTCATGGTCTTTGACAAGGAGTCCTGCCATGACTCTGGACTTCTGGATGCCCCAGTGCTGCACCTAAAAGCACACACTATCTCCCATTCCAGACATAGTGCCTGCAAGGGGAAGCTACAACCACTTATGAGATGTATTCCTGCTTGTTGGGTTTAAATAGGGCCAATTTCCCACACTTTGCCATGACTGGACAGTTTTGAAAAGGTAAGCTATGGGCAAATCTGCTTACCTAAGGTTGGCATTGCTTAAAGGGGTATGCCAATGGGCAAATTGAGTTAGCTGGCCTACACATTGCTTACACCTACTAAGCTGGGTTGTGCAATGCTTAGCATTGCTTAATATTTAGTTTTCATTATATTTGCTTTTTGGCATTGATTTATTATTCATTACATGTTATATATGTGTCTGGTATCCATGATTCATGTGTACGTACACTATATGGGGTCCTTGTGTTTATTAGGGGACTTCAACACTTTATTACAATTACACCTCACATCTGGGCTTACTGCAATACTCCAGTTCACATATTTATTTTATGTAGTAGGTTATACAACATAAGACTGTATATAAATTCATTTCACATGTTCATAGGTTCATAGGTTCATAGGTTCATACTAGGCTATCTGCCCGAGGGCATTTACAAGCCTAGCCCATAGTTTTGTGGCTTACGCCACCCCTTTAGTATGGGGAACTATACCCATTATTTTGCTGTGCCTCTGTTGAGCAGTGACACTGAGGTAATCCCTGGGGTATATCTGCGATCTCCCATCCATTGGTCAAGATTTCTTGAACAAGGCCAGCGAGGTGCTCTGCCTCACATATACCGGGATTTTATTCCACAGCATAGGGAGTCTTTGGGTGATGAATCTATCCCTCCAGCGCGTCCTATTAATAGCCATGTCAGTTTGATTTTCCTATAGTGAGGATTTGTTTGGTGATACCTCATGTTTTTATGCAGTTGTGATGGTTTAGTGGTTAACTACTGTGACTATAGTATAGAAGGTCCTGGGTTCAAGCCCTGCCTAGATTGTTTCTGGCCAGAACAGCGCAGTTGCATACAGAGTGATTAAGGCACTTGTAAGCAGGTTTATGCAAGGGTAAGCTGTGCTAACCTTTGGTTAAATATGCTTACAGAGAGTTAGCTTCAATATTGCTTAACCTGTGTGCACATTGCTTTCCCCCATGCAAACAGGCTTAAACATGCTTACTACTGCTTAAATATGCTTACTCCCACTTACTACTGAGTAACTATGCTTACTATTGCTTACACCCGCTTACCACCGCACTAATTTAGACAGTAATGTCTAATGGTTATTGGGAAGGTGGGGGATTTGGAAGCTATATGAAGTTATCATTCATTACACATTTTACCTTCCATTTGTATCCCTGATTCCTGTGTACGTATACTGTATGGGGCACGTGTGATTATCTGTGGACTTTGCAACATTATGACACTGACACCTCACATCTGCATTTACTGCAGTTCACAAATATATGTTATTTAGTAGGTTATGCACCTAATAATATTGGTCATAAAGTGATTTGATATGGAAAATGGAATGTGCTGTAGTGGGACTCAAACTGGACTGGGAATGACTGCTCATAAGGCAAATGATCTGCCCACTACATTATTACTGTACTGCTTCGTTTGCATATATCTTGCTTTTTATCCTCTTCTGCTATTTAAGCTGCATTAACCGTAGCTAAGCGATGGGCAAACCCATGCTCCAACGGTTAAGTTTAACCTGTTACATAAAAAAAATAAAATATCTTTATATATTTTGTTTTAACTATTGCTCTTGTACACGTGGGGGATGTTGCTGGGGGTATGCGTACACCTATGAGTGTTCTCGCTCATTCTTTTAGGACTTGTCTACTGTTCTTCATTGTAGGGGCATGTATATTCTGAGAGCTCTGCTCTCAGACATGCCCCCTGCACTCTTACATGCTCTGTGTAAGATTAGGAGCTCAGGCAGCGCTCCTTCATTAATATGCATGGCACACCATCCTGCTCCTAAATGGAGCTTCTGTGCAGGACTAAGCTAGTTCTGCACAAAAGGATAGTGAATCCAGGGGATGAATTGGATCAACAGCTCCTTGAAAAGACAAGCCAAAAGAAACAGTTGGAAAATTAATGAAAATAAAAAGAAGCTAAAAGAAAAGTGACTCTTTACATAATATCTAATACTAACTAATATGGTGTACAGTTAGATTTGCATAACAATGACTTCTTATGTTTTCTTTTAAACATACATATTATCAAAAGGAAATTTAGATGGATTCTTTACTAAGGTAATCATTTTTTTAATTCTATTTTTTTTCCTTTCTCTTATTTGAGAGTCCCTTATAAATCTAATACACTTCTTTTTACTTAGAATGATGGATTACTAATTAATAATTATTTTATCTTTATTGTTTATTTAATATTTGCTTTACTTTGGTGTCTCTTTTACATGCAAGTTTCCTATACTTATATTCTTATAACATTTTTACTGTAATTCAATTAAACTATTTATAGTGAAATGAGCCTTCTAACTTAATCTACTTTTTTTAGTTTAATTTATAAAGTTGCATATTACAGCTTTTCAGAAGTGCCCATCTATTAAAAAATGTTGCTTTTTATTAATCTAATTGTCCTGTTGAATAGATGCTGACTTGTCTGTTGGTGTTTTTTAGTTGTATTTAGATTTCTAGTTTCTTTATATAGGGTACAGGGCTATTAGCCTAGTACACGCCTATGAACCTATATGAGTGGATGGGCAATAGGAAGTTCACCCCGGGGATCACTTCAGTGGCCTTGCTTGACAGGGGCACTGGGAACTAACTTTGGGCATCATGATGCCAGGGAATCTTCTTGGGCTAGGCTTATATAGGCTCTAGGGCCATTAGCGTAGTACATGCCTATGAACCTATGAGCCTATATACAAAAACAGTCATAAATGATTTACTATTTCAGATGTACATATAGTTTTTGCTCATTACTGACAAAAATGTATAATGAAACAATGGTCTATTTGATTGTTATAAGTGTAAAGATACGGGTGGTTTATAGTAAGATGACATTACTAAGACTAAAGGGATTGTGAAGTTTGTTAAGATATTGTTGAATCTTTAAAGTGAAGTAGTGAAGCTATGGGATGAGAAACAAGATTCTATTATGCCAACACACGTGAATAGCAAAATATGAACATTCACTGCAGTTATAGATTGTATACAAACCTCTAGATTTTTAGTAGCAAAACAATTCACATAAATGGCGCTACCAAGATACTGAGAATACTTTCATTTGTCTATACACTTAAGAACCTATCCTTCATATATTTCATATATATAGTTTCTGTATCAAATATAGATTTAATACAGTGTATTGCTAATATTTCTTAAATTTTCAAGTTAGCTTGTAAATACTTCATATATATATATATATATATATACATACATATATATATATATATATATATATATATATATATATATATATATATATGAGTCACCTTTAAAACCTCGAAATCGCGTTTGCCCGACACGAAATCCGACGGGACGAGAATACCGACAACGCAGATGACCGACAAGGTGAGAACCCGATGGACTCGGTAAGTGTGCGATCGAGTGAGGGATGTAGTGTTAGGGAGCGGACAGGTAAGTGTGCGATAGTGAGGGACTGTGGGTTAGGGGTGGGTTAAGTGAGTTAGGGTTAGGGTGCATGTAGGGTGTGTGTGCGATAGTGAGGGACTGTGGGTTAGGGGTGGGTTAAGTGAGTTAGGGTTAGGGTGCAGGTAGGGTGTGTGTGCGATGGTGAGGGACTGTGGGTTAGGGGTGGGTTAAGTGAGTTAGGGTGCAGGTAGGGTGTGTGTGCGATAGTGAGGGACTGTGGGTTTAGGGGTGGGTAAGTGAGTTAGGGTTAGGGTGCAGGTAGGGTAAGTGTGCGGTAGTGTCGGACCTTAGGGTTAGGGTTTGGGTTAGGATAGTGCATATGTTATGTAGTGTACTGTGTTGTTTACGTGTAGTGTGTTGGTGTAATGGTTTTGGTGTTTTGCGTTGTCGTTTTTGTTGTCGGTCTTTTGGTGTGGTCATTAGTGTGTCGGAGAAAGCGATTTTGAGGTTTTAAGGTGATCCATATATATATATATATATATATATATATATATATATATATATATATATATCTCTATATATACATATATATATGCATATATATATATATATATATATATATATATATATATATATATATGCATATATATATATATATATATATATATATATATATATATATATATGCATATATATATCTATATATAAATATATATATATATATATATATATATATGGGTCCACCTGACTTTGTCGAAATCCCACATTACTGAATCTTCGGCAATATTGAAATCTCACTTCATGAAACCACTGGAACAATGAAGATCTTCCCAGGGTAAGTAGCCACTTACAAAAAAGCAAACAAAACCTAAACCACACCATCTCACTCCCCCCCAACTAAATATGCCAATTCTGACATCGCACTACATTTGGAAAATGGGCAAAGTTCACCATCTCATATAACAGGTAAGAGTTGTTTTTTCAAGGGTTTTGGGTAGGGGTTTGAGTGTGTGTGAGTGTGTTGGGAAGTTTTAGATGTAGGTTAGGGTAGGTAAGTAAGGGTGTGAGTGTGTAACTGTTGAGAGTGGTGGTGTTTGTAAGTATGTGCTGTGTGTTTGTGCAAGGGGAATGTAGAGTATGTAGTAGTGGATTTAGTGTCTTTGTCTTTTTAGTGTGACCTCGGAGTTAGTATATATATATATATATATATATATATATATATATATATATATATAAGTAGTGGGGTATGGGGCACAGCCCTCATATGGGAATGTAGGGGTCTTGCCCCCATGCTTATATGTAGGTTAGGTGTGTCTTTGCATTGTTGTGTATGTATGTGCTTATTAGTTTGCTGTAGTGTGGGGAGGAAGGTGTGTGCATGTTTGTGTGGTGGAGGGTTTATTTAAAAGTCACAATTTTGAATTTCAGTCTTTTGGGATTTCGTTATTGTGAGTGTTTGGCTTTATAGTCTTGGGATACTGAAATTTGAGATTTCAGTAGTTTGAGATTATAAAGTGAATATATATATATATATATATATATATATATATATATATATATATATATATATATGTGCATATATATATGGGTCTCCTTTGTTTCGTTGAATCTCATTTCACTGAATTTCATTTTACCCTGACCTCAAAACTCAAATTTCTGAAAACTAATTTCACTGAATCTTATTTCACTGAACTGCAGTTAGTATATATGGATCTGTGCAGAGTACTATAAGGCAACTAAAATGTGTACACCCTTTTCCCCACTGTAGTACGATCCTGGAGTGAGTATATATAGTTAGGGGCTGTGGGGGGTGTAGCCCCTCACTTAGAGTACATATTGTCTTCTGGAGAGAGTTAGTCATTGGTGTTGTAACTATGTATATCTATTGTGTAAAATGTATTGTTTTAAAGTTTTTGGTAAAATACAATATAAAACAAACAAGGTGGGGGCTATGATCCCACCCCCTAACTCTATATACTAACTCTAGGATCACAGTACAGTGGAGAAAAGGGCATATACCTTTTACTTGCCTTACAGTACTCTACACAGTGCCATATATAGTAACTGCAGTTCAGTGAAATGAGATTCAGTGAAATGAGTTTTCAGTAATTTGTGTTTTCAGTGATGTGGTCATGGTGAAATGAAATTCAGTGAAATGAGATTCAATGAAACAAAGTAGACCCGTGTGTGTGTGTGTGTGTGTGTGTGTGTGTGTGTGTGTGTGTGTATATATATATATATATATATATATATATATATATATATATATATATATATATATGTGTGTGTGTGTGTGTGTGTGTGTGTGTGTGTGTGTGTGTATGCTTCTGTAAAGAGAGAGAGAGAGAGAAGTGAAGAAATTGGTTTTAACTTACTGAGAAAAACTTAATCTATTGAGTTTTCTTAGGGTATGACACTTATTTAAATAGCATATTATTTTTTCTAAAGTAGCAGAAGGGTAATAGACTTACTCATGTTGGTTGGTGGGATACTTTGGATGGATTCACTGTTTAAACTAGAAGTGCTGGATTCCATGAGGGGAATGAAAATTAAAAGAATCACATGTTCTACTTTTTGTGGAATATTCTGTTTTTATTGGTGTCTACTATCTCTTTCATAATATGCATACTTAACCATTTCAAGTATGTTAGATTTATAATTGATAATAAGCAGTTCAAGATTTTTGTGAAGTGGTTCATTATTAGCATTACATTTGGGAATTATAATATTATTAATTTCATTTTTGTCATGACTATCTTATGAAATATTTAAAGTGCATTTCCATTAACATTAATGGATTAAACAATGGTTGCAAGAGAAGTAGTTTAAATACATTTCTAAAACTATTTACTTTCTAGATTATTTTTTTATAGGAAACTCATTTGTTACAAGAAGATATAGATAGCCTTAATACTAAATATTGCACTGTATTAATTAGTTCTCAGTATAGTCAGCAAAAAAGAGCTAGCTATTTTATAGAGAAATTCTTTACCTACACCCAATATATTAAATACATATAACAATGATAAGGGTATGTTTTGTTCAGTAACAGTAGACATTAAAAGGGAACTATATACTCTTATTAGTGTGCACTTGATACCTGGTATAGGTGGAAAGTAGACTCTTGTTGACTTTCTGATCACAACACAATAACATTTTAATTTATATTAAACACTAATAATAATATTCCCATTAAAATGATACCAGTTTATATAATTAAATTAAAGGATTTTAAAGAATTATTTAATAAAGAAATCCAAAAATTAATTGAAATTAACTATACAAGGATATATCTGAGATTTATGTATGATAAGCTCTAAAAGCATATTTAAATGGTAAAATTATGAACTGGTATGTTCTAAAGAAAAATAAATGGGATAAGGATTATTATAAGGATAAGGGTATTTAAAACTCACGTCAATAAAATTATTCAATATAATCCAACAATGAATTCATAAGATGTAATTAACTTTTATTAGAGACTATACTAAAAACAGGTTGAGGATTAAATTAAATTAATTGATAGACCCAAAATAATGTCTGAACCTAAGAATCAAATTAATAAACTAAAATCTAACAAAGCTCCTAGTAATGATGGCATAATATGAGAACTTTATCAACTTATGCTTAAAGAAGCTTTAATATTTTAGAAGTTAAAGTTCTAACAAAGGTTCCACCATCATGGAAATACACACTTATTTCTCCAGTCTTAAAAGTTGATAAAGACCCAGCAGATTGCTCATCTTATAGACCAATTTCACTAGTAAATATTAATTATAAAATATTTATGGCTATATATGCTACTAGAATGCAACAATTTCTTCCACTTATGATTAATAATGATCAAACTGGATTCATAATAAACAGAAATACTTATAACATAAAAAGAATACTAATCATAATTGATTATGCAAACAGTACAAAAGATGACTTAATATTAATATGTTTAGACATTAATAGTGCTTTGGACTCAGTTAATTGGAAATACCTTTTATTAGTCTTAGAGGAATGTCATTTTTCAAAAAAATGTACAAGTTATAAATCTCCTTTATGAAAATTCATTTGATTATATAAAAATAGGGTTTTACATTTCAGAGTCATTTCTGATTTCTGAGAAACCAAGCAGGGTTGACCATTGCCACCATTGCTCTTTACTTTAATTATGGAACTGTTTGTAAACTATAAATTCGAGATTAGATATTAAAGGTATAACAGATAAATAATAATTTACTTTCTAAAATACAATTATTTGCTGATGATACCCTTTTGACTTTAAATGATAATAACAGTTCTGTTAATGCTATTTTAATGCCATATAAATCTTTCAGAATAAATCTGGACTTACTGTTAATGAAAATTAAACAAATATTTTACCTATAAATTCTACCACTTATGATATGGAAGAACAATTTTCTAAATATAATGTAGGAGACAAAAAGTTACTTATTTAGGGATAACTTTAACAGACATTAAAAGTATAATAAATGTAAATTATAATAATAATTTAGTCATTGTAAATAATCAAGTATTTTTCTTATGGACAAGAGACTAAGATTAATAAAATTTATTATTTTACCAAACTTTTTATACATAATACAACCTCTTTGTCTCCCTCCTTCAAAAAATGTAAGAGAGTTTAATTCCAAAATCCTGAGATTCCGTTGGTATTCCAATAAATCTAGATTAGCTCTAAATCATCATATGAGATTGGTCTTTTTGTGGCATTGGTTTACAAGATTTAGAATTATATTCCTTATCATCAGTTATAAAGACAATCTCTCTTTGGTTAAATAATAACTATAACTCCAAATGGAAAGAGATACAAGAAAGCATTTGGTTAAAATCCAAACATCTGACATACTTACATCAACATGTAATAGTAAACAATAATCTTCTCTGGTTATTAACAATTATATATTAGATAATCAAAACCAGTTAATCAGTTCTTCCTATATTTTCCTGATAATGACCACATTCAGAAATTTTATTTACAAGAATCCATAATATAAATCATGTTATTTTCTCTACTGTTTCCTATAGCATATACTCAGAATAACATATGTACATTTAATTTATCTGCAGTGATGGCATTTAAGGAGAATAATTTGTTATATTGGTCCCAATTGATAGATAAAGAAAAGTTGCAAAATGTAGAATATATAACAACAAAATTTAATTTAGCTAAGGAAATATTATTAGATATTCAAAATTGTAGATACTCCATAGAAAATAAAATGAAGTCAATGCAGCCATCAATAAAATTACTGTTCCATTGATCTTTTAAATATTTTGATCCATCAGAATATATTAGGGAAATGACTTTTATCCAGAATCTATAAAGTGGCTAAAAATTCTACAAAATATAATGATTGTTATTGGGATTATTTTAAATCTATAAACAATTACTATCCCAGTGAGGATGATAACATATTTATGTTATTATCATCAAACCAAACTACGTTTCATTAAAATGGAGGCTATTCTCTTGGAAATTCATGCATAAAACATTTATTACTCCACATAGAATTGAAATAATGTATAAAAAAGTAGGATGTTGGAAATGTAAAATGAATATTAAAGCAGATCGGCAACATATTTTTTATTGTAAAGTTATTAAACCATTCTGGGATAATATTAACTTGTTTTACAGATTTTATTTAATGATCAGACTTATTTAACTAAATCATTAACTTTATTTAACACTCCAATACCTGGTTGTGTCAAAAAATAAGCTATTCACTTCTATGGAGTATTTTATCAATTGCAAGAAAAGTAATCATTAAGAATTGGAAAAAAATTAATTGACTCCATCCTTGAAATAATTCATTAGCATTGCAACTGACATCTGTTATTTAGAACTTCTTACAATCAAGCTGAGAACAACCAGAATTACCACTTCTTATAATGTCTGGATGAAATTAAAAGAACTGCTAAACAAACAGTTACTAACATGTTAGTAACTAGAACAATTTCTTGAATATTTAGAAATGTTGATATATAGTTGATATTATTTTTTCATTAGTTTGTTTATTCAATAACCTAATTTTTGTTTATCTTTTAAATGTTAGCATTTATCTGATTGTTACATTTTAATAAAATATTTGAGAAAAAAAGAAAAACTGTACATAGTAACAAACACAATGACAGCACGTGATATCTAGAACTGATATGACACACATACATAATTTTCCCTTGATAAATATCACTTTCACTGCCTACATTTTGTATTATGCTTACATATGTACTTGCACATATTAAAAATGTATTGATGATCATAAATATACTATGCAACACCTCGGACATACAATAAAACTAGGACTTGCTTGTGGCATAATAACAGGAAACTGTGCAAGAGTAGTGGAACTCAAGCAGTGCATGCCAACAAAAGTTTGCCAAAAATCATTAAGACTGTTGAGTCAGAAGACACCTGTTCAATAATAGAATAGGCAGGCTATGCATAACATAATTCCCAAAAAATGCTATTATTTATACAAGCTTACAATTGCTACATAATATGTGTCATAGGACTACACATTTAAACCTGCAGAATGAAATATGCTAATACTATTTCTGGAGACATAAAGGAAGAAGGTAATAACATGCACCTTTTTCCTCCACTGTTCCTGAAGCCTGTGCATATGCTCTATGCACAAGGCTGTATTCTTGCCCTGATCTTCAGTAGCTACAAGCAGAAAAACATATGAAGTATTACAGCAACCGAAGGGATGGTTTAGTTCAGCACACACATAATTACTGCTGTATACTACAAAAAATCAGTGAAATATTGAGTCATTGATGTTTCACTCTCAATAATGCGCATATGTGCAGATTACTAAATATAAGAGAGGAAACTAAATTCAAACCTACAGTATTCATCTATGTTCACACTAAAAAAAATACATCACTACCTGCTCAATCAATTGATCTTTTGTGTGAGTACATGAATTGATGTAAATCAAACAATTTACATATATCAATATTCAGGTTCATAGGTGTTTACTAGACTAACAACCACAAGGACCCTTTTAAACTTGGATAAGCACAGACTTGGGAGATGAAACATTTACAAGCAGGGACCTTGAAGATGAACCATTTACAAGTTGCCTGTGTCCATTAGAGACATCAGTGCCAACCCAGGGATGAATTTCCTGTTTCCCATTGAGTTGTCCAAGTTACACTTGGATTGGGTTAGAGAGGAACTCTGCTTCACATGAATGGGTAGCCTGTTCCAGAGATGGTGCAGTCTCTGGGATACATAACTGTCTCTCCAACAGGTCCTATATATATATATATATATATATATATATATATATATATATATATATATATATATATATATATAAATATCAGAGGTAAGATTTAAGTTTTTTGAATTAGTCATTCTGGTTCTGTTTGTTTTGCAGTTATGGTTATGTAGAAGGACCATCAGAGTGGGGTCTGACAATGCCCTGTATGCCAGACATAGATCACTCCTCAACAGCCTTTAGAAGCTAGAATACATAGAAAGGACCTTGAGGCAGTCTGCCTAGAACATTTTACTTATGCCCTGTATTGTTTTAGTGAGGAAATGCTGTGGATGTTCCATTTGTTGGATATGCCTGGTTAGGTGCATACCAAAGGGGACATTGTACTCAGTGATAGGTCTGATGAATGCTGAATACAGTGGAACAATGACCTAGATGCCATACCTTTGTTTATAAGTTGTGTAGCATAGAATGATTTCCTCATTACTGTAGACACATGATGGTCTAAGGATAGATTACTGACTATGTGTGTCCCTAAGTCCATGACTACTGTGTGAACTCTAAAGGGTGTGTTGTCAATATGATAGCTACCAGGGTTGAATGACTTCCCAAATTTATTTATTTATTTATTTGACATTTGTTGACCGGGTTGGTCCATCTGGGATGAAGCCCTTTTTCAGTGGAGACCCGGGGAGAAAAGCTCCTAAGTTACAAACATATGCAAGTACAAAAGTATGATACATAATGTAAAGAAAGTCCACAATACATAAAACTACTTAGATATTATATACAATGTTAGCTAACTACATATACTGCAGTAGTTAATTAGGGAAAACAATTTACAGTATAGAGAAAACAAAATAATAAGGAAGTTAATTAGTAGCAGTGAGGAGAGTTTAAAGTATGGAAGTGGTTTTTGACTCTCTACTGCTGAGAAGATTGGTATCAGTTCAAAGAAAGTGTTGGGGATAAAAGTAGGGAAGGATTTAGCAGTGAAGGAGGGTGAGAGATTTGGGATGGAGGTAGGGTTGGGTACGTGTAGGAGAAAAAGAAGTGAATGGTTGGTCTGGAGAGATGGGTTAGTCAGGGGGCTGATAACAGAGGCATAGTTTGTTTTTGCTAAAGTGATATTTCACAGCCTTTTTGAATAGTAGTTTGGATCTAGTGTTTTGGATATCAAGTGGGAGTTTATTCCAGTGTTTGGAAGGGTAATAGCTGTACAGGTTTTTTTTCCTATGTTGAGCTTGGGTTTGGTTATGGTCAGGAGGTGTTGGTCAGAGCTCCGGAGTCTTCTAGCTGGGGTGTAGGATGAGATGAGATGATGGGTAATATGGCGGATAGGATGGAATGGATTATTTGGAGCTGGGAGAGAGTAAGGTTGTGGGAGAATTCTAACCATTTCAGTTTTTGTAGTGCTAGACAGTGGTGAGAGGAGCATGGAGTTCAGCGGCAAATTTTGCTACTTTGTTATAGGTGGATTCAAGTTGGATATAAAAGAGGTCTGCAGATTGGTGAGAATCTGATAGCCATAGAGAAGGGTTGGTAGAAGGTAGGCGTGTGAGAGAGCAATTTTTGCTTGAGTAGAGAGAAAGTTTTTGTTTCTATAAAGAAGACCTAGTTTTTGGTGTTTTTTTAATGTTATTTAGTACATGCTGGTTGAATTTTAGCTGGTCATCAATGATGACCCCGAGTAGTTTAGTGTGGTCATCAACTACGATAGGTGTGTTGTTGTGGGAGGTGATGGAGAAGTTTGGTTTCAGGTGGGTCATTGTTTTAGGTAGAAAGAGAAGGAGTTTGGTCTGTTTTGGATTTAAGATTAGATGGTTATGGTTGAGCCAGTTCTCGATCGACAAGAAGGATTCCTGTGTTTTAGTATGGAGTTTGGAAAGAGTGTCAGCAATGGTGATGACTGTGGAGTCATCAGCATATTGCATGAGAGATGAGTGTGGGGTGGAGATTGATAACTGATTAGTAAAAATATTGAAAAGCAGCGGTCCTAGAATTGATCCTTGGGGTACTCCCATCAGTACTGGGAGTTTGGGGGAGATGCCTGAATCCCATTTGATGGACTGGGAATGGTTGCTAAGATAACTAGAGAACTAGGAGACAGTGGCAGGGGATAGGTTTAATTGGGAGAGTTTCTCTAAGAATAATGGATGGTGGACAGTATCAAATGCTTTTGATAGGTCAAGAAAGAGACAAGAGGCAAGTTAATTATGGTCTTTAGCTTGAGAAATAGTGTTTTTGAAGGAGATGAGGGCTGTAGAGGTGCTATGGCCAGGGCAGAAAACTGTGTTTGGTGGGGGTAATTAAGTTCTCTTTAGTGAGGTGTTGGAGAATTTGTTTGTATATACATTTTTCCAAGATCTTAGAGAGGGTAGATAGAATTGCGATGGGTCTATAGTTAGTTAGTTTGGTGGAGTTACCTCCCATGTGGATAGGAATAGTGTAAAACTTCTTCCAGATAACTGGGACAGTAGCATCAGTAATGGATTTGTTGATGAGAATAGAGATGGGTAAGGCTAAGGAGTTAGCAGCTAGCTGGAGAAAGAGTGGAGGGAGACCATTTATGGAGGGAGAACAAGGTTTGAGTTTAAGGAGCAGCAATTTTATGTATGAGGTGGATACTGTTTGTAGGCTGAAAGTAGCAAAGTGGTTAAGGTGATTAGGAGGGGTGGTGAGTGAGGTGGTGTTGGAGTGATTAATAAGCTTGCTGATGGACTCAATGAAGTACCAGTTAAAGTTTGTAGCGGTTTGGAGAGGAGTGAGTGTGGGGCTTGGGTGAGGGGTGGATGGGTTTCCTTGATGTAGAATATGATTAATTGTATGCCAGAATTTTTGGGGGTTATATAGGTGTGTTTTGGAGGGTTAGTATATTAATTATTTCTGTCATCTTTATTTGCTTGCTTAGCCAGGTTACAAAGTTGTCTATATTGTTGTAGGTGAGTGGGCAATTTGGTTTTGATCCAGAGTTTCCATTGTCTGTTTCTCTGTGCCATTAGTGAGAGAGTGGAGGGAGTAAGCCAGGATGACACAGTGGACTTTATCCTGATCTTATGTAAGGTGGCCAGGCAGTTTAAAATGTTGAGGAATGTGTTGTTAAATTCCATGACTGCTTCCTCGAGAGGTAAATGTTTGAGAAAGGTCCAGTCAATAAGAGAGATTTAACTGCTGAGTTAATTTGGGTCAAAGTTTTTTTTACCTTACGGCAAGTTTTAATTATATGGGGTTTGAGTGTTTGTGGAGTAAAACAGAGGATTTTGGTAAGAGAGTGGGTATCAGGAAGGGTTTCATGGAAGTGATATTTATGGGGATGGGATACAAGGATCCAGCTGAGTATAGCAGAGTGGGTGGTGGATTTGGTGGAAGAGGTAGGAGTTGTTACTAATTGGGAGAAAGCATGTAGGTTAATGGAGGTAGAGGGGGATATGGTTGTGAGTGTGGACCAGTTGATGTTGACATCTCCCATGATTATAGTCTCATTGTGGAGGTCTGAGGAGAGAGTGGAAAGTAAAGTTTCCAGTACAATGATGTTATCGCTGGGTGGGATGTAGATAGCAGCAATGTTAAGAGAGGTGTGGGGGTTAATTCTACAGTTGTCCAGAAGGAGTTCAGTGGAGGAAATGGGGGGAGGGGAAGGTAGAGGCATTAGTGTGAGGTTATCAGTGTACATGATAACAATACCACCTACTTTTCTTTTTGTTCTATCTCGTCTTAAGATGTTATAGCCAGGAGGAAGGATGTCCCTATCAGGGATGTGGGGGTTTAACCAAGTCTCACTAAGGGTTATTATATCAGGAGAGTGGTGTGAGATCCAAGAATGGAATTCAGTAATTTTATTTACTATGCTTCTCAGGTTGATGGAGTAAAAGGACATGTGTTCTGGTGGGATATGAGAGTTGTAGGTGGTGGTATGTTTGAGGGTACCATCTGAGGATGAAGGTAGAACTGGGCCAGGGTTGGGATGTATGTCTCCTGCCTGTAAAAGGGAGAGGAGAAAAATGATTGGCTGAGGTTTTGGGGACAAGGAGTAGGTGGCACTTAGGTTTTCCTTTACTGTGTGTTGTTTTGCCTGTACCATGCTTTGTGTGTGGAGGTAAGGTTTTGTAACCAGAGCAGTGTGATGGGGTCAGGAATAAGTGAGGTAGTTGAGCGAAGACTGGTGGATAGGTAGAGGTGGGTGAGTGAAAGTTGGGTTGTAGTGGAAAGGTGTAAGAGGAGAGGTTATACAGGATTGTAAGAGTTGAGGTAGTTAAGGGTGTGGTATAACATGGTGAGTTGTAGATAGGTGAGAAGTGCAAGTGTGAGAAGAGGGAGGTACAAGTAAGAATAATAGTTCAAGGTTGAAGGTAGAGCTAGAGAGGTTTGAAGGAGTGCAAGTGTGAGAAGAAGGAGGTACAAGTAAGAATAATAGTTCAAGGTTGAAGGTTGAAATAGAGTGGTGTGAGGGATTGTGGGTGGGGATGAGGTTTACTGAGTAGAGAGTAAAGTGGAAAAGAGGGTGGATTAGGAGGAGGATAGAGAGGAGAGGGATAGGAAGGGCTGAAATGTCGGGTGGGGTTTAGGGGTGTGTGGTGAGAAAGAGTTGAGAATAAAGGAAATGATGTCAGGGGTGGGTGGGAATGGAGGTAGGGTAGGGGAGCAGAAAGATCCTGAGCATAGCAAGGATGAACGAAGTGGGGCTAGCCCTCCTTCAGCCAAGGGCTCTTCCAAAAACAATCTACGTGTAGGCAATGGCTTGATCCAGGGGCTGATAGTGTGCCTCCAGGGTCTGCACTATTCAGCAATTGCAGGGTAAGGGACCTGCCACTACAAAGCCAAGTTACATGAAGTACAATACACCCAAGCACAGAAATATGACTAAATAGGGCTTATAGAGAATAAATGAGTCTAGTAATAACATGGGGAGAAGCACTCGTGTCCTTTAGAACCTCAGTCATTCCAGTGCTCAGCACGCCAGTACAGGTTAGAGGAAATAAAATTCTGGTTGCGTTTAGCTTACAGATATTACTTAAAAATAACCTACGCTTTTATTAAGTCGGGAAATCACTCTCTTGTTCAGGTGCAGAGGGTTCCGCAGTTCAATTCTTATCTGTGGGATGACTGAAGCAGAATCAAAGCTCCCATAGCTGCAAATGTAGGTATTTAAAACAGAGAGATGGACTAGAGTGAAACTGGAGGGGGTAAAGTAAAATAAAGACAGTGGAATTAGAGGAGAAAATGTAAATAGATTCTTATAGTATTAAAAGAATCAGGTTTTGCAATAAAAACACATACAAGTTTCTAGTTATATCCTCAGATATTACCTTTTAGCCTTTCTATTACATCTGTCTATCTATCTATCTATCTATCTATCTATCTATCTATCTATCTATCTATCTATCTATCTATCTATCTATCTATCTATCATTTCTACAAAGGAGCTCAATCTTATCAGGTTTAGCATAAGCATGCGGCATAAAACTACCAGATGTTATCTTAGAGCTATGTTTGAAATAATTATATCAATTCAAACTATCAGGAATTACCAGTTTACTAGCTCATAGCATAATGACAGAAAATGCAGTATCGTATTTCAACAGTAATGCAATGTTATATCAGGAGAGACTGCTATATCTAACATGCATAAGCATTATAACTTCAACATTGATCCACAGTTAGCAAATTGCACATAGAGTTATGTTACAATCAGACTACAGGAGAAACAAGTTTACAATGTGATAGTGAGATTACATAGCCATTGCTTACAAAATTGCATTTGTTCAGGTCTCCTAGGCAGGCAATAAACTACCACACATAACATAGCAAAGGCAGAGTCTACAATACACAGATATCAACAGTTATTCAGTATTTAAATTACAAAAGCAACATGTGAATTTTAGGTTAAATAAAGATATAACAGTTTACCTACTTTGCGTGCAAGCACCGGTGAGCGGTGGCAAAGAGGCAAGCAGTGATGAAAGTTTTAAAAAGGTGCCCGTGACTCCATTAAGCTGAAATAAGCTCACACAGAAGTAGGTAACAGGGAGGGTCAGAAAGCAAATTAAGTGGGGAGGTGGTATATGGCTAATTAGGTCAAACCCCCTCTTCAGCCAAGGGCTCTTACAAAAACAATCTACAGGTAGGCAAGGGTTTAGTCCAGGGGCTGATAGCGTGCATCCAGGGTCTGCACTAGTCAGCAATTGCAGTGTAAGGGGCCTGCCACTACAATGCCAAGTTACATGAAGTACAATACGCCCAAGCACAGAAATATGACTCAATAGGGCTTACAGAGAATAAATGAGTCTAGTAATAACATGGGGGGAAGCCCTCTCACCCTTTAGAACCTCAGTCGTTCCGGTGCTCAGCACACCAGTACAGGTTAGAGGTAATAAAGTTCTGGTTGCATTTAGCTTACAGATATTGTTTAAAAATAACCTACACTTTTATTAAGTAGGGAAATCTCTCTCTTGTTCAGGTGCAGAGGGGTCCGCAGTTCAATTCTTATCTGTGGGATGACTAAAGAAGAATCAAAGGTCCTGTAGCTGCAAATGTAGGTATTTAAAACAGAGAGATGGACTAGAGTGAAACTGGAGGGGATAAAGTAAAATAAAGACAGTGGAATTAGAGGAGAAAATGTAAATAGATTCTTATAGTATTAAAAGCATCAGGTTTTGCAATAAAAAACACATACAAGTTTCTAGTTATATCCTCAGATATCACCTTTTAGCCTTTCTATTACATCTACCGTAAGTTACATTCACTAGGTATTGACACTCTAGTATGGACATTCAGTTGCAGGCAGGAGACACACTATCTTATTTCTACAAAGGAGTTCAATCTTATCACTATCTTATTTCTACAAAGGAGCTCAGTCTTATCAGGTTTAGCATAAGCATGCAACATAAAACTACCAGATGTTACCTTAGCGCTGTGTTTGAAATAATTATATTAATTCAAACTATCAGGAATTACCAGTCTACTAGCTTGTACACATAACGACAGCAAAAGCAGTATCGTATTTCAACAGGAATGCAATGTTACATCAGGAGAGACTGCTATATCTAACATGCGTAAGCATTATAACTTCAACATTGATCCACAGTTAGCAAATTGCACATAGAGTTATGTTACAATCAGACTACAGGAGAAACAAGTTTACAATGTGATAGTGGGGAGATTACATAGCCATTGCTTACAAAGGTGCATTTGTTCAGGTCTCCTAGGCAGGCATTAAACTAGCGCACATAACATATCAAAGGCAGAGTCTACAATAAACAGATATCAGCAATTACTCAGTATTTAATTACAAAAGCAACATGTGAATTTTAGGTTAAATAAAGAGATAACAGTTTACTTACTTGGCGTGCAAGCAGTGGTGAGTGGTGATGAAGAGGCAAGCAGGGAGGAAAGTTTGAAAATGGCACCCCTGACTCCATTAAGCTGAAATAAACTCACCTGGAAGTAGGTAACAGGGAGGGTCAGAAAGCAAATTAGGCAGGGAGGTGGTATATGGCTAATTCAGTCAAATCCCCCTTCAGCCAAGGGCTCTTACAAAAACAATCTTCAGGTAGGCAAGGGCTTGGTCCAGGGGCTGATAGTGTGCCTCCAGGGTCTTCAGTATTCAGCAATTGCATGGTAAGGGACCTGCTGCTACAAAACCAAGTTACATGAAGTACAGTATGCCCAAGCACAGAAATATGACTCAATAAAGCTTATAGAGAATAAATGAGTCTAGTAATAACATAGGGGGAAGCACTCTCACCCTTTAGAACCTCAGTCATTCCGGTGCTCAGCACACCAGTAGAGGTTAGAGGAAATAAAGTTCTGGTTGCATTTAGCTTAAAGATATTACTTAAAAATAACCTACACTTTTATTAAGTAGGGAAATCCCTCTCTTGTTCAGGTGCGGAGGGATCCGCAGTTCAATTCTTATCTGTGGGATGACTGAAGCAGAATCAAAGGTCCTGTAGCTGCAAACACAGGTATTTAAATCAGAGAGATGAACTAGAGTGAAATTGACGTGCAAGCAGTGGCGAGTGGTGGTGAGGAGGCAAGCAGGGAGGAAATTTTGAAAAAGAATACTATTATGCATTTCTTGGCATTTAGTTTTAGTCCATGGCTCTGACACCAGTTGTTTGTCTGTGTCAGCCCTTCCTGGGCAACATTTGTCTCAGTGTGGCATTCAATGACAGTTTCTAATTTACAATCATCTGCAAATTTAGTCAGTCAGAGACAACTGACATTGGCCTTAACTTCACAGAAGTAAATGCCAAAAATGAGCGGTCCAAGGACCAATCCCTGAGGGATTCCATTTGTGAATGGCCTGTTTCTAGTGGTGGACTCCCCAATTTTAACCTCCTGGATCCTTTCTGTGAGCCAGTCATCTATTCACTGGGTGACGTACAGGTTTGTACCTAACTTCTTGAGTTTGTCAACAATGCCCAAGTAGGGTATTGTGTCAAATGCCTTGTGCAGGTCAAGGTAGGTAGTATGAACCGTTTTGTCCTCATCCATTGCTTTGGTGACCTTCTCAAAGAAGTCCACCAGGTTGAGTAGGCATGACCTGCCCTAGATGAAATCAAACTGGGTTGGGTCCAGTGTCTGGAGGTTTACTATATCATTATTGATCATTTCCATGGCTTTGCATATAAGACTAGTGAGACTTATGGATCTGTAGTTTCCAGGGTCTGTAGATGGTCCACCTTTGTGCAGAGGGATGACTGTTGCTCTTCTCCATTCATGGCAAATGAAGCTTGTTTGGAGGCTACAGTGAGATAGCAATTCCAGAGGGCTTGATAGGTCATGTTTCATGCTATTTAGAAGGCATCTTGGGATATTGTATGTGCCCATTGATGCAGTGCTCTTGTCTTTAGAGAGAACATTAAGGACCTGTTCCCTAGTTATAGCAGGGAGAGTTATATTTGATGATATTTCCTGAGGGAAGATTGAAGGGGAGAGAAGGGTAAAGTTAGAGCTGAATTTGTTGGCCAGTTAGAGCTGAATTTGTTGGCCAGTAGGTTTGCTATATCATCTATCTCAGTAGAGGTGGTTAAATTTACAATGAGCTCTGCACACAATTGTGTATTGCTTTTAAGGTTGTGGACATAGATACAGAATACCTTGTGGTTGTCCTTGGCTTGGGAGGCCAAATTTACTTCAAATTTTGCTTTGGTAAGCTGTTCTCTGAGTTGTTTGTTTAGTTTGTTGAGAATGCTTTTATCCTGCTGGATGCTGCATCTCCTAACGTGAAGCATTAGACACACTATCAATTGTGTGAACCTAAACAAAATTGTGCACAGTTATACCTAACCATGTGGTCAAAGACCTATAAATGTACACTGTAATTGTATGCTGGATTTAGTGTGGGGTAACATCATAATAAAACATTTGTGTACACATGCATATGATGAATGATACTTCAATGTTACAATCTTCCAGTATGTACATATGAATGAATTCAATTTAGTAAATATGTATGAATACATAGGCAGAATATATAGAGATCAAACTTTAGACCAATATGTGTAGGTGTACGTGTTTGTCATTTTTATGGACATGTCAATTTATGTGTATATATATATATATATATGACATACAAATTAAAAGAAAATTACAAGTGCTGCCATGTGCAGTACAAAAGCTGTTATACACATTTAGCATCATGTTGTACATACAGTAATATAGCCAAACTGCATTGTATGATGTGAACTGCTGACAGCAGTAACATACATGGATACCAGAGTAGTATGGAACAATTTCTGCTCATAACATATTTTTTGCAAGTCTGGCATGTCTGCATAAGAATATTCAAGCTGGTCAATGACATATTGAAAGTCTGTGGTAGGATTTGAACACAAAAAACTATGTAGTTATGATTGTATAACGTTCCATTGCTTACAGAAATACTCCTCAGCTATAATGGCGGTGTATCTAATATTTCATTTAAGGTAGCCATTCATGATGCCATCCTCACAAAGCAGAGGCATGCTAACATGCAATACTGTCATTTATACCTAAGTTTTTGCAGTATGTTAAACATGAGTAAAAGTTAATATTTAATTATAAGTACATATAGCAATATAAGTGCATCATTGCACACATGTATCATGATACAGACTCTGGAAAATCTATGGTTATTGACAAAATGTGCGTTTATCCATGATAATACTAACAAGTGTCAGCACACACAGTTTAACTTTTATAGTTTACAAGAACACATTTGTCTGCCACACATAAATAGCCATTAAAGGAATTAGTGTACAACCTTGGGATTCAAACCTACACATGTAAATTAGGTAGGAGGGCAGTCATTGACTCCATATACAGTGGTAACTCTACATCCATAACACAGTATGAAGATTACAGATCCACACTTCTTGTACTTGCATTGTGCTCACAAGACTCGCATATATTTCAGTCATGATGACCTGCATCGTTCTTGCATTCATTAAACTGATAAAAGAAGAAATGGAATAAAAACGACTGTTATGAATTTGAAACTTTAGAGTTAACTAATGCACTGTATGTATTACTCAGCATTCACACATATAACAGTATTAAAAGAAGCATACTGTATAATATTTCTAGAAGCTTTGCAGATTATTGAGATAGGGGTAGTTACTAAGCATTATAGGTGTCAGTGCACCATGGCAATGCTATAGCTGTAAAAAAAATGTGCTGTATAAGTTACCAAACAAATATACATCTTTTTTTTTTTTTTTTTTTTTTTAATTTCTCTAAATCTTTTTGAGTTTCTAACACCATAACAGGAATGGATCCTATTTCCAAGTCAAAGTCTGATTAAAGTTCATGAAATTAGTATTGTTTTACTCTTTGTTGTTAGCCAAAGGTGCTCTTTGCAGCACCTGCAGTTCACCCAGAATGGACGTCTTCTGCAATTCATACAGAGTTGCATGTATCAGTAGTATATCTAAATAAGACTGTAAATTATTTTTTATGAGGCCCATTGCTTCTGCTACTACTGGAACTGTCTGGGCAACCTTCTTCCACATTGCCTCATTTCTGCCTGAAAAAATCCTAGTATTTTATGACTTTGTGTCTCTGTATATGAATGACATTGTAATCACTGGGTGTAGCAATTTCAATGATCAATGCTACTTCTGTATTTTTTCAAGGACTACTATATCTGGTTTTCTCATATCTCTTTTTTGAACTGTTGTTAATGGGTAATCCCACGTGATATAAACTTCAACATTGCCTGTAATGCTTTGTGGCTCATGTTGCCAATTCTTCTTAGCAACAAACATACTGTAATGTTTGCACAATTCCCACTGCAACAACCTTGTCATGTTAGCATGCCTTTCAGTGTACAGACCCTCTGCCATTAGTGTATCATGCCTAGCAGCAAGATGTGTGACTGCTTCCGGTTCTGTTTTACAGAACCTGCATTTGTCTGTTTCTTCTACATGTTCAATGGACTTTGTAACTCAACATGTACATATCCCACTGTCCTTTGCCTCTAATATTAACCTTTTATCTTTTGGTTTAAACTCATCTCTTTTTATTTATTCCTGCATTAAATCCTGATTGACATGAGGTTGTTCCAGGAGTTTTCTGTACTTGTAACTATATTCATGTCTTTTCCACATTTCTTGTCTTCTCGTCTGATCTTTGCCCTTATATTCTTTCTTTTGTTTTCTGGCACATTCACTTGCTGCCTGATTTTTGACTACTTCTGGTTTGGTTTCCGCTCCTGCTTGATACTGATATGCTTCCACTAAACTAAGCAGGAAAGTCATCTTAGATTTGTTCTCTTCATGTTTTAAAATTGTCACTATGTTTGGATCTGGTGAGGTCAACAGATATATATGCAGTCCTTGGAGTGCAGATCTATGCATGCAATGTAGATCTTTCATGTGTGATCTTCATTATTAAATGAATTACTGCAAATAATTTCTCCAAAAATAGCCACACTGGGCTTTGAAACCACACAGAGGGAAACAACACTCACTCTGCCAAATTGCTTAATCAGTTCAGATAATGGACATAAGCACTTTAAATGTTTAAAAGTAGATATAATGGAATGGCAGTAATAGTAGTGTGTTTGAAGTCTGTATTATTATACAGGTATAATAGACAGTCCTACATAAAGTTTACACTGGCCCAGTATATTTGCAGATAACTTCAGAATTTGTCGCTATGCGAATGTAAACTATAATGATTATAACACATTATTTTTTCATATAAATTACTATTATTAACACAAATAATCATGTAATACACTTGAAACACAATGTATCACCTAAACACATAGAACAAAGAACAAAGAAAATGTGGTAGCCAAATTTTTTTGTGTCCCTAAAATCCACAAAAAATTGCGATACCCCCCAGGACGCCCAATAGTATCAGCTAGTAGGTATTTTACACATAATTTGAACTGTTTTCTACACAAATTCTTGTTAAATGAAGTGCTTAAGCTTTCATCATATATAAAGGACTCTTTTGATTTTATGAAAAAATAGAAGATATTATATGGATGGAAGATATGTATTTTGTAGTAGTAGATGTGGCCAGTTTGTGCACTAGTATACAACACCTATACGGTTTAGAGGCAGTACAGTATTTTCTGGGTGATAATCCCAGAACTCATTATTTTAAGGAATTGATATATTTTTTGTTTAATGAACAATATATTTGAATTTGAAGGGAGCCTATACAGACAATATAAGGGCACAGCAATGGGGGCAGCTTTTGCCCCAGCATATGCAAATTTGTTTATGGGGCTACTGGAAAGTACACACATCTATAGAAGTACAATTTATAGACATTATGTCAAAAAATATTTCAGATTTATAGACGACCTTATATTTGTGTGCCGGGGGGGGCAAAGATGAGGTACCAGAATTTTTACAGTACCTAAATAACAACAAATATGAAATCCAATATGATGGAGCACAAGTGGGACTAGTGGTAAATATTTTGGATATTACCCTTAGAAGGCATAATTAACAGTAGACTTAAAACTAGTATACACAGAAAGTTTGATCAGTCTAATCTGATGCTGTATGCCACTTGTTGTCATCCATCTCATACTTTAACATATATCCCTTATGGGGAATTATTAAGGATTAAAAGATTATGTAGTGACAGAAACAAAGCACAGAAGGAGACTGTGAAAGCTATAAGCATGTTTTTGAATAAAGGTTATAAACAAGATGTAGTGTTGGATAGTTATGCTAAAATTTATGGGAGTTCTAAGGTTACCAATGGAAATGCTTATATTCGAAATTTAGATGACAGTAAAAACAAAGCACTTACAGATAATATATTATTCTTTGTTACAAAGTATACTCTTTTTTCAGATAGGCTAAATAAATTATTAAAAGGCTATTGGAAATTTATAAAAAAAGAAGTTTCCTCCCTCTCACAGATAGAATTAAGGTTTTCCTTTCAAAGGGGGCGTAATTTGAAGGATTTTCTTGTCCATAGTAAATATAGTAAACCCAAAGAAAAAAATTATCAGAAGTCAAATAGGATTAGGAACTAGTCGATGTGGAAAATGTTGGGGCTGTCAATTTATAGTAAGAAGTTTGAAACACAAGGTAATTTCTCTTGTATAAGTAGGGGAATCATTTATGCTATAGGATGTTCCTGTAAAAACTTCTACATAGGGGAAAGTAAGAGAAGTTTAAGTGAAAGAATAAAAGAACATATCAAGGACATTAAAAATCATAACGTTATAAGTCCGATAGTGGAACATTTTAACAAGGTACATTTAGGAGACATTAGTAGTTTAAAAGTAACAGTTTTTGGTTTCACAATATTTTGCCAGTGAGGAAATGCTTAAATACTCACTTAGGAAAAAAAAATAAATTTTTATTATTAAATATAATACATTACAACCTAATGGGTTAAATAAGGAGTGCAGCTGGCAAAGTTTTATTTAAGAATGTTTTAGTGTTAAGAAAAAAACTTTTTTCATCACTTTTAAATTAATTGAATGATATAATTAAATAATTGAACAATACTGTGTATATAAAGGAAGGATTTGGTGAACATGTTCTTAGTCTGTAAAGGCTGATTTCAGCCTAGGCGTTAAGAGACTCTATGGTGATATTTGTTGTCAATCATGGAATAAACAATGTATTGTGAATACAAGAACAAAGATATCATTGGTTTGTTTGCCATTGTGGTTCCAGTAATAGTAGTATGTTTGAAGTCTGTATTATTATACAGGTATAATAGACAGTCCTTTTACACTGGCCCAGTATATTTGCAGATAACTTCAGAATTTGTCGATATGCGAATGTAAACTTTAATGATTATAACACATTATTTTTTCATGTAAATTACTATTATTAACACAAATAATCATGTAATACACTTGAAACACAATGTACCACCTAAACACATAGGCTTATTACATACATATATGATAATGTAGTTGTTAAGGTGTGGAGACTGTCCTACTGATGTAGCTCAACTTAGTGGTGGCAGAGCTGCATGCCAGTCTGGTAGATCCCAGTTCGTATATGGAGCTCCCTAGTAATTTGGTTCCAGATGTCGATAAGGGAAAAGTTCTTGGGGCATGCTCACATCCTCTGCTCATGTCCAGCATAGACAGTGAGCATCTGTGTTGTCTCCTGATCTGTACAGTTCAGTGCCCAAACTCACCAAAGCCTCCTCTTGGTCAACATCCTCAGTATGATTCTAGAAGCCTTCTTTCAAACACCTTCCAAAAAATGCTAACTGAGGTCCCACCATGGTATGATAAGAATTTGTATCAATATTGCTTTTTAAAGTTGGCATATGTAGGACAGTGGCAAACTATTGAAGGGCATTGGGCACATGCTACAGGTAGTCCCATCTATTGATACCTATTGGGTAGCTGCACTGAGCACTGTTCACTTACGCTGAGCTATTAGTTAATGATCCAAGATTCAAGAAGTATGTGGATGTTTGTTAATGGGATTCCAAAACATTGAATACTAATGAACCTCATTAATTATGTATGATGCAAATGGTACTTAAAGCTGTGTGCATTTAACTAACTTCACTGTAGGATATAGCTGACTGATAACTAGCTTCCTAAGGTAAGCTGTTACATGCTTGCATTGCTGTGGTGGAATACAGTGCTATTTATCACTTACCAATGCTCTCATTATGCTGTGTAAAACAACTGAAAAATGTTTTCATAAATATGCTATTTGAAATTCTCTGCATTAAAATCTCTCTCTGTTATATAAAGGATGGGGGGTAGACTTCTGCAATATGAATGCATATGGGTACATGCCCATCACTAACAAAGAGGTTTTCCCCATATGCAGTTGTATGGCCACAAACAAACAAGCCCTGGTGAACTACAGATATGGATGGTCTCAACATATATCAGCAGTTATTGCAGAATAACCTATAATATCTGACATATGTTTGTGCAGACTGATGACTTACTGGGTTGTCTGCAAGTTGTATGATTACTGACTGCTTTGCAAATGCTTTCTGATGCTTAATCATATAGTCATAACTGTGATTACATTCAATGGGAAATAGGCAACATCAAGATGGCTCAGCATTTACATTGTTTGTTATTATATGTAGTTATGACTGTGCAACAGGTCATTTTTATAAGTTGATGGTTTACTGTCCTCTTTCTGCATAAATTTCAAGAGTTGTGTTTTGTACCATATTATGGCAGTCACATTTGTGATGCAATCTGTCACTGGCTGCAATAACTTCTGAGATGCATCCTAAATGCTTGAGGTACAGTTGGTTGGCATTTTCGGATGTGCATGTAACTGTGGCAACACCAATGTTATAGTACTGAAGTTATGGTACATGGACTATGTGTCTGGACCTTACTTGTTATAATATCCACTGGCATGAATTCAAATTCCACCTCTGCATATATGGCATGTCCAAACATGTGTAATGGATCGATAGCTGTATACATACATGCTGATGATGTTAGGGCATATGGATTAGCTATTTAGACATGTTTTTTATAATTGTTCCAATTATCTGTAGAAGAAGGTGGTATAGATGACACAGATTGTTTTGCATAGATATGCACTGTAAATGAGAGGTGAGACAATCATTTGATATATGCTTTTAACATTGCCATGTCAATAGGTGAGCCCCTATACAAACTGTAAGATGTGGATATCCCCCTGTCATCCAGATGTCAAACCAGAATAGGATGGACAATTTTATACCTCGGAAATACAAAACAATTATAAAGGGTCTTTGCCAGCATGGCCACAACCTGCTTGGATGGATGGGCAATGTTGTGTGGAGAAATCAAGTATGGATGGATCTTACACTCAAAATCAGTACCATGGATGGGCACAATAGATCCAGGGAGGCCTGATGATTGCAGCTAACAGAATCTGCTACTATGAGAAGGTGAGGAATGCTACAGGGGCTGGGCCACTAGTGCCTTCCAGAGATGAGAAAATAATGTTCCTGGTCTCCCATCATAATAGCTGTCAGGATCATTGGATACCTGGGGAGGTACTGAGGCAGGTGTTCCAGGACATACAGACATGTCTGACATCCACAAACATTGCAGCATACACCAATTCTCATTGAAGGACATTCGTCTGCAATTCTAACAGTAATGTTATATTTGTGTTACAGCATCAGAACTATGCAGCTGCTGTCACAACAGCTGCATAGTTCTGCAGCAGACACCAATTCTCATTGAAGGACATTCATTCACAATTCCTACAGGAATGTTATATTTGTGTTACAGCATCAGAACTATGCAGCTGCTGTCACAACAGCTGCATAGTTCTGCAGCATACACCAATTCTCATTGAAGGACATTCATTTGCAATTCTTACAGTAATGTTATATTTGTGTTACAGCAGCAGAACTATGCAGCTGCTGTGACAGCACATCTGATGCAGATGTACAACATAAGTGTTGTTTGTCATTTTACTGCACACTACATACATAACACTGTCATCAACGTGTGATGTTTTTAATTGCATAACCCTGTCAACATTGAAACAGCAGCAACACATATCATGTAAGTGTCCCCATATTCTGTTAGTGTGATCCATAGCTGTTGTGTGCCCCTGCCACATGTTATGACTGAAGATTATGCCCACATGTCATTGTTTGTGTGCCATTTTAACCTACAGATGCATCTTTGTGAGACACAGGCCACAAATCATCAGGCACAGATCTGGCAAGGTAGTTCATATTGTTGCCACAGTGCAGCACTGTTTAACACACCTGTGATCGATGATATTAATGTTGGCTTGTTCCCTGCACAGGTACAGCCATGCAATGTCTGCACTGTTTGTCACATAAGTACATCTATATTCTGTTAGTGTGACGCATAACTGTTGTGTGCCTTTTCCTCCTGTTATAACTGAGAGTTATACTCACATTTTGTTTATGCACCATTTTATAGTATAGGTTCCACTCTACATGAGAGGATAATTTCCAAAACCAGGGAACACATATATGGTAAGGCAGTCCTCATCATCCCATGAAATCTCTGATAGCTCATCATCAGACATCAGGGGTTTTGGGGTAGAAAACCCACACCTGTAGCTGGGAGGCCACCATGTTTTGATGTTATCATGTAATGCAGCATGGCATCTCTAATTCTTTTTCTGGTGTGTATTGAAGTGCACTACCGGGTGTGTCCAGACATCTAACTCCTGCTTTCAGTACACAGAACAGTCAGTTGATGGTGTTTTCATCTTGCAGTATGTGCTCTGTTGTATACATCCTTGGAGGGGTTGATGGGACTCTGTATGGTGTCATTACCCAAGGGTCCAGTGGATAATAACAGTCACTTGATTTTAGGGGGATGAGAAGGAATATTTCTTTATCCTGCTTTCTGTTGCACTGTCTAGTTTAACTTATAGCAGTGGTCATGTACTTGACTAGTAGGAGCCCCTCTGGTATTTCACTATGTTGAAAAGCAGACTTCATTGCACTTTCCCTCCATATTGCTGCATCCTGGACACTATCATGTTAGCTTAGTCATTATCAAGATGTGTTGCCACGTTATTAGTAATGAGGCCATCTACAGAACACACCACCAGAAATGTGAGTGATGCTTACCCCTTTCTACTGATGTACCATTCAACATCAGGTACAGCTGGGATTTTGACAGGGACATGGGTGCAGTCTATTGCACCAAGGACATGGAGAAAGTTGGCAATGGCATGCGTTGCATGACAGTTCTGTACACCATGGCTGTTGCTGGGGAGTAGATGCATTCATCCACCTTGGTGCACATTACTGGTAGGAACAATGTGAGAACACAACTGGCAGCCATTTGAGATACTCTTATGTCATCTCCTATATGCCACTGAAATGTTCCAGAGGCCAGTATGGTTAGAGTCAGGCACACTTCAGTACTTAGTTATCCTGCAGACTGTGAGTATACATGTGGGGTGCACACATCATGTGAACATCCTGCACCAGCTCTTTGTCTAATCTGTATCTAGCTACTAATTCCTGGTCAGAGAGCTGGCTTGATTGTAACCCTGCTCTGAGCCTGGATGGCTGCCTTGTGGAACACCTTTACAAATTGTCCTGTATTATGGCTTGCAGTACCCCCAGCCTACGGTCATACATTAAATGCTGGTTGCAATTTTTTTTTTAAGTTAAGCTTGCAGAATCTGCAGGACTACCAAGGAATTTGTGGAATACTGCAGCATTAAAATTAAGCATGTATTGGCCCCCCACCAAGTGCTTTCAGAAAACTGTCATCAAACTACAGTGTTGCAGTTAAATTGCATTGGGCACACTTGTTGTGTTTTGGAATCCGCTGGGCATGCATGGAGTCCACAATTATACAACACAGAATAGATAATTGCTTGGTCTTGTTTTAGAGTATGTTATGAAATCATATCCACCACTCCTTCATTTTGGCATGCTGCCCTGTCCACAACTATCTTTTGTAATCTGGCACTTTAAGTTTTAGCTGCCTGTGCAGCGCTACTTTTCTAGTGCAGTTTTCCATGGACCCACCCTTTTGGTTATGCCAGTTTTGGATAAAACAAAAAACATTTTTTTTTTAAAGTTGGCATACACATAAGCACTTGCTTGTTTATATAAAGCACTCTTATGTGTACATTAAAAATAACCTTATCTATCTTCTTTGTCTCCTTAATATTTTTTTGGCTTTTCTCTAACTTCTTTTTCTAGCTAGGGGTCATCACAGTGGAACAACAGTCCACAGAACAGTTAGCAGTGGAGTTTTATGGTGTCAAGCTGCCAGCCCAGCACCCAACCTTCCACAGAAGGCACACACTCACACCTAGGCCCAATTTAGAGTGTCCAATCCACCTACAGCATGTCACTGGGAGGAAATCCACGTGACCACAGGGAGGACATGCAGACTACACAGAAGGCACCCCAACCAAGTATCAAACCAGGAAACCTCTTGCTGTGAGGCAACAATGCTAACCACTGCACCATTGTGGCTGCCCGTTAGTTTTACTCTGATGTGTTAAATAATAAACTATGTCACTGTGTGAAGCATTTTGTAAAGCTTTTGGGGTGTTAAAAGTTTGTTATTGGCCTCTGATTGTTTACTGAAGTGGAATCAGTTATATGATGGTATATTGCCTCGACTTAACCTTCAAAAAAATCAGTTTCATCTAAAAAAAGGTTGTCATCACAAATAACACATGAAGGCCTAACCATTAAGTTTTACAAACCACAATATAGTGATGTCTTTGAAAGGGTTGAGTCTGCATGTAAGGACATTAGTTTGCTGATAGCAAGAAAATTAAAAAGAAACAAAGATGACTGATAAAGTCCAATGTTAATTTTCAAGAAGAAAGCACTTATCGTGCTGTGGTATTGATAAATTGTATCACTGTGTGAAACATTGTGAGGCTTTTGTGGTATTAAAGTTTGTTACTGGCCTCTGGTTGTTTACTGAAGCAGACTCAGCTATGTGGTGGTGTATCACCTCAGCAGAACGTAGTTTAATCAATATCATCTCTATTCCTTTAATTACAAAGCAAAAAAAAAAAAAGGAAAGGTGAGAATCAAAAAAAAAAAACTGTGCTCTCCTACTGTAGCAGGCTGCTTGCTACAATTGTAATAACCACCTTGCTACATTTTCCACCACACAGTGAAAGCTTCAGCTGTAGCATCAAATGCAGTATTGACATACATTTATAAAACCACAATTTCCTCATGGCTTCATAAATCAACATCAGAACTATACTCTTGGCACCAGAGGCGCTGCTGGAAGCTGTTGAAAGCTGGGGGGTCAGAGGATGAGAGGGGTGCTTAGTGATCTAAAAAGGGCAATGTTTTAAAACTATTTACTACCACAACATAGGTTCACTTGGAGGACATTTTAAGCTTTGCCAATTTCCCTTTTGGTGCTTGAATTAACATTTCCTGATTGGTCTTACCTGTCCCATGGCTGATAATTGTATATTAGCCCTAGTCAGGAATAATTGTAATCATAGCATAGATAATTTGAGGGGACCCATGTAAGGAATGCAGCATTTAGGAACTGTCTCTATCCATTAGTGGCACGAGGGGCAATTTTGGAGTACATTTTCTATTATCCATCCTTAGATCCAAGTTGCATTTGAATATGGATAGGGATGGGCTTTGTTTTACTTGAATGGATAGTCTGTTCTGGAACAGTAGTAGCCTCTGTGATATATATCCATATCTCCACAACATTCAGTTTAGATACCTGGATTGAGTATTTCTGATGCCATTTGACTTGCTGATGTTCCGTAGGTCCATCAGTAGTAGGTTGGATGATGTCTTGTATGCCAGACTCAGGTCACCTCTAAGCACTCTGTAGAATGCTGAGTATAGTGATAAATCTTTGAGGTGGTCCATACAAAACATACTGTTTAGGACTTTTATCCTTTTAGTAAGTTATCTGTGTGGAGCCCTAGGCAGGGTAATAGACTAGGACCCCCCAGAACAGCCCTTCCTGCAGCAACCCCGTACCGCTCCAGCAGCAGCTCCCTCCCCAGCCACTCCAGTGTACCATTACTTGGCTATTTCCCCTCAGTTACCATAAACACTGCTCAAACTTGTCACTGTATATACTTTTTCTTATTTACTTCTACAATGATTACAAAAATTGAAATAAAATAGCACAAACACTGAGCCATTTGCTAAACAAACAATACCGTCTTGCAATGAAAACAGACTTAGCATGAGCATTAAACTTATCTGCCCTTGAAATTCACATTCATTGACACAGTATGAAAACTCACATTCATTTTGCATCTGGCTAAGGGACTAAGGACTAAGCTTACCTCTGCGCTGTTTTCAAACCATAGGCTCCTTACACATTTTTAGGGGCATGCATACATGTGTGCATTCTTTGACTCACCTTCCTGATTGTATTAAATTATATTTCTTGTATAATACAGCAACACTTGTTAGAATGTGTTTTAATTTGTAGTTCTGAACAGTCTTCTAGTAAGCAATGAAACAATAAATATGAACCAATAATGACAAAACTACCCATTTCAGAAAATTTCAACCATAAAATGCCACTCAGACTTCTGTCATTACAATCCACCAATATCAGTAAATATGCAAAATCTCTGTAGAAGTAAAAGTCAACTAAATAATTCCACATTAAAGGGATCTGTAACTAATGAAGGGATTGCTGCTAGTAAACAACTTTGTATTTCATTGATTCATCTACAAATAAAGTGCCCGTTGCTCTTGAAGAGTAAATTGCCTATGTTACATTAAAAAAATGATAAGCTAGTAATATTGCAATAGGAAATGGATGGCAACCAGATAACAGGTTTATAATTAGTAGGTAACTCCTCCAAAGGAGGACATTCACAGGACTGCAGCATCCACTCCCTTTAACGTGCAACACAGTACAGTATTAGTGATCCATCTGCATACTGTGGGAATAGAACCCACAACCTTCTACATCAAAGCAAGTATATTAACTGTTGTGCTACTAACAATGCAAGCAGCTTTGGCATAAGCAGCACTAAACTTATTTTCCCTTGAAGCTCTCAGCTCCTTGTAAAATCCACTTGACACTCAAGTAAATCTCTCAACTTTGCAGCACAAGAAATCTGGAAAAAGCCAAAATTTATTTGTGTGTGTGTGTGTGTGTGTGTGTGTGTGTGTGTGTGTGTGTGTGTGTGTGTGTGTGTGTGTGTGTGGTGGGGGGTGATGACAAAGTGTTTTGTGTTACAATGCGTTTCCTGAAAGATAGGAAGACTGAAACATAAAGGGCTATCATTATTTAGTGAATTCAGTTCTCACTAATTTGCCAGAAAACCACAAATTTTAAGGGAAACAGACCAAAGGTATGAGCCAAATATTCTGGGAAAATCTGTACAATTAAGAGCTATGGACTCAACTGTTTGAATCACAAGTGGTGTTATGGGTAGAGAATTCAGGCTCTTGCTTCTTGTACCTAAGGTACAGGGTTTGAGCCTGAGTAACACTAACCACCAGTTATACCTAGCTGGGTGATTACACACACACACACACACACTATGATTAGCAATGACCCAGCAGCATATGTAAACAGAAAACATGAACCAGCAAAAGTCTCCTTACCCAGCAGCATATGCAAACAGAAAACACGAACTAGCAAAAGTCTCCTTACATGTATGTTGGGAGGCAGCATATGCTCTTGTTAACAGCTGTATGAAACACACTCTCTTAAAACTCTCTCCTTAAGATCTGACAACAAATGTGATCAGGCAGGCATCACACACTTACCTCTGTTCTCCCTCAGTGAAAGATTAAATTCTGTGCGTAAGTGGACTGTGTTTAAATCTGTGGTAGCAATGCATGCATGGGTCCTTTAATTGTTGAAGCCTTATGGCCAGGGTACCTGTAGGTAATTGCTTATGTTGCTTAGTGCTGGATTAGACTAGCCATTCATTTATTTAGACAAGACTGGCTTGCAGCTATAAAAGTGGAGAGGCTCTCCCTCTCCCTCACCCTATGGTTCTGGTGCCCTTGCTTGGCTCCTATCAATCCCACCGCCTAACAGCTAGCTTGTGCTTGGAGCAGCTGCCTCCTTTTCCTCACCCTAGTTACAGCTTTGCTATTCCCTGAAATGACATTTCTGACAGGATGGGAAAACATCATCAGAATCAGAATAAGAATCAGAATCAGAATCACATTTATTGGCCAAGTATGCACGCATACAAGGAATTTGACTCTGATTTCAGTGGCTTTTCAAGTACGAATTACATAAATGACATATATACAACTATTAAGAACAAAGCAAATGACATACATGCAACTATTAAAAACAAGACAAAAAAGTAAATCTACATATACATTCTGATTCTGACAGGTCCACCGCAGTCATAGCAATGGAACTAAAACTTGTTATCAGTCTGCCATTGCCATGACTGCAGAGTTCCATGGACAAAGGCTGCTCTTCCCTGGCTACAGCAGTTAAGTAAGGTAATAACCATGGAGCATAGAGTCTGGTTTGTGAGTGAGCATGTGTGTGTGTGTGTGTGTGTGTGTGTGTGTGTGTGTGTGTGTGTGTGTGTGTGTGTGTGTGTGTGTGTGTATGTGTGTCTGTGTGTGTGCTGAGTGAGAGAGAGAGAGAGAGATAGAAACAGAGAGAAAGATAGTTTCAGTGTCTCTTATGTCAGTGTATGAGTGACAGTTTGTCGGTGTATGAATGATAGTGTGCCATTGTCTGTGCATGACTGATAGGGTGCCAGTCTCTGTGTGTATGTGTGTGTGTGAAAATGTCTTCTTATTGAGATAAATATCTTCAGTTGTGTAAAACATGGTAGGAGTTGAATCTGAAGTTAAGTTTTTCCTATATGTGGCTGATGAATGATTTTTTCATCTGTAGAGAACCAGATGCTTGATGAAACTCAGACTTCTATTTAATCAAGTTGAAAATATTTTGATGAAATGCTAGTATGTATCACAGCATTTGAACAATGGCTAATAAGTACAAAGAATATAAAGTTAATACATGATTGGAATGATTTTAAAAATGGAGAATTTTTTTCATGGCCAAAGCAAGATTCCAATAATAATAAAGGAAGTGAGAGTGTGAATTGAGTATAACTAGGAATAAATCTGCAGTCTTGTGATGTGTTGGCATGTCACTTCATTACTGATTTAT
Organism: Protopterus annectens; assembly: GCF_019279795.1. NCBI lineage: Eukaryota > Metazoa > Chordata > Ceratodontiformes > Protopteridae > Protopterus > Protopterus annectens. The sequence continues at coordinate 627,034,143 of NC_056730.1, read as the reverse complement.
GTAATAGAGAAGCTGTGCAGTCAGTAATAGTTGAGCCTCCCCTTCCATTTACAGACTGATATAATATCCTCTGTGAATATTAGTAGTGCAGAGGATTTTCTGCCACTATTGGAGACAGTTCAATCAATATTATCTCCAAAAATAGAAACTCCTAACAAGAACAACTGCAGGGGGCAAAGAAGAAGACAGGAAAGGGCTAAAGGAGGAAGAACATTGTGGAATGGATTGAGGACATGCAGCAAGACAGGAATCAAGAGATAGTGTGCAATATTTCAGACTGTGTGTTTCATAATTCTGAACCTTTAGTTTAGAGTAAGGAAAATAATTTTATACCAGCACAGAATGGCTGTGTGGTGCACGCATTATCTGATTAGCATCCATTTACTAAGAACTTAATTGGAAAATTATGTTTCCTTTGAGTAATCAATCTGTTTGTAGCCCATTCGGGAAGAATAGTATGTTTATACAGGTAAGTCACCCATATGAACAGCAGATTTATGATGCGTTTGATGAGTAGCCATACAATGAGTATTGTAATTTATCTAGAAATAAATCATTAGCTTTAAAAAGCTTAGAAGGGGATGAAAGAACTGTAATTAAACCAGTAGATAAGGGAGGTGGTATAGTGGTCCTTAATTATATAGATTACCTGAATGCTATGCAGGATATGCTATCTAAGGACCATTCTTTTAAAGTTACTAGTAGAAAAGATGTGGAAACTATAGTGTGATTGGTGAAAGTAATTTACATGATTTATGATTGATGAATGTGCTGAGTTTTCATATTTTTGAGTCTTTTATGTTTTTTTTTTCTCAAAATCCCATTAATTTATGGACTTAATACATATGATGCTGGATAAGCTACCTATGAGATCCATAGTTTCAGGAGAAGGTTGGCTGACAGAACCCCTATCTACACATCCTGAATTTGTATTTTGACAATTAATGAAATTAGTTAAATGTTATATAATGGGTACTAAAGATTGTTTGGCCAAGTTACATAGGTGCTATGAACATTTTTAAGCTTGTATTTTATAATTGGCACCAATGGCCATATAATCTCTCTTTAGTGTAATACCTAATGATATTGGAATTGAGGCTGTCATATATTTGTGTGTACACACAGCCATTTTTCTACATTGTTAATTGAAACTATAAGTACAGCTATGAGACTGTCATTGGAAAATGTATATGCTAATGCTGTGTTATCTCAATAATGGAAAAATCAGTTTATTTTAAATGACAACGGTTTGTTTAGAAGTAATATATTATTTTATAGCTAGTTGTTGATGAATTTTTTAATATGGTATAGTGATGAAGATTGTTTAAAGAAATTCTTAGATTATGTAATGAATAGCACTGACTACCTTAAGTTTAAGATGTTGTTTTTCCTCACTAGTGTAGATTTTCTTAAAGTTAATGTCCATTTAGATCATTTTTAAATCTCAACCTCAATTTATGCAAAAGATGTAAAGGCTAACTCTTTATTGTATAGTTGTAGTATGCATACTAAACATATTTTTAGCAACATGATGAATGGACAAATGCATAGTCGATTGACTACAGATGATGGGATGGCCTGTGATGAAATAGAAAAGCTAATTAATGACTTTAAAATTAGAAAGTATGATATTGGTCACCTTATTAGTTGCAAGAATAGTGTGCTCAAGGAAAGAAGCTCAAAAGCAAAACCTTATTTTTCCACAATGGATAATACTAAAGTGAAAACAAATTGTAATAATAATGAGGTTAACTTTGTTACAGCTTATTGCAGACATTCCTCTTTAGTAAGGACTGGTTTGGAGAGGAGCTAGTCCATCGTTCGCACTAATCAACAGTTATGTAAATTTATCCCTGAATTGCCAGCATATTCTTTTAAGAAAGCTAACAATTTGAAAATGCAGTTTTGCTATAACAATAAACCTAAATCTGGCACGGTTGTGAAAATGTCAAGGCAAGGGACATATAAATATTTGAATTCGTTATGCTGTTTGGACATTTTAACACAGACTGAATTTGAGTATCCAGTAACAAAAAGAACAGTTTATGTGTTTTACTGACTGTCAGACAATAGGAACAGTTTATTTAGCTACCTATACAAAATGTTTATCATTCTATGTAAGTAAATCTACTAAGCATCTTAAAGATAGTATAGTTGAACATCTATCTGATATATGACATTGCTATAAGCAAAATGCTTTGGCTGAGCATATTATTAGGAATGATCATAGCCATCAGTTTAGTTTTATGGTGATTGAGGGGTGGAGATTTTCATTCATATTTTGAATCACACAAATATTTTTGGATAACTATGCTTCAGGCTGATCAGGCTCCAGGTTTGAATATATCATGTAGCTTGAAACATATTTTAAAGAGAGGTAGATTGTGATTGGTTCATAGATTCATAGATTCATAACTAGGCTAACAACCTGGGGGAGGGCTTTCTAAGCCTAGTCAAGATTTTCTGAAAGAATAATGATGTCCTGAATCCAAATAGGACTTTGAAGGCCAGGCATTTATAAGCTGTATCTGTCCATAGGTGACATGGGTGCCAGGCCTGGTGCAACTTTCCTATTCCCCACCCACTGGTCTAAGTTACATTTAAATTGGGTAATAGACGAACTCAGCTTCACATTGATGGGAAGCCTGTTCCATAGGAGAGGTAGTGTTTGGGACACATACCTGTCTCTCCAGCATGTTCTGTTTAAGTCACAGACAAAATCCAGGTCCCTAGATCCTGTAGTTCTGGTACTGTTTGACTTATGAATATGCAGGAGAGTCATAGCTATGGGGTTTGTGGAAGCCTTGTAAGCCAGGCATAGATCACCCTTTAGCAATGTATAGGAGACCAAGTAGAGGGAAAGGGCTTTAAGGTGCTCTTCGTAAGACAGGTTTGTTATGCCTCGTATTCTTTTTGTAAGGAACCTCTGAGGTGGCTCTAGTTGCTGCATATACCTGGTCAGGTACAGTATGAAGGAAATATTGTACTCGGTAATTGGTCTGATAAGGGCAGAGTACAGTGGGATAATAACCTGTTTGGACCTAGATGCCACGCCCTTACTTATAAGTTGCACAACATAAAAGGATTTCCTCACCACTTTGGCCACATTGTGGTCGAAGGTAAGGCTACTGCCTACTTGTGTACCCAGATCCCTGACCACTGTGTCAGTTCTTAGGGGTGTAATTAGTTGGGAATGGTTGACTTCCCAAAAGGTACAATTATGCATTTCTTAGGACTGTGTTTAAGACCATGAGTTTGGCACTATTTATTAGACAGAGATAGACCTTCTTGAAGAATACTAGTGTCTGCATGGCAGTCAATGATAAACCCAAGCTTGCAATCACCTGCAAACTTAGTTAACCATAAACCTTCAATGTTTGTTTCCAATTCAGTGAAATAGATGCCAAAAAGGATCAAAGTATTGAGCCCTTATGGACTTTGCTAGTGACTGGCCTCTTGGGGAGGTGGCCTCACCTAATTTGACCTTCTGGATTCTATCAGTGAACCAGCTGGCACTTCAGTGGGTGATAAAAGGGTTGTCTATAATGCCTGAGTGGGGTATTGTATCAGAAACCCTGACTAGGTAGAGATAAGCTGTGTACACAATCTTGCCCTCATCCATTGCTTTGGTGACCCTCTCAAAGACATCCATCAGATTTAATAGGCATGACCTTTCTTTAACAAAGCTGAACTATGATGTGTCCAGTGTTTCCAAGTTACATGTGTCCCCATTATCAAGTCTATGATGATTATTTCCATGGCCTTTCACATGGTTCATGGCTCAAAGCAATATGGTTATTGTGGTCATATGATTAGTATTTAAATGTTGTTTGTTTGAATGAAACTGAGTATTGAGAAATTGCCTGTGAGTGAAAACCTTACCTTTGTGTTATGATTTTGAAAGTAAATTATTCCACATGCCCATGTTTCTTGTGCATGTTTTTTGTATTTTATTGATTTGTTTTTGAACTATTGGCAAAGATTTCTTGCTTGAGTACTTTTCATTTTGAGTTGTTTGTATGTGAGTGGCAGTGAGTGCAAGTTTGTTTGCATATAGGTATACATGTGAGTGAAAGTGTGTGTGTGTGTGTGTGTGTGTGTGTGTTTGTGTGTGTGTGTGTGTGTATTTGCATGTGTATGTGTGTCTGTCTGCACCTGTGTGTATGAGGGGTAGCAATGGTTGTAGAAGAGAGGGGTACCTCTGTACTTGGAGCACTGTCCACAATTCTCTTGTTCTTAACTCTGTACCCCATTTTAGAAGGACTGGTATTCAGCTTAATGACTCTCACTCTTGTCAAACCAGCAAACCATACACACATAGTTTGCAACCCTTGTATTGGATTGTGTACTATGTCTTGAACTATCATTTGTGTGATCTGCAAGAGATACAGGGTGGTATTCATACTCAGTAGCACAAATGCATTAGAGAATTCGAGGGTGAGTGGCAGATAGACACAGCTAAACTGCGAATCACAGAGGTCAGTTACATCAATATGCAGTATCCCTGAATGTAGGTATGCAAATAAGCAGATAGTGAAATGGTAATGAGAAGTGAAGTAAATGTTCTTATGCTAATTGAGGCTAATTGACGCCAACTGAAATTCACAGTAATTTTTTCTTGCTTTCCCACATTTGTCGCTGATGCGGTATAAAAAGGGAAGACTCTCCAGAAGTATCAAAGTTGCAACTGGTGAAAATGCTACCTCCTGTGGTGCACTTTTCTATTTTTAAGTCATAGTTGCTTGTCTTAGCGGGCTAAACCCGCTTGTGCCTAGCTGTGCTCATGCACCAAGAAGGCAGAATTATAGGCAAAGGATTATTTATAATAACTTTGGTAATCAAGAAATCCTTGATAGGTTTGGGGTGGACAGGGACATTATAAAGATCTTAGTGGGCATGTTTAACCCCCATAGGGGCACTGGGGGAATGTGTGGACTTCCTATTCCTGTGGATACCAAAGTATGTATAGCCCTCACTATACTTGCTACGGGGACCTTTCAGAGACAGTATGGGGACACCCTGGGAATCTCACAGACTTCTGCTTTGAGGATACTGAAGGAGTTCATGGATGTACTCTTGGCACATGTAGATCAGTACATCTATTTCCTAGTGTCACCTCAGGACCGAGCTCAGACTATGCATGTTTTTTTATGGAATGGCACATTTCCATGAGGTACTTGGTGAAATAGATTGCACCCATGTTGCAATCAAGGCCCCTCCTGGTCCAAAGGGTGAGCAGTACCACAATAAGAAGGGCTTCCATTCCATTAATTGCCAAGTAGAGTGTGATGCATGGGGAAGCATCACCAACATCTCTATCCAGCATGGCAAGCTAGCTTATTTTACCATATCTTCCTACATAGTAGGATGCTCAGTGATCATCTTGATTGGTAAATGGATTTTTTTCTTTTTTATTAAGTATGTAATTATTAATATTACAGGTAATTACTGTATTTTAATCTGTACTTTCTTTTTGTCTTCTCTCCCCTTTCTTTCTCTCTCTCTTTTTTTTTTTGTAAGGGCTGCCAGATATCCACTGGAGCTGCAGGACAGAAGTATAACACATTGTAGCCCCAAACCCATATTGTGATTGAGAGGGTGTATGGACTCCTGAAGAGACATTTCAGGTGACTGGATGAGTCTGGGGGTGCCCTTCAGTATGACCCAGCTACTATTTTAGGATGTTTACTGCATGTTGCATTCTACATAATATGATTATGCACCAGTCTGGTGGTGAAGTGACCCATTCTGTCACTGCAGCTCTCAGTTCTAGTCCCACTACAAATAATGATGACCAGCTAGCAATAACAGTAAGGGGACCCCATGCGGCAGGCTCATGCACAGCATGTGGATGAACAGGTTAAGAGGTGGTGTCTAGTCTAGAACTATGGACCAGGGCATTCAGGTTAGTATTTCCTTTTTTTTTTTTTTTTTTTTTTTTAAAAAACATGCAGAGCATAATTGATGCATGTAGTGATACCTGTGGGCTATCCTGTGTGGTACATGGTCGACTTTTACTGTTCATCTGACATTCTCTGTCACATAAAAAATATTTATCTTATTACTAGCTGTTTACCGGAGTGCCCACTGATTCCTGGGCAGTGATGTTGAAAGACAGCAAGCCAATAAATAAGTCAACAGTTACACATGCTATTTTTAATAACTGTTTTTTTTAATTATTTATTTAGTATTCAACAGAAACAAGTACTGTCAGCAGTGAAAATATAAATTTAATTTCCAAATTATCTATAAAGAATTATGTCTGGAGTGTGTCTCTGCGGGCCTCCACTGAAAATAGGCTTCGTTCCAAGTTGGACTTTCCCAGTAAACAAATGTTAAATAAATAAGTAAATAAATAATGCATAAATAAATAATAAATAAATAAATGTTGCACTGTACATCATGTGTCTTTCTTATTGTTATGTAAAATGTTAATAAGGTCAGAATCTCTCATTTGTGCAGTGATGAGGTATGTTTGTACTTAACATATGTACATAGACTTCCCTCCTCCCCACAACACAACTGCATTTAATCATAAATGTACAAGATTGCAACTTTAGAATATGGTTAAAGTAATAGCTGGAAAGGGAATACTTTACGTGTATGTCCAACCCACCCCCACCACAACCAAACATCTCTATGTAATGCTGTTACTGTGGGCAAAGTGGCCTTAGTTTCATTACACAAACATGCTAAATTACAGTAGCTCCATATCAAAGGAGTCATACACATCTCCTATTGATAGGCCTGGTGGTAGTGCAACTGATCTGGAGGATGGGCTACAATGAGAAGTTTAAGGTGAGTTAGTCCAATGGTGTGATCTAGAGGATGAAGGAGATCCGCCTGTCAGTGACCTGACAGTGCTTTGTGATCATGACCTTTCCCTGGAACATGAGGTTCTCATAGGTGTAGATGAACGTTGACATGGCCTGTGAGAAATGCATTGTGATTGCTCACTGTGAGTGCTGACATTACTGTCTTGAGAGCCAGTGTTAATATCATGTGATCTTGCTCCATGTGTCCGGACTGTCCCCCTTCTCCTAGTTAAAATGAGTTCCACCTGACTCTCGTATGTCTGAACCAGTGTAGACATGGAGGCACAACTAATGGCTGGTGTGCCACCATGCTATGCATCAGTGAAACCATGACATTATCCCTGCTCTCTGCCATTTCAAAGTATTGTTTGAAATCTTTATGCATACCCTGTAGGATTCTAACCATTTCTAGTCATCCCTTTGCTTGAGCCCTAACTATGTCAAGGCACATTTCTTGTTATGGTGCCAATGCTTTACATGTTTCCTGAGGTAGTTAAAAATAATTTCCTCACCTAGCATCTCTTTGTAATGCTGTCACTGTGGGCAAAGTGGCCTCAGACTGCCTGCCTTCATCCTGAAACTGTTTTTCTGTCTGTGGAGGCCCGTAGAACTGCTTGCTTGCTCTTGGTGTACAAGAGTGAGTGGAATGTCAGCCTGTGTGTGACTCTGTGATGCAGTTGTCATTTTCTGAATAGTTTGTAACATGCTGTGAGGTGACAAAGCCTGTCATTGCACTGAGAGAATGCCTGCCACTTCCCTCAGGGTGGCTCATAAATACAATTACATCATCATCATCATCATCATCATCTTCATTTTACTGCTGACCTCATCCATATTTATTGGTACAGCTAAACTGTTTGTTTCTGATATTGACTCTGTAAAAGAAATCATTACAACAGATTAATAATACTGCAGCAGCATATGGTATAGCATGCTTACTTGGGGGGGCACTTACCATGAAGTCTGCCTTCATTTTGATCAGCTGCTGATGTACAAGGGTGCCCTAATAATAATGACTTGTGACATGTTTAATAGCAGCACTGTTTGTCACCATTCAGAGTTAAACATTTACAAGGTGTGTACTTTAAACCAACCTTCAGGAGCGGATGAATGCAGATGCAGATGAAGACTTTGGTTTGATGGAACAGTGTCCATGCCACCTCTAATTATTCAATTTGCACCATATTCTGTATCATAGTCATTCCTAAGGATGGACAGAAGGAATTCAACATCTGCTGTTAACTTAATAAGATCTGGGGGCCCACCTTGCAGTGGTCCTGAAAATTACATTCTGCCTGGCCTTGCATCTAGCACATCCTACCATATAATTTGCTATTTACTTGCACTGTGCCAGAAATCTTGTTCTGCCTTCAACTGCATTGATTTCAACAACTACATGGTTCCACACTTTGCTCTTCCTGGATTGTCTGGGCCCCCTTTAACAAACAGCAGTTTGCCATATGTCCTAAGTGCTGCCATGATACATGATTTTCCTCATGGCTAAAGTTATCATGTCTATGCCTGGATCCCTTATTCTCCATCTGTACTACACGGGAAAACAATGAGTACTGTCAGACACTTGCACAGTACTGTCTGTCATGACATTAGTAGTTAGAGTGTAATCCACTGGTCTGTCATTCCTGCTACCAACATAACTACACAAAAATAATCTAATGCAACTGTGATTTTAAATAGCACAACTTCAGATTTTTCACTATAAAAATCCAGTGGTGTCTGCTACTGACAGGTACCTTTCCCTCATTGAAGTTACTAAAACAACAGTTTCACTACACATCTGTATTTCTGTCTTATGCACAGTAAGCACTCACAAGTTCATTAACAAGGTGTAAATCGCATGGAGAATAACAATGACATTACATTTTCAATGTAAAGAAGCACATGTCAAACACACTGCAACCAGTTCCCAATACTTAAACAGTCATTGAACGCAAAGGCACAATACAGTTCCAAATGCATTACAATTGCCCTGTAAAACACTATCCCCGGGATTCATGAAGCTTGGTGCAAGGACGGCGTTAGCCTTGCACCGACCATGCGGCATAGAGATGGTGCAGCAGCACCACATGCATATTAATGAAGGCGCGCTGCCGTAATGGCCACGTGCATAGGAAACGTGTATGAGTGCAGGGGGCGTGTCCAAGCGCTGCATGGAGGCGTGAACATGTCAGCTGCATACGCGCAACCTAAAATGCTGACTAGTACAACCTGCCTCTAATAGTACTCACTCCTGTCAGTGTCCGTGAATAGTGAAATGTATGCAAGGCATACAAGACATTTTTGCGAACACCACAATAAGAAGTAAACACAAAGTCACATAGCTGAATATTGAGTCCCCATCCCTCGAACAAATGATATTTAAAACCCTGTGCCCACATTCCATTGTAGTGTCGCTAGTTATACCAAGTGGAAGCGAAACACATCGTGTTAGCACGCTGCCAATTGCTAAGCCTGGCCCAATGGTTGGGGTTACCACCTGTCCTACATTGTGATGGACAGTCCCCCTCTAGGCAGGTGCGTCCATACCAAAACCATTATAAATGTGAAATGTCCTGAGATAGTAGGATATATTGTTTGTTTGTGTTTTTCGGCTTTTCCCGGTTAGGGATTGCCACAGTGGAACTCCGATCCGCTAATGATTGGTAGTTGATTTTTACGTGCCGAGTTACCAGCTCTGATGCACAACCTTTAATGAAGGTATGCCCATTCATGCATGTCTCCACGCAGAAGACACTCTAGCTGAGAATCGAGCCGGACAGTTGTGTCCCATATTTTATGTAACAGTCCCATACAATACTTATGTCCATATATAAAATGCCTAAATGTTACAAGAAACAGAATAAGCAAGTAAATGAAACAGAATAAGCAACTACACCACTACAACAATAAAAGAGTATATGTGGGCATAAAACTAAAGTACTATCCTTTGTAATGACCATGGGTATGTGTTGGCCTGTAAACTCTGATGTGTGTCCTGAAAATGTCCCATCCAGGTCATATGAAAAGGTGGCAACCCTACCAATGGTCAGAGCATTCGCCCAATATCTGCTCATTCGCGGTCCAAGTCGTCCTTGTCAGGACGGCCCATAGATGAACGGGTATTACCCAGGTCTACGTACCATGTCATGAAAGATAAGTATTTGCTTGTACCTATCTGCGTGAAGTACAGCATGTGGATGATCAGAAATGCTAGGGTAGTCCTCACAACCGTATTGGTCCCAGAGATATGTAGTGTACGCAATGTGTTCTGTTGACTGTGCCATGGGCCATCAACTAGAGAAGGGATGAATGGTGCCTGTGGAATATCGGGGTGGGGGGTGACGGATAATGTAATAATTCGCCAAGGGGAGACTGGGTTGGATTCACAATAGGTGAACTGGAGGTCTACGAGGGAGCAATGGGTGAATCAGGAAGATAACTAATAAACAAATATACACATCCACAATACAATCCCACAAACATGTGAACATTAAAAAATGTAATACACATGTACAGAAATGTTACTGGCACATACCCACATAATGGTCTGGCCTGACCTGAGCCATCCAACCCCAACACACCTGGATACATAATTGAATACCCATCATCCCTTTCACAGCACCCCCCCCCCTTCCTGAACGTCCAACAAAACCACCCATACTCAGGCTGCTAGATAGGCACAGCCATATCTGCACATAGTGACCCCTACCCATATCTAGTAGACAGTCTCACCCTAGGCAGTATCAGGATTGCAAACTATGTATCCCTTGCATGTATAACCCTACCTTATAGCCGTAAAGCAAAGAAGGTCATCGATCCCCACAATTTTTGGATATCCCTCATGGGATATGTATCTGTTCTAAACATTAGACTTGGTGTCACGACACAATGTCCAGTCCTGTATACATCTGGACAAAAGCTGCATGAGCAGTAGTTGTCCACAAGACTGCTCAGCCTCCAGCCGGCCCTGCAGAACCTATAACCCGGGATTAAACACCTGACCGTGATGCACGTCTCCCAACGTGCATTATCGGGAATATATATCTTACACATTCACATAGTGGCAGTCGGATATAGGGTGCCTAAGGCACTTTAAAGCAGATGTAAGTAGGGTTACCACCTGCCCCACTTTGTGAGGGGCAGTGTCTTTTTGGGCAGTTGTGTCCAGACCAAATATAATACAATGGCAAATGTCCTGTGATTGTAGGAAATACTTATGTCCCATATTTCATGTAACAGTTGCATAAAACAGTTATTTCTGCATGTAAAATACTTAAAGTTACAAGAAACAGACTAAGCAACTAAACTGCTACAAGAAAAGCTTTCATTTAGGCAAATAAGTAAAGTTCTAACCTTTGTACTGACCATGGGTATGTGTCAGCGTGTAAAATCTGATGTTGTTGTTGTTGTGTCTTTCAGCTTTTCCCAGTTAGGGGTTGCCACAGTGGAACTCTGGTCCACTAATGATTGGCAGTAGATTTTTACATGCCGAGTGGCCAGCCCTGACGCACAACCTTCAACAAAGGTACGCCCATTCACGCATGTCTCCACACAGAAGACACTCTAGCTGAGAATCGAACAGGACATCATCTTACTGTGAGGTGACAATGCTACTGCAGCACCATCACCGCAGTTCTGTAAAAAGTGTGTCCCGAAAATGCCCCACTTTGGCCATATGAAAAGGTGACAACCCTAGACGTAAGCGGGTATGCAAGCGTGTATGCGTGATGGTAAGTGGCGGTGATTCAATGGTATGGGAAATGTAAATGAGCATGTAGGTGTATTTGCATGTGTATGTACAGACCGATTTATACACACACACACACACACACACACACATATATATATATATATATATATATATATATATATATATATATATATATGTAGATATGAAGAATGAGCATGGTCACAATATAGCAGTCATAACGAATGTGAAAGAAAACAGTAGCGGAAATCCCTGCAATAGTTAGTGCTGTTATATATCAGGATGGCCATAGATGA